>NC_065517.1:24067870-24069124 GCF_006386435.1 Epinephelus moara | reverse complement strand
AGGCGGCATTTTGCCACACTCCCTGATTTTGTTTTTATACTGCCAATGCTGAAAAAAGACTGATTGGGCTTTCCTGCAAATTTGCACAATTCATAGGGTTAAAGCAATAAAAACACTGAATAAAGCAGTCTCATGTTTAAAAAATGGTGTTTTTCAGACATTCTTGGACAGAGGGACTGCAAACGATGGATGCGAAAATGTGAATGGTCCTAACTAAAACCAGTGTTTGGTTTGTCCTTTCTGGGCTACTGTAGAAACAGGGTGGTGGACATGAGTATCTCTGTATACAAGCACCCACTCCCTATGTAGATATAAACCACTCATTCTAAGGAAACAACAACAACAATTTATTGTCACGTGAATATACACTAAAGAAAACATATTTATTATATTCCATTTTTTGCCAATATATCCCCTAAATCCTACATAGTGGACCTTTAACTATAGTTGCCATGCTCAGATATTGTCAAAAAAGTCTAGAAGATGAACATTGGGTGGTAAAAGTCACTGGGTTTTGCATAATTTTCCAGAATGAACATTCTTTTCTGATAGGGTTAGGTTTATTTGGTACTGTACAAAAATTGTTAGGTGGGCAGGGGAGTCAAAAACAGAGGAACCAGGATGATAGATTTCTTTTCATTGAAGCGAGGGCAGTGTGACTCTTTGGTTCTCACGTTATTTCAGCTTCTCCTTGTGAGATTTTTGAGAAAAATCAAATAGTTACATTAAAAATGTCTCTGTCTGAAATAAGAGACTGGCTGTGTTTCCACCATTTGGTTGTTTTTGCCACAAAGAATTGTTTTGACATGTTGTGAGAGGGCTATGATTTATAATTAAGGCATCGCCAGAGACGTAAAAGTCACAGTCAAAACATGCCACAGTACTTTAAGGCCAGATCAGGTTTGCCGTGTTAGCATCTTTTCCACGTGAAGCAGGAGGAGAGTGTCGCGCTCCCAGATAGAGACCCAGCAGCCTTGGCCCTGTGACCCAGATAGCACCACTTAGGAAACCACTGCCCACATTCCCATCGCCAGCAAATGGCTCCTTCCCCTAATCATTAACACACAAATGGACCGTGTGTGTGTTTGTGTGTGTGAGAGTCTGCGTGGCGATGTGTGTGTTTGTTGTGTACTTTGCGCTCGACACAAAGCTGCGATAGACATAAAAAGCTGAGACCCACTTAGAGAACAGGTTTAAATATAGAAGCACGAGTTACTTGCAGCCAGAGAGACTTTACCCCCCCCCCCCCCCCCC
>NC_065517.1:23996004-24067731 GCF_006386435.1 Epinephelus moara | reverse complement strand
TGTGTGTGTGTGTGTGTGTGTGTGAGGGAGAGAGAGAGTTTCGAGCTGTGTTTCCAAGAACCTGCTCAAACTCAGCTCCCTCTTCTTGTGTTTATGTCTCATAAAAGTATAAGAACACAAAAGGAGATGTCAGAAGTCTCACTCTGTGATTTTTCTCCCCGGCCCCTTGAGGCCGTTCATTTAAAAAAAAAAAGTGTAAAAGAAAGAAAGATTGAGGGGAAAGAAAAAAGAATACGGAGCAGGTGAGGAGATGAAAAGCAAGCAAAGGCCCGACTCAAGAGTATCGGGTGTTCAGGTGTGTATACGTGGAGATCAGAGGTGAGAGGATGTGTGTGCGAGAGTGAGTGCGAGAGGGTCTCCCGCGTCGTCGCAGGAGTGATTGGCTTCACCTCTGTCAGGTCACTGGTGTCCCAAGCAATGACCCACCTCAGGGGGGGGATCTGATAGGCTGCTCGGGCCCTGAGGTGACAGGTACGGGTCAAAGTTCAGAGCGTGGTGGACCCAGGGGTCTTATGTGGAGCAAAGAGAAGGGTTCAACAACACCGATGAGCTGAACTGCTCTGCCTTTAAACAGTCACATCTTCCCAAAGACCTGCACAGAAAAGCTACGATAAAATCCTTAAAATATATATTTTTTTTAATGAAAATAAATGTTTGTTTTAAGAATATCTGATGCTAAATAACATAAGCCAGCAATGATTAAACCATTACAATTGCTCTGAATATGTGGTCCTCTGAAATTTAAAATACAAACACAGTATTAAGAGTAGAGATATCAGTTTGATTAATTTAAGCGGTAACTAAGTAGTTAATTTTTAAGAAAGAAATGCAAATAACGTAAAATACAAGAGGCCTTTCCTTTTGGTTTGGCACTCCAGTTAGCTTTAATGCTACATCTTAAAGTGTTATCCATGTAGAGGTGGTTAAATTTTAATACTTTGTATTGTAAACATCTTGTCTTCAATTTTCTCTTGGCTTTACTGTAAGACAGTCAGCTAGCCGCATTAACATGCGGAAACAAAGCACTCATTGCCCACCCTCCATTTTCCACTGGTTAGCTAATGTTAGCCTTGGCCGCTCTGCGCTGTGCACCTCCCAGGTAAGGTGGAAGCTAGCTAGGGGCTCTTCTCATTAGCGATTAAAGCTAGTGAGACTGTCCTAGTGGTGGGACATGGTGGCCACCCTGTTGCTGCCACGGTGAGAAAGTGGTTCATTTTGAGCTGCAATACGCCTTTTAGCATTGTTGATTATGTTAGAACCTATAGCCCTGCTGACAGTGCTAACAGAGCTAACAGTGATAACTTAGTGAAGAATGCTAAAGGGGGTTAGCTGTACCCAAAATAGCGACGAGGGGGGAGACTGGAGGGTGGGCGCAACATTACCGGCAACGATACCTGGTAAGGACGATGTTACCAGTAGCAATTGCCGAATGAGCAGCTAGCTAGCTCCCTTCAAACTCAGGTGGCGTGCCGTGCAGTAAACTGCAGAGCAGCAAAACTAACCTATAGACCGACACGCGTAACCTTAACAAATATTCTCGGTAGTTGACATCCCTAGTAAGAAACATAAATTGATAAAAACAGATGTTCATAGATACAGTGATGGATGAAGAACCTGAAAGCCGTGCTTGAGTGAAAGTACAGATATCTGACCAGAAAATGACTTTGGTAGAAGTTAAAGTCACCTATTAGAATAATACTTAAAAGTCTTAAAGTGTCGGATTTTTACTGTACTTAAATATGACATGTAACTTTTGTATATTAAATGTACTTAAGTATAGAACAAGTAGTAGGTATAGTACACGTATAAGTAAGCCTTCCAATTTTATTCAACGAATGAAAATGTTAAGGACATAAAAATAGATACTGAAGTAACTTTTTTATAAGTAACTACACATTTTATTTAGGAAATGTATTGGAGTAAAATGAAAGATGACAGAAATATAAAAACTCTAGTAAAGCACAGATACTCCAAATAATACTTAAGTATTATTACTTCATTACTTTACACCACTGCATAAATACAACAAAATAAAGGAAATTAAAAGAAATAGGAACAAAAAGTACAGTGCAACATCAACCAGCTGACTATCAGCCTGTTTGAATAACTGAAATGATTTTTCATGGCTTTTTAAATCATAAATGCCCCATTTTGTAAAAGAACTCTTGGTATGTCGTGTCCTCATGTCCCTTTTTTCTAACACTTCCTTAACCTCAGAACAGAAGGGGAGAAGCAGGGAGCGGTGGCATTGGTCTGATTATGAGAATGAATGAATAACTTCCTGCCGCTGGTGGAGAGGGTGGGTGTGTGAGTGTGTTTGTTATCTAGCCCGGGTGTTTTTATCAGGATCAAACAGCAGCTCGGGCATTAGCTACAGAGGACTGTGCTCTTTTATCTGCACTGGCGGGGATAATAATTCTGTTCATGCTGAAAGTAGGAGCAACAGAGGGAGGACGTGTTCAAGGAAAAACTGTTAAGGCAGGGGATTTGGCAAAGGGATTTCACCCACATAAGTCTCACGCAACACATCCAAATCACTTGAAAACATAACACGAACTGTCTTCTTCCTATGCTCCACTCAGCAGCCATCACAGGAAGAGGAGAGGACCTGTCTGTCAAAGCTTTCCAAAGAGTTGAACCAAGTCGCCTTCCAGTCCCAAACTTTCTTTCCATCAGGGTACCACCGCCTCGAACATTTCCCGAACCTCTAGTGATTTTCCATTGTATGCTATTGTAGTGAATACACTGAGGTGTGGTTGTTCCAGAATAATTGCCAACAAGTCATCCCTGATGAATATGTTTGTTCTCAATTTAAATGAAGCTTCCCTTTGGGGTTGGTATCGGACTGTGCGAGTGCCCCCAAAGGAAGGGCAGTCACTATCCTGGATAGGAGGCATTGTCCCAACAGTAGTCTTTAGGAAGGGAGAGCGTGACACATCGGTTTTCCCCGCACTGATACTCTTGAACTTTGGCATTCGAAACATCAACATTCAGTTTTCAAGCCCGCTTCTATAACCAGCAGAGTGACAGATGTAGACAGCTGTTTCCCAAACTGTTGCCAAAGTACTAATTGGGTTTTGTTATCCATTTAAAGGTAGTGTGTCTGCTAGTTTAAAGGAACAGTTTGGCACTTTGGGAAACACCCTTATTTGCTGGCTGGGGAGAGTTTGATGACAGGATTGATGCCACCATCATAAAGAGGTAAACGGTAAAATAGAAATCCACCTAAATTCGCTTCGCTAATTAACATGCGATATCTATGCTGTGTAACCCATACAGAAATTGAAGAGACTCCAGAATGTTACTGGTCCCAGCCAAGAAATAGTCTGACACATAACCCCCACTTAAAAGGTGAAGTGCTGTTTTTGCCCTTTGGTTGTTGTACAGAGTAAATAAAAAAAGATACACCATGTTAATTAAATTTTCTCTTTTTTTAAGAGTTTTTCTTGGGGCTTTTTGGCTTTAATCGATAGGACACTATTAAGTGTGAAAGGGGAGAGTGAGACAGGATGACACATAGCAAAGGGCCACAGGCTGGAGTAAAAACTCATGGCTGCTGCAGCAAGGACATTGCCTTTGTACATGGGAAGCCTGCTCGACCCACTGATATACTGGGTGCCCACAACATGTTGATTAATGAGGTTTATTGGTGCTGATAAATGGATTTTGTTACCATTGGACAGAGCCAATCTGTTCTCATTTCCAAGTCGTCAAATACTGACAGATTGTCTCGCCCCCTCGGCATCTGACACTGAAGCACACAGCAACCTTTCGCGTCTGTATGAGACTCTGTATGAGACACACAGTGGCCTCCTGGGTCAACACACACAACACATGGTTAATGTTGTGAACTGGTTGTGGTTTAGGCAACAAAACTACTTGGATAGATTTAGACAAAAGATCATCTTGTTACTGGGTTATTGTTAGACGTATTGTGGAGTTACAGGGCTGTAATCAACCAAAGAAAATCTTGGTCGACTGAAATTCTACCTACTCTTCAACCGATCAGTTGGTCGATGGGGAAAGATTCTGCATGTTATCTCTAGAGTAACTAAATCACCACAGCGCACTGAGTGCAGTCTACCTGGTAGCGTTATGTGTCCACCATGGTGATTCTTTCTTCCTGCTGCGCCAATAAGAGCTCAGATGTGATTGTATCCCTCTCAGAAGCTTTGTAATCCAGCCTTGAACTGCAGTGTCTATTTGGAGACTTGATAAAATGAATTTATAATGATAAATCCGACACTGAATTTCTTGGCACTGAGTTGAAAAAGCTGTCCAATCACAGTGGAGAGGGAGTGGGACAAACACAGCAAAGACCAATCGTCACAGAGTACATCAACAACAACAACTGGCATTTTTCAGCTTGGAAAGAAATGCATTGGTGGACACATGGCTTTATCAAAGTAACACCAGTGTCTGTCTGATCAGTTAGAATTTGGTCAGACAAAAGCATATTGACCAACCAATTGACCAACCGACAAGAAGGTTGCAGCCCCTGTAAATACGTAACGTGGCATAAATATGTGACTTGACTTCAACTTACATGAAGTTCCGGTCAAATTTGACAAACTTGAACTTTGGTTTTGTGAGAGATAAAACAGCGTTCTCCTGGGTGAAAGTCCTGAGTTTGTTTGAGTCGTCTATCATCCCTACTGCCTCCTTAGCAGATTTTGTTGCTCTTGGCGTCTAATATTGCTGCAGATGGGTTTACATTGGAGTTAGTTGAAAGCCCGGGGCGTCTCATACAGGTGCTAAAGGCAGCCTCTGGCATCAGACAGTGAGGGGTGTGACAAAGTGTCAGTATTTGATGATCTGAGAGTGAGGCAGGGGTGACAGAGCTGGGTTAGCTGTTTTCCCTGTTTCCAGTCTATGGTTAAGCTAGGCTAAAGTGGTTGCTGTCAGTAGTTGTATCTAATGGACAGCTATGAGTGGTATTCATCTTCTTATCTAACTCTGCCAGAGAGGGAATAAACGTATTTCCCAGAATTTCAAACTATTCCTTAAAGTATGAAGACAAACCTGAGAAAAGCCATGTTCAATGCTTCAAGCATGTTGATATCTCTAAATTTATTAAGTCTCATCTCCTCTTGAGGATCTATTAGTCTCCGGTGGATTCACGGTTTCAGGGGACTTCCGCTCTCAGCTGAGGGTGGCCTCGCTCTACACCTAAGTCGGCTGAGAGATCATTTAGAGCCAGACACAGAGCAGGTATGGATTAACATAATCCACCTAAATCAACTCTCTGGATGACAGCCAGACACTGAACAGCATGTGCATGCAGTACACCTACATATACATACTTACCCCCCCATCTCTCAGGTCAAACAAGAAAGTCTTTGACATGATAATTACATGAAGTGTCTCCACACTTATAAGGAACACAATAAATCATCCTCTTTGCTCTTTTAATAGACGAACACACCTGCATATTCCTGAAAGTTGCGCACCACCTTGGGCAAGCACAGTCTGCAGAAACACACCCAGTAATTTGGTAATATTGCCCCAATTGAGGATCGAGTATTTAATGAGTGCACGGGAAGACGTACCCACGGTGTATATTTTCATTGCATATTAAATCATTGCTCTCCCACCCTGACAGTGTCTTTGAACTGTCAGGGAGCAGACATTTTCTCGCCAGATATATGGATTTTTTACCCAACCCCCTTAATTTTAGTACAACACAATGCAGAGTGAGGGACAGGGAGGGGGGCGATGAGGAGCGGGGGTCTGTCGTTTGATGTGTTCTTACCCTATCCAAAGTAAAATATCCCTCTACCTTTGATGTGTTACCTTAAAACCCTTTCCCCCCTCCTCTCTGTTCCCTCGCAGGGAGCAGAGAGTGATCATGCACACACACGTGCTTGGTTTTTGGCCAGGTATACATACAGTAGATGATGGTGTGTGTGTTTGCCCTTATGTGCACATGTGATGGTGTGTGTGTGTGCATGCAGCCAATGAGGTCGCACTGCTTGTCAGGATCCTTTTTTTCAAGCCACGCTACAACAGGGATTGGACAGGCTTTGGGAGATTTAATCGCTCTGGGAGTTTGAGTGAGCAAGAGGAAATACCCTTAACAAGCAGAGTCAAAGTGTGATTAGCATTCATTTTTTCCTCAAGTCTGTTAGTTTATGTGTACGCCGGCCTGTTCTGGTGACTCACATCCCTGAAGTAATGACACATTATCCCTCAACACACACAGTAAGCCCCCGCTACTTTACAGCCATGATCAAAAGCAGTAGTCATACATGTTGTTTCATCACTCTCATCCACTAACTAAGCCCGATCATTGCTTTTATGATTGATCTCAAACTTTAAATCCAAGTTATTGCGTCTATGATAGATCCTACAGCTATGCTGGCGAGCGCCCTGCTCCTGGCTTTCATGACAAATTCACAATTCTCCTTTGACGAACCGTCAACCTCAGGCCCAGTGGTTCGGTTTATGATGAACTCCTAACCTTGAGCCAGCCGCACGGCCTTAACGAGGGTTCTGCCAGTCCGGTCCGGCAGTAATATAGCTCCCCCCTGCCCTCCCCAGTTGGACACTAACGAGACGCCGCACACTGACCTCTGCAGCGGCTCAAATTAGATGTAAATTGTGCCTGATTTTTACGGGGGTCCCTAACGCGATCCAGATCCCCACGCCACCGCGGCCAGCGGGTCAACGGCGTGAGAACGTCTCGCTCCCTAACGACATTTGGAGTGGTCGATGAGAGGGGTCGCGGGTAATGGTGACCTCACTGGCCTACACTTCACTTCCTTCTAATTAGAGCGCTGGGCCGGATCAAAGGAGCCAACCGCATCGCAGCGGGAGGGCTACTGAAGAAGGAGGGAGGGTAGTAAAGACGAAGAGGAGGAGGAGGAAGACGAGGGGGCAAGAGGAGAAGCCTTTTCTATAAGGAATGGGGTGCAGTGAGGATGGGGGAGATTTTTTTTTTTCATTAGTCCTGGAGGTCAGAGGGGCACTCAACCTGCGTGCAGCGGTATGGTCCCTCTTCTATAGGTGGCAGGAGTGCCTTAAAGAGGAGCGACTAATAGAGAGGTAGTGGAGGGGAGAGATGTGTTTGTGTGAGAGTAGAGAGGGAGCACAGAGAGGTGTAGGGTTAAGCACGGGAGAGAATAAAGCATTATTTCATGGCCTTTCAGGAGAGCCATGCACCTCGGCGCTGTCTGCCGGCCTGCTCTGTGTCTGGCCACAGCTGCGGAGACGGACCCAGACGCACAGGAAGTGGAGCATTTAGCACTTCCTCCCTCGTGGATGTGTGTGGCTGGAGTCTCAGACATATGGACAAATGGAAAGTGGATGTACACACAAACACACACACAGCTCATTCATCTCTCGTGGAAGCCGCAGACACACAAGACCGTCGCACAATAACAAGCGCCAGATTACATCTGTTTCCACGGTTACTAATGAGAGCGCAAGCAGGCTGGATTAGAATATATAATTGAAGGTATCCACTTGGGGACATTTTGTTCCAAGAGAATTAGAGCATGAGGGTACAAGATAGAAATGGTGCAGAGATTTCCTGGGAATCATTTCTGTTGTAAAGTTAAATTTCTGTATTTTGTCTCAAAGGAGTAAAAAAACAAAAAAGAATAGATACATTTATTATCATGAAAATGTGTGTTTTAAAATGCAGTACACTCAACTTCATAAGTTGAGACAGAAATTTTTTTATGTTTTTGGTCTGAATGCCCGCTAAAGTCGTCATGTTTACTTCCATATTTAGAGCAGCACTTGGCCTGAATTAATAAATTAATGGATCATTTTTATTTTTTCCTTGACCCATCCCTTATGGGTTTCTTTGGAAACAAACAAAAAATTCTGTATCTCCACCAACATTCTATAGACCGTTTCAAACTTGATAACATAAACTATTTTAAATGGCAACCTTTGTATGTGTATGACATCAGCTGACAGGAGGTAAACATGGGCTCAAGCTGTTGCCTAGTGTCAAAGTCACACAGCAAAATAAGCTTTTCCCAGTCCTACCAGTCCGTTCCAGCATCCTATGATGGACTTCACTGGGTTAATACTAGCTGGAGCATATAAATATTGCCTAGTTGTGGATAGAAGCTTTTTCCTATACATATGAAGACACAAAATCAACTGCTAAACATTTGCAGGATATCATTCCAAGGTGGGGACTTCCAGAAAATTGTCGTTGGTTAATGGCCTTACCACAAACTGGTCTAATGGTCTTTGTTTAATCTTCACCTTACTTTCAAACTAGCAATGTGAATCCAGGAAAACCTTCTATAGACCAAATTACAATGTTTGTTTTATAGTAACTTAAATTCAATTTAAAAGAACTTTATTTATCCTAAATGAAATCCTTGTGCCAGAGAATGCTTCAAATTACAGTACTTACTAAATACAGTAACTGCAGCTTTAACGATTTACAACCAGACAACCAGTGGGTTCCCCAGGTCAGGGTCAAGCTCTGGGCCCAGGTTTAGGTCAAAGTACCACGCTCCATTGACATAAATAGTAATTTTGATTTTCAGAACAGGGGAGTAGCGGTAAAAGCACTGAGTGCTTCACATGAAACAGAACATATTCATAGAATCAAGTAAGATTTTAAAAGAGTTGCAGCTGCGTGAAGCGTAAATAGAAAGTAAAAGCGTAAAAATAAGGAGTGACAGACTTGTGTCAGGAAGTCAGAGCTAGTTAAAGGCTAAAGTGAACAGATACGTTTTCACCTTTCTTTTAAAAATATTTAGCGAGCTAGCTTCCCAGATATCTATAGGTAGTATGTTCCATAGCTTTGGGACGTCATTGTCAAAGGCTGCATCCCAGATCTTCTTCCAGCTGTTGCTGGGAACCTCCAATAAACCAGCAGCAGATGATCGCAGTGGTCTTGGAGGCAAATAGTTATAACACAACTGCATATGAAAAAACACATATTTGCCTCATGTAAGAAGTAAAGGTTTGTTTTTATTTTTTGAAGCTGCTGCTCGTGATAAAAAGATCTCCTCTGCCTGTAAGATATAGATAAGGCCAAAAAAGTCCACCGTCAGTGATTCATTCTTGATAGGTGGGGAGTTAAGTTTGGTCCATCATTGTGGTATGCAACACATGGTCATGAAAACTGACCTGAAATGGCACAAAGAGCCAAAAATCCTAGTCTTTTTAAGCTAAATCTGACTTAATTGATTAATTAATCATTATGCGGATTGCTGCTGTTGTTCCATTTTTTTTTAAGTATGGAAAAAAAATGTGTGGGTGAAAACACTTGCGTGCTGTTGAAGGGTTCTGTGGAACACTGTGTTCCTTCACATGTATGGATCATGTAAGTGCGAGAACACTATGTTCTCTGGAGTCAGGTTTCAAGACGGAGACCTAAAATGCACTCTGCTGTTATGAATGTGTGGCATGCTAAGGGTTGCTGCTGTTGCTCCTGTGTTGCTCTTGCATGATAATTAGTCTGAATTTTTTACAGTGTACAAGACCAATTTCAACAACTTAATGACTCGGTCTGAATAAAGGAACATGTTCCAATACTGTTGTTATAAAACCGAATCATTTATTATTGTAAACCATGTGTTTGGAACGCAGAAAGCTTTCAACGGTAATTTTCCAGTGATCTACTATCTAAACTCAGTTAAATCCAGTGGTTTTGTCCAGAAGCTGGTCAAAACAAAGGATATCACTCCAATGTGGTGCTGACCTCTCCTGTGTGCGCTCATAAACGTGCTGTGGACGGGGAGATTGGGAATTTCATATGCTGGGAGCTATATGTAGGGATCAGCGAACAGTGAAACTGCAGCCTGGGAAGTTCACGGTGCTTTGATGGTGCCAGAATTCCAGGAGCCTCCCGTAATCGCGGGATGAGGCTGTGTCATCCCTGTCACTCACCTGGATTTATCAGCAGGAAATCTGGAAATGAGACGGCATTCCTGCCCCCTTCAGGAACTCGGGCAGGTCGAGCGGCAGACAAAGAGGGCCACAGTCACAGATGAGATGTGATTTGACACTGTGCAGACTGCCATCTCACGCTTTGTCAGAATATATCGTCTTTCAAGATATGTTTAGTGTGTTCCTAACCATACAGAGGGAGTTTTGTTAAAATAAACCTCTCGTAGATCGCAGTGATTAAAAACCTGTTTGTAAAAGTCAAAAAGCCTCTTCAGTCGGCCCCGTGTACACCCCTCGGGGCGAACCAGTGAACTATGTACAGCCCCCTGCTATTGATGTTGACATGTTCACTGACCTAGTCTATCCACACACACACACACACACACACACACACACATACATACACGCATAATTGGTCTACCCTTTCCGTGCTAACTGGCGCTGATATCATCTGTGTCGTCTGATACGGTCTGATCCGACCCCAGTGTGTGCCTTGGCTGCCCTCTGGTCCTCCATGTACCCATCAGAGCACAAGACCCCCAGTGGGCTTGCTGACCCTGAGATGAGCTTCTCTCTCAGGACCCTGCAGGGCTAGAAAGCACTTCTTTCATTTATGGGATGTACGAGCCACACAGCCACAAATCACTGACGTAAACTGTGTTGCCAGTTTGTGTGAATACAACGTTTAATTTCACAGACAAAGAGCCGCATTCAGAGAGGTTAACATTTATGAATGATGCCCAGAGGCTAGGTATTTTTTTAATGTGTCCTTATAAAGAACCACTGGAAACATTTAAAACCGTTTACACTATGTGCTATTCATACATAACTCTGGCTCATGACGGATAATTTAAATTATAACATGTCAGAGAATAGTAAATATGGCCCTTTACAGGTTCCCACAGTCCAACGTGACTTCTTGTTTTGTCCGACCAACTGCCCAAAACACAAATATATTCAATTTACGACAATATGAAACAACAAAAGGCAACAGATCCTCACATTTGAGAAGCTGGGACCAGAGGATTTTGGCATTTTTGCTTAATAGATGACCATAACGATCAATTGATTATCAAAATGGTCGCAGTTTAATTTTCTGTTGATTGACAGATTGATTAATCAGCTAATGGTTTCTGCTCTAGATCACAGTGTCTCTCTGTAACATATTGATTTTCTGAATATATGAATACAATATGTAGTGCTGTTTGCAGTCTAACATTCACTGTTTCAAGCTTTTCTGATATGACAATTCTAAAATCATCACATTTTCGGTCATTGGTCAAACAAAAAAAGCAATTTATAGACGTCAACTTTAGCTTGGTGAAATTGTGATGAGCATTTTGAACCATTTCTTGACATTTAATAAACTATTGATGATCAGGGTTATGGTCATGAAATTCCTGGAAAAGTTATGAAATTAGAGAATCTGTCTTCCGAGCCTGGAAATGATTTGGTATTACCAGAATGTTCTGGAAAAGTTTAGACACGTCTGCAAAACAAATATTTGTTTAACAAGAAATAAATCCGTACAAACTTGTCGCAATATAATCCACAGTCATCTGCATTGACATAGGTTTTCTATCCCCCAAGAAGGGGCGTGGCCTTGATGATTTGCGACGTACCTATACTTCCTGGTCTGGCCTACTGGCACATGCACCTAGTTTCCGGCAGGAATGTCAAACGAGCGAGTAAAATTAGCAAGTGCTAGGAGTTTGCATCTGCAAATGCCTGTGAAGTGCATGTTTAATACTGTATCACTATCTACCCTTTTTCTACTTGAGTGAAGTCATGGAAATGAGGTAAAATATTATGAAAAGTTTCGGATGCTCATTGGTAGAAATGTGTTTTTGGCCTTGAAAAATCTTAGAAAGTATTTGAAACATTTTCTTTGCCTGTTCCTGGTTTGAGCCCAGCGTGGGTTTCCTCCAGGTACTCCAGCTTCCTCCCACAGTCCAAAGACATGCAGGTTAATTGGTGACTCTAAATTGCCCGTAGGTGTGAATGTGAGAGTGAATGGTTGTCTGTCTCTATGTGTCAGCCCTGTGATAGTCTGGTGACCTGTCCAGGGTGTACCCAGCCTCTCACCCAATGTCAGCTGGGGTAGGCTCCAGCCCCCCGCGACCCCTAGCAGGATAAACAGCTACAAAAAAAATGAATCTCTTAGACACTAATGTCAGTTAATAAATGCTTTCTATCTGATTGCAATGATTTTGTTTGTTTTTTTATTTTAGTGTGCGCGATCAGTCAGGTATAACACTGTCACTACTGCAAGCCAAGAAGCTGATGATGTATACAATTAAGACATGACTGCTACTCAGTCACAACATTGTGCCCTGAACTTTGACCCTCTTACTCATATATCCGTCGTAAAACAATGAAGTATGCAATTTGAAACACAGTAGATCTTACATGGACCTTGGAGACACAACAAAACGCCATTCGCCAAGCTCGCCAGAGATGGAGGGCGACTCAGAGAACTCACTTATTACTTTGCAGTGTATGTAGTGTTAACTTTTAAGTCCGAACTCTGTTCATTGTAGAGTGTAACATGTAGTAATATATTCACAACAGTAAATTCACCCATGCATTTTTCTGTCATTGTTATTATTTACATAGTCAGGTCCTTTTTTTGTTGATTGTTGTTATTGATTATCTTCATGATTATTTTTGCGGCTTTTGTCAGCTGTCAGTGAGGTGTCAATGTGCTGTCGTGTGTCTGTGGCTCAGTCGATGTGATGCATCTTCAGCTGTGCAGAGGATTGTGGGTCAGAATGGACAGAAAAGCATGCTGGCTTGCATACTGCGAAATGCGACCGCATGCAGGGGAACATCCTGGTATTTTTGGCTTACTGCATTTGACATAATATATATTTGGACGTAATAAATCTTTCTGGCATAGTGTGGTAACATGAGTATTGGAAGGCACTGTAAATTGTATACCATGTGGTATTTTCAGGAGGATTTACTGACCCGGAGTGCATGATGACATCTCATTTATTTTTTCAAGCCATGGCAGATGAGTGACAGATGCTTCTATAAACATGCGCACTGTACTGCTGCTGCAACATACACACTCGTGACGACTCGCGTGGAGTCAGTCAGGCATGAAAACGCGGTTTCAAACATGCCAGCTATCCACACCAGCTCATCATGGTAACAATTATTGGGGTAATCAATCGGCCAAATTATAGACCAATAACTGAGGCCTTATTGTCTGAGGGGGAAGACAGCGGCCTTCTTTTCTGCTGTCCGACCTGAATGCATCATTTTGGGCTTGACCCCTTCCAACCCTTGAACCCCTCCGCTCTCTTCTCCACCCCTAATACCTTCCTGTCTCCATTATCGAGCTGTTGAGGTCACGCTGTGTAAAGGTCAGGGTTCAGGGGTCACGCTGCCACTCAGGCGGGCGCCAAAAATAGGTGCCGTGTGATTTTAACCACGGAAGAGCTGGGAGCTACGGCCCGACAGCCAGTAAGTTATGTGTCCACGTCATTAACCTCCTTTACGCAGAGCTTAGCGTGCGCTCCTTCACACCCACACGCATACATTGTGCTACTGTATATTGACTACACCAACTGTATAGATGCTGTTTGACCCAAATACCAAGTTCATTGTTCGCAACACAAAAGCAAACTAACTGGAAGAAAACAGTTCTTTAAACTAGCCCACAGGAATCCAGTGATAATAGCTGGAGGAGAGGTGGCCAGGCTGTTAAAACACTGGTAAAACCCTTGAGGTTGGCTGGAGCGGGGGGCTCTGGCTCCGTATACGGGGCTCTCTGACGGATGTTGGCTGGCTCGGGCGCAGGCATCAGCCACGGTGCTATAACACTGCCATGTAAATCAAAGATGCTCTGTTAACGCTGCGGGATAAATCAATCACATCCCTGCCACCACAGTCTGCAGGAGCTGAATGGGCCTGCATCGTGGGCTGCATTCCCAAACAGTGTCTCACCTGCGCTGCGGTGGCAACATGACTGTTATGGCTCCTCTCTTCCTCTTCTTCTCTGTTAACACGCACACTTGGCACCCACGCTCTGAGATACGTCTCTCTCCAAGTAGCTGCAACACGAGAATACTTCTTAAGGCTCTCGTGAATAGGGCAAGACGATGTACCTCATTAACTGACACGCAGGTGACAAATGGTGCGCTGCGTTGTAAGTGTGCTACCTGGAAGCTAAGAGGAAATAGTTTACCTCACAAGTCTGGTTATGCATGCTTAAGATTCCCTGCATGTGCTTTGGGAGTGTGTCTAAAAAGTCCTTATCTGCGTTGAAACAGAGAGCACAGCAGAGCAAAGGGCACAAATAAGAAAGGGAGGAAGTAGAATATCCAAAGTCAATGAGTTGGCAAGCGTGAGAGGTTTTGTTTTCTGTGTCTTTTATGACTTGTGAATGCACAAATATGTGCTTGCGTGTTGCAGCGAAACCTTGGCACCGTGGTTTTATTTGTTCTCAGTTTTGTGTTGTTTTGTGTTTGCTGGGTTGATGACAGGTTTTGTGGGATTAGGCCTCAGTTGCTTTCCTCATGAGTCAAATGAGTTTTCAGGTATTGATTTTCATTCCAAACGAGCAACATCAGCTATGAATATTTCAACGTCTTAAACCGCAAAATGAGGGAAAGAAGAAAAAGCGTATTTGACATTTCCCTCGAAAGGAAGAAAAATGCTAATAAATCACACCTGTGCGAGGTCCTCTTCCTCTTCTAAAGGATGTAGCCGCCCGTATGTGCTGCTATAAAGATTCCTGCCTCCTGACCCGGAAAGGCAGGTCTGTAATAAGAACCATCAAATCATGTGATTGATCACCCAACGCCGCTGAGAGGAGAGAATGCAACAGGCTGGATGGGCCGGTGCTTGCCAACGCCGAGGATGGTATGTGGGTGTGTGTGAGAAAAAAGTGAAGACGAGACAGAGAGAGCAAAAGAGGGAGAGAGACTTGTTTAATAGGGAGGACTAGGGGCACATCGTTTTTTTTTCTTCTTTCAAGAGAGAGATGACAGATGGAAAGAGAAGCTTAGAAAAAGAAGTGGGAAAAAAAGAGGCTACAGAAGCTGACTCAAGGGGAGGAGAAGGTCTGATGAGCCGAAATGAGAGGGATCAGCGTCTGAGACCCCATTAACCTGCAGCCAGGTGTAAATCACACGTCAGGCCGCTAGTCTCGGCCTTACTTTCTGCCAAGGGACCTTGTTTGTTCCTCTGACCTACTGATTACTGTTTCCCAACTACTGTGTCTCAGCAGTTAAAGTCTGAGTGAGGTGACATTGACATGACGGATGCCCTGCGAGCACAATGAGCTGAGAGGATCCGAAGGAGGGAGGAGAGGGAGGGAGGGAGGGAGGGAGGGAGGGAGGGAGTGGGGGAGTTGAGCAATTATTCATATTCCACTTTGCATACCTGTTGTCACATTTAAGTCTTTACAGCTCAGTTTTCTCAAAGCGGCTCGAGACAAGTGGCTGCACATGTACCTGAGTGGGTGGAAGCATGCTGTCGAGTGTACTCGGTGTAAAGTTTGCGTCTGGTTGTGTGTGTCGTCTATATGAACGAGAATCACTTGACGAGTGAAAATGTGTGAGTTCCCCCACCAAACAGCCAAGAAGCTGTGATATGCCGGTGTCATAATCCCCCCTAATCCGATTAGTTTCATGTATAAACTCTGTCCTGCGGGCGATGAGGGATGAGGAGACGCACACACACATAAACTCTCTCCAAGACCTCGTCACACCTGGAGGTTCCAACTTCCAGTCGTCACACTCGGCTGAACGGAAGTCTGGTTCCTGATAAGGATCGCGGGTCTCCGGGATCGGGGTTCAACAGAGACAGATAGAGAGAGAGAGTGAAAAAATAGAGAGTGAAGCTGTGGGAAAGCAGCAGCGGCTAAATGTGCGGTTGGTATGTATGTATTCCTAGGTGGGGTGGGGTGGGGGGGGGGGGGGTGTGCGCTTGGATGGGGCGGGTGACAGAATGATGATGGGGGCAGATCAGAGCCCAAAGCTGTTTGGGTGGGAAGAGTTGATTGATTAACGGTTTGAAGCCCCTGGGGAAACCTGGGTTGAACTTCCTGTCCTTTTCTCACGTGTTGCCTCAAACTGTAGAAAATTTCGCGTCCTCCTCCTACAGAAAAAAAGACAGTTAACAATATGTAGGTCTGAAACTTCACTAGAGCGTGATATTTACATTGAACAATATGTTTTGCATGTACTTATGTCTACCTAACTGACTAAAGGGCAGCAGTGGGAATATGTAAGTATTTAAAAATAGATTTTTTTGCGTGCATTTAAAAAGTTCTGCACTTTCTGTTGAGACACAAACGCCTCTTTGCAACAAACCTTAAAACCACCGTATGTCGAAATCATATTTCCACTCACACCCTGCAACTGTAACTCATGTTGCCGCTTTACCCCGAGGATACACAGGCAACAAAAAAGGTGCGTTGTAATGTTTATGCAATAAGTAAAAAAACCTAAAGGAACAATAGGGTGTTTGTAAGCAACTTGCGGAGCAGCATGGGTAAAGAGGCGTAGAGAGGAGAAAGAAAGAGTGGTTTGAGCAGAAGTTGTTGTGCAAGTTAAGAAGGAATGCAAAGTGTTTGAAAAGATATTAGACGGAGCTGGCAGAACATTCTCTGTGTTTGGCTGTGAAGCGATGCTGCGAACGCCAAGCCTCGTTCCTCCGGCAGGGCCCAGTACTACAACTGAACAGACTGCAGCGTAACACACACAGACGGCGTGCACACACACAGCACACGCACACACATTGCCCAAGGGGCTGTTAACAGGCTGCGCGGCGAGATAGGGACTGGGGAATTTAGTCACTGTGTGAAATTGGTTTCATTAGATTGTGATTGGCAGATTATATAACAACAGTTGCATGAGCCTTGTGACAAATGAGTTTTTCCTCATTTGATTGTATCTCATCAGCATCATAAGTCTGTCAGAGAAGATGATGTGGTAACGAAAACAATCAGAAATGTGTTGTAAAATGTGTTTTCTGGGATTTTCCTAAACAAACTAAAACCCAAATGTAATCTAGTCGTTGGCTTAGTTGTGCGTAAGATATTTTGCATGGCAGGTAACCATAGCAACAGTACTACTTGATGCTCTCTGGTGAAACAGGCCTACTGTATCTGCACATTTGGGGTAAGTGACCATGTTGTAAAAGCCATATGCACTCTTAGGGCTGAATCCCAGTACACCACTTTGCCCTTACCCCTTCGCTTTGCATGTTCACATTGAGCATCAACCTCTGAGGCTGAAAAATGAAGCCAATGCGAAATGCCAAAAACTGCAGTTCCTTGAATGGCCACTTGAGGCTGGCTCCAGAAGTGAGTCAATCCCCACTGAGCACCATGGTAAAATGTCCTACTTTACAGCAGAAATAAACATGTTCTTTTTTTTTCTTTTTTTTTTTTACTTATACAACTTATACAAACATAAAAACATATAGATCAGTATAACAACATGGATCAAACCCCCACCCCTAAAAAGAAAGAAAAAAAAAAAAGGTCAGCGCACAAAGTTAATACACAAGTATGGCTTCCAGATTTTCAAAAAGGTGTTGTATTGGTTCCTGAGACTATATTTGATTTTTTTTTCAGATTTCCAGGATACTGCAATGCACCTCTTGGCCACACAAAGAGCTATTTTCATTAATATAAGTTGCGCATTATTTAGAGAACCACGGATACTTCTAAAGTTCCCCAACAGACAAAGTTCAGGGTCCAGTGGAACGTTAGCTCGTGTGATCCTGGTTAAAGTGGAGCAGATGTCATGCCAGAAAGGCCTCACTTTTGTACACAGCCAGGTGCAAAAAGGAACCAATTTCAATAGTACATCTGAAGCACATTTCTGATAGGTTTGATTTAAATGAATGTAATTTTTCTGGGGTAATGTATAATTGGTGCAGAATATTATAATTAATCAATCTTTGGGCGTTAATAGTGGCTGATCCGACATAGATCTGTCCAAAATTGTTCGTCACTTGTAATGTTAAGATCTGATTCCCATTTTGTTCTGGATTTATGCAGACCTGGTTTTGGGACTTTCGAAATAAACATGTTTACAACATGATACAAAAAACAGTTTGGGTCTCTATCGCAAATTTCAACATTCAAGACAACTGTACGGGGGTTGAATTTTTATATAACTCGACCGTTATTCAAGGGCTGGGCTGCTTGACAGGCTGTCTGTGAGGTGTCACCACAGTCCATGAGTCAGATCCATCCCTTCCCTCTCGTCTAAAAGTGATCACTTCTGGCTACAAATAACCAAGATGGCCACAAAGAATCTACAAACCAACGGGTGACGTTACAGTGGCTACATCCATTATGTGATACACTTTATGGTTCCTGTCTAGGGGTAAGGCATCCCGATTCTTGTTGGGATGGAGGCGTAGGATGTTGGCGTTGTCGTAAGTGTTGGGACTGCATGGCCGTCCATCTGTTTCTGTGTGGACGAGAGGCCCAAATGTTGAGGAAAAACAACTGTAGACAGGGCTTTAGGTGAAGTCCAGCAGTGAAGTTGCTGGACTTGTTATCGTTCCCCTACTATCAGTGCAGACTGGCAGGGTAGGAGCACGGGTTGCTAATGTTAACCTACAGAGCACCACTATTGGCCTGGTAATGAAGCACTCTTTTTTTTTTGATGACTTGTTTGATCGATTGATGGCGTGAAACTTTGTGAAGGTAAATGGCAAATGTCTTAGTGATATTACCTGTACTGCCATCGTTGCCTCTGTTGAGTAAATGCCATCTAAGACTACTAAAGATGTATCTGGGTCATTTCATAGGGGAACATTTCAACCACTACCTCTTGTTTCCGAGGGGCAAAGAGGCACTTTGAAACAAGGTGTGGGGGTAAAAATAAGAAACGGATTGGGCCTAAGTGTCCTTGTATAGAAATTCATGGACAGTCATGCACGTTATACCGTCCTTTGGCTGATCCCTTGTGTTTTCAGTATCAGGACACCTTGTTGTGTAATATTGTTTGCACATACTCCCACTCAGCTGCTAGTATCACTGCTTCAATCACTACTACTGCTGCTATACCTCTACTCACACTTCTACCACTACTGCTGCCAAAATCGCTTCCACTACGACTATTACTACAGCTTCTTTGACCGCTGCTGCTGTTATTGTTGCCTCTGCTACGTCATCAATATTTCAGACATTCAGAGTCTGCGCTCAAGGACGCAGGGATTGTTCCAGCATCATACGGAAGATGAAAAAAGGTCACAGGTATGAGAGTTGAAAGGAGACACAGATGAATAAAATATATTTCTATATGCATTTTACTGACCTCTGAGCAGGGGCACAGTGTTGAAGTAAAGGCGCTAGTGATGCATGTTAAACTGGTCACTCACCGAACGACACGGGGAGCCTCTGGACCACAGAATGTCCCGACACAGCGCTTTTCATTTTCCATGCATCGCAGAGAGAGAAAGCACAGAGGCTGACGAGGGCAAACACAAACACACACACACACACACACACACAGTGGCACTTAGGCCCTGGAAATCTGCTGACATGTCTGCTTCAACCAGGCGGCGCTCAGTCTGTGGTGCTGCCGAGCGGTTCAGCTGTGACAACGCCGGTAATGACACTCCTCACCCAAGGGTGAGCAGAGGACAGAACCAGGCTCACAAGCGGTGGTTTATAGTTGTAAGGAGGATAGGAAAATATAATTAATCACAGAGCTGTCCACTGAAAAGATTGCATTGTCTATACATGAACCCAAAGTGCGTAAAAATGCCAGTTTAGAAGGTCACATCTTGTTTTTTGACTACGGCATATTTTTCACTTTCTCTTCGCCTCCCTTGGCACTTTGCATATTTTAAATACATAAAATATGCTCTTTCTAAGCACTGACATGGGCTTGGCAGCATTTTATTGCTGACACACCTTCTGAGCTTCTAGACTGGAAATCAGACATCAGCCTTTTTGCTCTTGAGTTGTTTGGGCTGAGAAGGGGAAAGTGGGTCAGGCTGAAACACCCCTGGGGAAGCAAAGGATGGATGGCGGGGTATAGGCGTGTATGTGTGTATGTGTACGATGGGGGGTGGGAGATGGGAGATGGGATGAGAGTGGAGTAGAAAACAGGAGTCAGGGAGACTCAGGAGGATGCTGTCGTCTGACTAAACTCTTGAACCCCCCACTCATGCCCTAAAATCACCCTGCGTGTTTGTTGGGTCTGTTTTTCTGTCTGCTAACCTACCTCACAGGACACGCACGGTGCCATAAATCATTTTTTACTGTTTATTATAGCTGCAACTAGTGATTATCTTTATCAGTGCTTAATTTGATGATCATATACTTGAATTAATTGCTATTTTTTGGTATAAAATGTCAGAAAATATTGAAAAATATCTATCAAAATTTCCAAGGGTCCAAGCTCACGTTTTCAAATGTGATGTTTTGTCTGACTTACACTCCAAAACCGTAAGATTTTCAGAGGAGCAGCACATCACAGATAAGGAGAGGATCTTAAGCATTTTTGCTTTAAAAAATAGCTGAAACAATTAATCGATTATCATGATGATTGCTGATTACTTTTCTCTGGATCAGGTCATGGATTACTGGACTTCTTTTTGCAGCTATATTTCTCATAATGGTGCCAATTAGATACTTAAAGGTTCAGTATGTAATTCTGGAGAAAGATAACTCATTGTTCAGCATATGACATATTGGATATAGCCACATAGATGTCACCTTTTGTTTTATGGATTCCTGTTTTGAAGCCTCAAATTTGGCATTTGGCTGTCGCTGTCTTGTTTTTTTGGAGTCAGAAGTGACCATGTTTGGATGAAAGGGTGGAGCTGTGGATGATCAAGAGATGATTGGACTCATTCACTCACAGACATAAGGTCATGCCTTTAATTTTTATAACTTTAAGCCTTAATAAAATTTAAACAGGTGGGTTGAATAAAAATTTCCCCCAAGCACAGTTGTCACAAATGTGGAAATTAATTATAGAGACCAAATCCGTTTGTACCAGGCTGTACCTCGCCGATTTTCAACCAGCTTCGTATCACAACCATGTGGGTGTAATGTGTAAATGAACTGTGGTAAACTCCCCTTCATCTAACCAGTGCCTAAATATCCCTCCTTGCCCCTTGGTGAAGTTTTGCTGGCTCTCGGGCTGTTGCTGGAACTACAAACTGTACTTCCGCATTTTCATATTGGCCGTCATCCATGCCTCTGCCGCGGACATAAAGAGTAGTCCCTCTCTCAAACTCTGACCAAAATCCGATTTAATGGTAAAAATAGGCAGTTCTGATCAAATATATGTCATGGTTATGTTACTGCACTGCTATTTCTCGCCTACAGTGTTTTTAGAATCATATTTTAGTGCCCTGTTTTGCTGTAATAGCGAGTTTGTGAACAGGAAGTAGGTGCCATACTGTTTCCTGCACAGTGAAAATGGGAGCTGAAAAAAACTGAGATCAAACAGTAAAACTAAGCAGCGCTAATCAAATGTAAACCAAGATTCTGTTACCGAGTTGCCTTTACATGACTTCAATGGAACTACAACGAACTACAACGGGTTGCACGCCTCATGTTATTGTTGAGATCAACTGACTTGAGCTAGCTAGCTAACGTTAGCCAACTAACCTGTGATGAAGTGCCTGCCACAGACGTAGATGTAGTGACTGGCTGGATCCCACAGCTTTCCGTCTTTACCCTGCCGTTTGATGGCTGTAAGCCACAGATTTCCTCTTTCCCCATTCTGCACTCTATCCGGGAGCAAAGAAATCGCAATTTTGTTTTTTGTTTTTTTTATTGTTTGCTGTGCAGTGAACAACGCAGCAACTTTTCAGCATCATGAACTCCTAGCCACAACTAGCGTCTCTCCTGGGTCGAGTTCAAAACTTTCACCTAAAAGGGGGCGTGGCCGTCGTGACGGCAGTGAGTGACGTTGCGTTGAAGTCATGTATTTCAAACAGGCGCTACATCACCTACCAGCGGTAGTGTATATTGGTCTGGTGTGGCATAGTGCATTCTGGTAGCTGTAGTTTTTCTCCCTCCTGAGCAAAACCGTCCTTTTTCTTTGTTTTCTCTGGTTCTATAGCACCAATTACAAAAGTATTTGCATCTTTCTACTCATAGACATCCTACTTTCATTTAAACGCCATCTTTGTGAAATTCTTCTTAACCCTGGGGGTTTATGGGGATTGACCTGCTGTTGAGATCAGCCTTAAATTTCCATTTGAGGAGCTGCTTCTTTATTGACTTTATTTTTCAGTCCAGGAAGTGGCTGCTTGATGTTGAGTCTCATTCCCAGGTCATCAAATATCGACAACCTTGGGATGTTGGTCAGACCGAACCACCAACCCAAGGCATCAGTATTTGACGACCTGGAAATGAGACTCTAAGATTATATACTGCCCCTTTAAAGATAAGCTATGCGGGATTTTCCCAAAAACAATGTATAGACTCATACAGAGGTAACCTCTCACAATCATCATTTATGACCCACTAGAAGTGTGTGTTGGGGTATTTATCTGCAGAGACTCTGTGCTCTGCCTGTATTTTCTTATTTTCTGTGCTCTGGACTTATGGTCGTGTACCCACACAGCGCTCAGATGAAGTTAGGGGGTTAAAAAAAAGGTAGCGACCAGGTGCTAGAGCAGAAACAGCAGGCATCCAACAGACACAGCACCATAAAAAAAGCAAATATAGTGAAGCAATACTCCAAACAAGAGAGAATCTGGGGTTGGCTTTTACTTTCACTTTCGCTGGCAAGCATGTTTGCAAACAGTAACTGACAATCCTGCGTAGTATACCTTTAAGTACACTGATATTTTACATGTTTTCCTACAAAGCCGATCCATACGTTTAACAGAAGGAGCCAAAGCTCTCAAACTGTGCCTAGATTAAAGTCTCAGATAAGGTAAATCTTGAATTATATCTGAAACTGTTTGATCTGATGTGATATTTCATGCCAGTTTTCTGTATAGTTTTCTACACAGGCACATTTTAGCCAGTGGAAAACAGGTGTAAGAGTTTGATACCCAGCCCTGCCCTTCACATTAGATCCTTTTGTGTCCTGGCCCATGCTTGACTTACCCCCGAGGAGATCTGACAAAAAGTGGGCACAGCAGAGAAAACAGAGAGGAAAGTGAGGGCGAGAGGTGCAGACAGAGGGAAGAATGAAATAGTAATGAGAGGAGATGGGCAGGGGCAGGCCACGACTGAGCATCACCCTCTTTACTCTCTTCCTCACCCCCCGCTGTGTTAATGTCCCGCCTTGTCTCATCTCATCCTCCCTGTCTCCCTCCATCCTCTCATCTCCCAAATCTCCAACCTCCTGTACCGTGAGCAAGTTTCTCCCTGGTTTTAACTTCTCCTTGTTTGTGTCCTCGACAGCAGGGGAGAGGCAGCCGGGAGGGGTGAGAGACATCGAGAGAAACGTGCGAGAGAAGGAACACTTTCTTCCAGTCGGTTGTATAAAGCCATCAGTGTCCCTGTTAAGCCCTGCCATTCCCTCCGCCGTCTGTCCTCCTCACCCTCTGTCTAGTTATCAAAGTGTTTATTCAGCCTGGCATTGTTTCCTCTCTCCTCATTTTCAGAGGGAAACTCAGAGAGCAGAGTGTGATTCACTGCATTCACCAGAGGACAGTGGGAGCAACCGAAAATGAAAAGACATTTCAGGGGTGGAGGGTTGGGGGGGAAGGCGGAGGCACCCCCTGCTTCATACACACCAGTCAGTGGGAGGGTATGAAGGCTTCCATGCCAGTGAGAGGTGGTGGTGAGGTGGTGCAGGAATGGAAAGAAGGGCCTCTCTGGACCGTGCCCCCGCTGATTGAGATGTACCCCACACAGGCATGCCCCACTTCGGGGTGGATCTGCGGCGCAAACACCCCCTTTAGCCTCCGGGGCGCGCCAGTCCGAGTCAAGAGCCTGCTGGGAAGCAGCGTGTGGGGGGATGAACTTGACGTGCCGCTGGACGGAGTCTAAAGGATCCCGCGGGCGGGAGGGGGGTGAGGCGGGCGCGGGGATGGGGACGGGGTACCGCTCTATGCCAGGGTTGCCCGGGTTACGGGCAGAAGGAAGAGGCATGATATTCTCTCACTGTCTTGGAGGAGGTTTTTTTTGTGTGTGCTGTTTTGTGTGCGCTGCTGTCTGGTTGTGTGTCGCTGCGCCGCTGTGGGGATGCTCCGATCCCTGCCGCTCTGGTGTCTTCACCGCTGCCCTTTGATGATTAACACACACATACACACACATACAGTACGCATAGTTTCATGGATACACACACAGATACATGATGCATAAAGAGTATAAAAGTCTCCCACACTGCTTTGGTGTCTATGCCGCGTTCCTTTGATGCTATTGGACAGACACACTCAGATTACTCTGTAAGTTGCTCAGTAATGTCTGGCAATTGGTCCTATTCAGTTGCTTTTATGATTGGCTAATCACAATAGTTTGAGAAATTACTGCCGAGCCGACAGATTGATTGTACGCGCAGTGAGGTGCAGTGTGTGAGTGATTATGTGGGTCTGGTTTGTATTAGGGCTCTGTCGAGGGATATAAGGCGGTTACTGTACTATGAGCTACTGAGGTGTTCTGGTATCCATTTGGAGGAATCAGGACTGATGACTGAACTGTACAGAGAGACGGGGCTCACCCAGATAACTACTGCTCGTCCCTGATCAAACAAACCACCAGCAGAGACCTCTGTCATGCTCCCTCTCACTCTATTATCTTCCTTTTCTTCTCTCTGTTTCTTCTCTCTCCATCTCCGTCTCCTTTCGGATCCTTTTACTTTCTGCCCCTTTTTTCCCTTACATTTACTTTATTCCTCTCCCTCACTCCTATTTAATTGCCACCTGCCACTCGCAATCAGCGTTATTCAGATACCCGGAATTTCCAGTGTCATAGGCATCGGGTCGGGGGAGATAAAGAGAAAGGGAGGAGATGATGAGAGGAGAAATGATCCGTGATTCATCAGGAGCTAAAGAGAAAGAGGAAGCGCCTTTTTTTTCTCCCCCCCCTCCTGTCTTTAAAGGCAGCAAAAATGATTCAAGTGGAACTTTAAAAGAGGCGTTCAGGCTCCCAGGTGGAAATGTTATACCTGTGCGCAGATCTAGAGTGACACAAGAAGGGATGAGGGGGATCAAAGGCGGTCTGGCGGTTGAGGAGGCCAGACAATCACCCTAAAACAGATAATTGGCCAGTGTGGGATTTATAATGGAGCTGTCAAAGGGCTCCCTTTTCACAGCACAATGGTGTTCGTGTGTGTGTGTGCGCACATGCTACGTGTATGTGGACGGACAGGCTTTTAACATCGGGAGTAAAGGTCGGTGTTAGGGTCCCTACGTGCCTCTGGGGAACGTTTAGACGTCTGTAAAGGCAGGAAGACAAGGGAGGAAAGACAAATAGAAGAGGGGAGTTGGCAACTATTAAGATCATTTGGCTTGTGTGTTGAATGTTCGGCAAGATTGTGATGTGAGGTTGGTTTACTTTGAATGACATGTTTTTAGAGCAGCAGAGAAAATAATGTTTGGAAGTAACTATAGCTTAAAGCTGTAGTTGGTAACTGTTATGAAGAAATAACTTTTTTTTTTTTTTATAATTGCTGAAACTGCCACTATATTCATACTGCACTAAATGAGGCAGATACATTTCTCCTGCCTTGTAGCCCTTGTAAAGGCATGTCAACGAAAGGCATGTCAACAAAAACAACCAATCAGAGCTGGGGAGTCTCTAACGCAGTCATGTCACATCAGTGCTCGTAAACTGTCAAACTAGGCAGCACTGCTCAAATGCGAATTAAGATTCTGTGACTGCATTGCTCATTTCTGGCCTCAGATGTTTCAGAAACATATTTTAGTACACTGTTTAGCTGTAAAATGAGAAAGCTGGTCCAGCTGGTGGGCAGTGCATAGTACTTCACTTGACTGTATCCAACATGGCAGCCGGACCAATGATAGATTCCATTATAAATGATCTGTTCTGTGATTAAAAAATCTAAATTTAAAGGAGTACTTCACCCACAAAATGATGATTTTAGGGTGCTT
Source organism: Epinephelus moara (assembly GCF_006386435.1). Taxonomy (NCBI): domain Eukaryota; kingdom Metazoa; phylum Chordata; class Actinopteri; order Perciformes; family Serranidae; genus Epinephelus; species Epinephelus moara. The sequence goes on along the minus strand of NC_065517.1, from coordinate 24,041,853 downwards.
TGAGACATATGCTGTGTCTCAAATCATGTACTTCTGTACTTACACTTAATATTTTGAGTGCATAAGTGCATTCACACTGAGAAGTAAGTTGAGTGTGGAACTATGGACACTTCTCGCCCTCAATGGTCGCCATCTTGGCTACGTAGCGGAAGGGGAGGGACCACTTTTCAAATTCAAATTAGAAATTGCGGCCAAGGACTGTGCAACCGTGAACGTCGCTGCATTGTACAAATACATGTGTTTTTTGCACTAAGCACCACTATACTGTTGTCGGGTATGAGCCAGCAGTATGTTTATTGGGTTCATTTAGCAGTCTGTAATGATTTGGTACCACGAACGATAACGCGAATGCTAATGCTAGTTTGCTAACTAGCTAATTTGCGGTCGTCATTTCCGGTGAGTGCACAACGGCCATGTTTGGTTTGAGACAACACTACCCAGTCGAAATTCGCGCACTATGCCAATAAGTACATAGTGCACATAGTATACTACATGGAAGTGTACTAATGGAAGTATGTGATTTCAGACACACCACTAGAGTTGTCTTGCTTTGGTCTGAATCAGGGACTTATTTTGTTACAAAGTTGCATGACTGCCTAGAGTTGGTTCGTGTTCTCACAGCAGCATTTACAAGCGGACCAGATAAAATGCCTTGTGTGAGAAAGCTGCTCTTGATTGGTCAGAATTTCCATGTGGGAAAAATCCAGGAAGTAAACAAAACGTTGAAGAAGAGTACACTTGCAAGATAAATGTGACACTTTCTAATGTCACAATGGAGGGACAACTACGCAGGTTGATTTTAGCGCTGCTCATCGTGGACTATATTGCTGTCATTGTTCATTTTAGTCAAACCATACAGTTTGAAAACGAGGCGCGGCTCCAACTAGAAAACAATGTTTTGATGCATTGGATGTGCTGAATGTGCATATTAAGGCAGTACAGGAGGAGGTGCACATTAATAATCCTCCAGGACTGTAACATGCTCATGTTTAACCCAAACAATGTGTCATGTGACTGCAGTTGGTTCAGATCCAGGTCGGAACACGTTCTCACCACAAACGAACCACACCAGAGTTCGTTTGTAACCAAACAGAGACCACCTCTTTAAGAAGGTCTCAGTGCGGTTGTTTTGGTGTGCATCTGAGAGTGATTGCTGTGTTCACACCAGCGCAAACGAACCGCACTTAGGGGGCAAACGAACTTGAGTTCGATTAAACCGAACCAAACAGGGCAGGTGTGAAAGCATCCTTAAATACTAAGGCTTTGGTAGCAATGCACGTGTTTGGTAAGTACTTAGCACATGTCTGGATAAATGGACTTGGATTATACTGTACAAGTTGTGTGAGAATTTGTGAACGGATGTTTTGATGTAGTTTTGCTGTTGTTAAACGCAGACTGCTACGACTTTGGTTCATCAGGAATGTTCAGTGTTTTTGGTTTCTTCATTTACCGTTGAGGCGTGCGAGAAAAACAGTTTTCTTCACGAACTCATGTAACATGGGGTCAGTAATTGAAATGATCAGTTTGTGGGTGAAGTGGTTCTTTAAGGTTCACTTACTTCACTTATTCCTGAGGCTTTCAGACTTATCCCATGGCTTTCCTCAGCAGGTAGGCTGTAGGATCCAGTCCACATTGTTTTCTCAAACCAAAAGTCTAAAACCTGAAAATATTCAGTTTACAGTGTCAACAAAATTGTAATAAAACACCAAAACCTCATATTTTAGAAGCTTAAGCCGATAAAGGTTTGACATTTTCGCTTCCTAAATGACTTTTATATTGATTTTCATTCTGTCGATTGAAGAGCCAATCAATCAACTAATGATTTCAGCCCGAAAAATAATATTTTGCTTCGGTGTTGAAATAATTAACTCAAATGTACCTGAATCAATTAGAGTCCACAGGTTTAATGAAGATTGAGTGAGGAGAGGAGAGGAGAGGAGAGGAGAGGAGAGGAGAGGAGAGGAGATTGACGGTCCTAATCCCTCCTTGGTGGCCTGGCTTCCCTTCAACACAACAGGTCCCATAATTACCCCCTCTCCTCTGGCAGCTCACACTCACAGCTCTAGCAGCAGGGAACTGGCTAAGACTCTTCATCCTCACACACACACACACACACACACACACACACACACACACACACACACTCGTGGTGTTGGATCTGTCTTGAACTGGTGACACGCAGCTAGAAGGACAGACAGAGGGGGACAGTGTAGTCGCTGTGACGCTCGTCCAAAATCTTTAAGAAAATCATTTGGCTGGCAGAAGGTGTAGTCAAGAGGCTGCTGGGGTCGACAGCATTTATTTTTCTGTCTCCTCCGGTCTGTCGGTCTCTCGCTGCCTGTGTGTGGGTGTGTGTGTGTGTGCGCCGCTCACCTAATTAACACAGTCACACAGCCAAGAGTGTGTTCGGCGGGAAAATGATAACTGACACACTGTGGGTATGACAGAGTGTGTATGAGAGCAGCACAGTGTGTTTACAGGATGTGTGTGTGCTTTTGATAGGATGTGCAGGTATATGCAGATTGAGCCGAGTCCCATATTAAAATATAGGCACATACTCTCACAAGATTGTCTTTTTCCTTACATATGAAAGTACACCACTACACATCTGACACATTTTTATGCGTGTTTACCTTTTATTTTCACACTTTTTATGGCCTTTTTTCTACGGTTTGCAATCAGAGGGGAGAGCTATAGGACCTTTGCAGCATAACTCATCCTTTGTGTTTCACGATAAAGCTTTGAATCTTGAATGAATGTTTCGTTTGCATTCAAAGGATGCAGTCTGGGAAAGTTTTCCCCAGTTTGCACATTGGACCATGGATTCATTTTGATGAAATATTAAGACAATCTAATGTGAAAGAATACACTCTTGAATCGAGGTTTTTCAAGAAGTGGTGTCAGTAGTTTGATACAGTACAAACATATCATCTATATTAGTAACCTTGGCATTGTATATATTTGGATTGGAACTTTTTCACACCCCACTGTTATTTACAGTAGTTTTGTATTGTTGCACTCTTTGCATCTGCACTTCCTTCCCATTGTATTGCAACTGCTGCACAGCACTTTCTCTCAGGATAAATATTATCTTAAAGGGAAACACCAGCTAGATTTAAAATTCCAATATGTTATTTCCATGGCCTGAGGAAGTTCAATCAATATTTGTGAACCTGAGCTACTTTCTGTCAAAGCCAGAAACCAGAGAAGTAAGTCTCAAACTTGTGATGTCATTCGGTATGATGTCTGGTGCTGCTCCATTGACAATGAATGAAGACTGATTTTGTGAACCCACATTATGTTTGTTTTCTACGGAAGCGTATTGCATTCACTTGACAAATAAAAAAGCCCTGTTTTTCTGAGTATTTTTTTCTGTTTTTTCAGAGTAATTTATTTATCTTTATGTTTTTTGGTGTAATTTTTTCCCTGTTTTTCTGAGTAATTTTTTTCAGTTTTTCGTGGTAATTTTTTTCTGTTATTCAGGGTAATTTTTTTTCCCGAACGAGGAGACGAGATACTTCAAAATCTCGTGAGAAGCTCCCACCTGGCACCTGCAAGTGACTGGTGCCTGCGTAAAGTCGACAAACTAATGATAACACCATCTATATGACTTAAAGACAAGAGTATCTCCCAGTGTCTCAGACCCAAAACCAAGTAAAACTGGATTAAACTAAACAAGCGGGTCATGTTTCCTTCCATTATATCGAGCTCTCAAGAAAGGAATGAAAGCGTCTGTTCTATTACTCTCTTAACTCAGAAAAAAATTACTCCGAAAAACAGAAAAAATTACACCAAAAAACAACAAAAAAAACAAACACGAAAAACAGAAACAAAATTACCGCGAAGAACAGAAAAAATTACTCCGAAAAACAGAAAAAATTACTCAATAAAACAGATTTTTCTTTATTTGTCAAGTGAATGCAATACGCTTCCGTAGTTTTCTTTTTTATTCCTAAATGAGTTTTTTCTGTTGTAGTGATGTCAGTTCAGAAACAGAAAATGTACCTATATTCACACAACATTCCCCTGGCTGCTCTGTGTCATCTATAGAACACCTTTTACTATTCGGTGTCTATGGAGCAGCTCCAGACTTTATACCCTATGACATCACCAATTTGAGTTTTAGCACTCTGGTTTTTGGATTTGGGAGAGAGTTGTTTGTTTTACTAATATTTTTAGACCGTCTTAGACCATAGGAATAACATGTATGAATTGTGAATGTGAATTGTGAGTCTCTGGAATAACCTGTTTTGCTGACAGTCTGACTGAAGCGTTTACTTACAAGATTTGTCACCCTTTGCACTTGTAATAATTCACTTTATTTTGCATATTTCTTTTGTTCGTATCTAGGCTTGCACAATATTCATAAACAGTCATACTGCAATTATTTTAACAGATATTGCGCTTTTTTGGGGGGGCATTTTTTGCACTTCATTTTTAAAGAACAAAAAAAATATAGAAATGAAGATGATGTGATTTTGTTTTTGCTTCTTTTTTTTTTTTTTGTCAAAAAATGCAGCTCCGGTGATTTGGATATTGCACTTGGCTGTATTGAAGTTTTGATAGTATTTTGATTAACTGTGCAGCCTTACCCTCAACAGCCACATGTCTTAAATTCAATGTTACAACAACAAGGCCTTAAAAGTCATTAAATAATCTTACATTTGAATTTGTGAGCTCTTTAGTACAAACATTTTATCTAATTTCATTTATCCATTTCTACATTTCTTGTTGTGAAAATGAGTGAAGCCTTTCTATGTAAACGTCCATAATACTGTCATTTTACTTCATACCTTCACTTACCTTTTGGCAAAATGTAGACTGACATAACTCAGGCTAATAACCATTTGCCTACATGACACTTACCTCTGCACTGACCACATGTTTGCAAGTGATGCTGAAATAAGTGAAACATGATTTGTCCAAAAATCTGTCCTAAAGTTGGTTAAAATGTGTCTTGAACAGGTCTTAAAAACCATTAGATTTAAATCAACTGTCTGATACCTGTAGACACCCTGACTTAGTGTATCATATTTTGAAAGAACATGTTCTGCGGCGCCCTGGTAGCTTACTGTGTAAAGTGTGTACCACTGAGGCTGAGTCCTTACCGCTACAGCCTGGGTTTGAGTCTGGTCCTGGGCCCTTTGCTGCAGGTCCTCCCTTCTCTCTCCCCTTTCACATCTGTCTCTGTCTCACAATAAAGCATGAAAAATGCCAAAGAATATCTTAAACATGCTCTGAAAATGTGTGCAGTTTTTCTGCTGCTCTCCTTCTGAAAAAAAGTTTCTGAATAAATGCACCGTGAGACATTTTAAAATGTGTAACTTTCATACAGGAAATGTGAGAGGCAATGAGTCACATCATTATCTAAGTACTGCTTTTACTTTGTTGATTTGTCTGTTATTTATGTGACCAGGTTGAATCAATTGTCTGGCAGCTGAACATGAGCTGGTGCGATGCAGTCTGGCTGTGGGAGGCTTCTCAGAGTCAACATAGACTAATGGCACTATGATAAAACCTGCTGTGAGATGTTTTAAACTTTATCTTAAATGCCAAGTCATAATAGTGGCTTCTTTCCACTTCCTGCAACAAAATCTAAAAACTTAGTAAAACTACATTTTGTACAAATTCTTCCCTGTGTGTTCTGGAGTCGAGCTTAATCCTGCTGTAAGTGTCTTTGTAACAGAGAGAGATGTGATCTGACAGAAGCCCAAGGGGAAGCTGTATAAAATGTATTTAAATTGTGTTTAAATTTCATGTTATAATTTAACTCTAATTCTCTAATTACATTTGAATTAGCTATTTATTGGATTAAGTCTAGACGCAGCTAATTATGTCACACATTTCTATGGAATTATGTGCTTTTGTTCAATTACCTCAAATTCTCCCCGTCACTGTCACTTCCAGCCCTGCCTGACACCATTGTGTTGTGACGACACCATCGCGACCATTTCAACACCAAATTTTTAATTAAATCTTCAGCATTTGTTCCCAAGCTTACCTCTCTATGTTAATCATGCCATTTTTTTTATTTTCTGAATAAAGACTGACTCATTACAGAGAGATAAAGTGCCCTGTGGAATGCACAGAGGTGCACCTTCTCCATGTTTTCATGTTTAATGAACCGACCATAAAGGACTGCTCGGGACATTAATAATAGATTAGGACCGTCTGGGTCTTGGTAGCTGCTAAATAGCTTCTGAACATGATGTGATGACATATCCCTGAATCAATAAAGAACTTCGCACTTAAGCCCTCGCTGATGTTTCAGCCTCAGGATTGTGGATCCTTCAGTGCTCAGAATTGATTTTCTGCATCTTATTCTATTCATTATGTCTTCCTCATCATGGTAAACCTGACCACTGATCGCATACGTTCTTCTGTGCAGCTGCAGCCATACTGTATTCCACACAGGCGTATTGATGTCTATATGTGTATATGAGTCCCCACGGTACTGCACTGTTGCAACCCCTCCCACACACTCACTGTATGTGGGGTCCCTTTCACTTGTTATACCCTTCATCTGTTTTCTGCTGTTCAAATGTCTTCTCTTGTTTAAACGTTCTGACACTAGAATAAATAATTGCTGTCAGACAACCTGAAAACTGTTAAAGTTGCAAAAAACATACTTAATTGTTTGTTAAGAGTTAAACACTCAAAAAAAAATTAGCTTCATCAGAGCTGTGTGGGTGTTCAAACTTGATTGACAGTGGTGCTCATGGCAACAACATCACAACTGTCATCAGAGTCCAAATCTGATATGGCTGACTTCTGATTGGTGCACAGAAAGATGTGACATCACCTGTTTTTTTGAATAGAGGCCTGCCCACTTCAAACCAGAGAGAGAAGAACAGATAAAACACCAATACACAAATCTGTCATGAGGAAATAGGTTTTCGGGGCCTTTAATTCCCCTGAAAACTTGGTCTACAATGTTTTTTATTTCTCTATAGCACTGATATTCTGGATTTAAATAGGCAACAATTGGTGTTAAAGTTGGTAAAAAGGATTGGCGATGGTCTCATTGGCAACATAAGAAAATGTGAACCAACAACTTTTATTAGATTCTGGGGCCGGTTGCACAAAACACCTTAAGTTAAGATTTTCCGGAAAGTCCGAGTCAAGGACTCCTTGTGATCAAATTTTACTTAGTTTCTTTGCAAAATATTAATAATAAATCAAATATACATAGCTGCATCTCACACATATGTGTCCATATGTTTTCCCCTTCCCTCCCCTTCCCATCTGGCTTAGGATGACCTGTGAGAAGGAATGAATAAATAAATAAATAACAACAACAGTAATAATGATAAATACATGCAACAATAAAAAAGATTTAAAAAACCCCCCCAGAATAACCACAAAAAAACAACAACATACATATCCCTATGAAGAACAGTTACATTAACACATTCACATATCACCACATTCAGCAAGTTTTTCTCCTTATCTTGGTCTTATACTTAAGGAGTTGATTAAACTTTGTTAAACTGTTGCAACTTAGTAACCAAAGTAAGGACAATTACAGAAAGTGCCTCTGACTCCATCTTAACTGCTGCATTGCTGAGTTTATGGAGATCAATGAGAAAAATGAAGGCAAATGGAGAAGAGTGTTCCACGACCAGGAGAACCTGATGGGCATGCCTAACGATGAGCAACTTTAAATTTCACCAGAAGTCAATCTATGATTGTGACTGTCTGTCTCTTCCAAAGCTGCATCCTTTCAGCTTCTGTCCTGTCAGTTATTGGCGAGGTATTTCATGTAAGTGTCATACTTAAGGAGCAAACTTAAGGTGCTTTGAGCAACTGGCCCTTGATTCTTGCATTGCTATGTGACATCACCCTTTTCAAACAGATCACAGCCCCCCTCAGCCAGAGAGAAGCAATACTGTGTTGTGTATTAGTGTTGTCACGATACTGGAATGACTAATTTTGATAGAATACCTTGAAAAATATTATTTAATACCATTTTTTAAAAACATATATTTATTGATTTAAAACATTTAATAAATTGCACATACATATATGAACCCCCCCCCAAGAGAAAAGATATGACATTACATATAAAAATAAATAATAGTTATTAAAATAATAATCAAAATAATAATTGTAAAACCCCAACACATATGAAAAATAAATGATAATAATAATGCAGTAAAACAATAATACAAAGTTTATGCACACAATTAGGACCAGGTGCAGCACACTATCCTCAAATTAGTTTGCGTCCTTTCTCTAGGCGGTACATTTTTAAGGCATCTTCAATGTCACCATTTTTTTTTTTTTTTACAAATTTCAAAAGCATTTCCCAAATATCATCAGAAGCCCTATTTGTCACTATATAGGTGAATTTTTCAAGAGCCAAACTCTTTGTGAAATCCTTCAACCAACGGCCAAGACAGGAGCAACACACATTCTTCCAGCAGAGCGCAATTGAACGCCTCGCCTGTAGCAAACATAATTCAGCCATCGTTTCCTCTTTCCTAGGCAGGATACATTCAATACCATATTTAATACCTCAGGGTAAAGCTGACATTGAGGGCATACAAGTTCAATCTTTATTAAAAATAAATATAGCAAGGCTATAACATGACAATGACGGATTCTCTGTTCATGGTTAGTGGTGGAGAACAGCTGAATGACTGTAGTCAGCATTAACAATAAGAGAGACGAACAAGTGCAGCTGGTGCCGTTGTCTCGATACTGTTGGAAATGAGTATTGAAACCGTTCCAAAAACTGATAAGTATCAATCAGTTGATATTTCTGATGACATTATTGGTTAAAATAATCTGAATAATTGTTCCAACTTTGGCAGAAAAAAAGTTTGTCCCTGCTTCCTTAAAGTCAAGCTGACTGATAAAATAGGTTTCCTTATTTAGTTATTTTGATTTTAGTTTTGAATGTGTCATTTTAAATAAAATTTAATTGAGATTTGAATTCTCACTTTCAGCTATATATTCATTCCATCTCAGTTTGGGCGTTTCCTGCTATTGATGAGATTGTTATGTAATGTCTCATTTGCATATCAAGGCGAATAGCTGACATTTTTTGCAGGGAGTGAAGCGAACCAAATCAAATCCATCTCTCAAGCGAAGGCGAGGGTTGAGGTTAGGGGTTAAGATGAGTGTCAGTGTGTGGGGGGGTCCAGGAATGCCTGTTTAGACACAATAAACATACAGAACAGTAATCTGTAGATATCTGACCTAACTGACGGACGCACATGTGCAAACGTTGCTGCTACAGCTTCATATTGTCCCACATTTTTCATGTCAGTTGTGAATCAGATCTGTCAAGACCCAGCAGAGCGCTCTCACCCTCATCACCGTCGCTCTGTAACTCAGTTACTTCTGGATAAGATAACCATCCTTGGTTACGCAGCCAGTCCTCCCCTCCCTCGTCCCACCCACCTCAACCAACCATGACCCCCCCATGGGGGTCATACAATGACTGTCATGCATATCATTATTGGTGGGGGCCCTCCTTCCCCTCTGGGGGTCCGCTCATTGACCTCCTGACAAAGGATGAAAGTGTCCCGTCCGGGGGAGGGGGTTGGCCGGGCCGACGTTGGGGTGAAGAGCCCTGCGTCCTCCTCCGGGTCGGGATAAGACCCAGCAGGGCTTTCTTCACGCTAATAGGCACGACCCCTGAACCCCACACAAAGAGCATCACTTCAGGAGCCATGGGCACTCAGTGTGGGAGAGCAAGGAGGAACCAATAGGAGCAGGCTGGGGGCTCCGGGCTCCTTTGAGAGAGTCGGACCACTGACTTTACAGAGGGAAGAAACAAGAGAGCAGGAGGGAGAAAAAAAGGACCAGGAGAGAGAGAAAGGAGATAAGGGGAAGATTTTGTGTTTTTGTTTAGGGGAAAGGGCTTGTTGCAAAAGTTCAAAGGGCTCCTCCTTTAGTGCAAGGTTCTCCTTTTCCTGCTTTTCTTCTCCCACTCCTTCTGTCTCTTAATGGCTGAAGGTGGAGGGATTATTGTGCCTTTCAGATGCCTGCTTAATTACTTGTTGTTGGTGTGTGTTGTAAGTGTCCACAGTGGGGTTACAGTATCTCCAATTGTGTGCATGTATCTATGTATAGACATGCACATGCTTTGTGATTATAAATCCAGTGTGCTGTTAATCAAGTTTATTTTAAAGGGACATTAGACAGAAAAACAGTCACTGAGCTTTTCGGGGAAAAAACAACCTTGATCCCAAAAGAAGCTGGGACACTGTGTAAAACATAAATAAAAATGCAACGCCCTGCAAATCCTTTTCAACCGGTATTCAATTAAATACAGTACAAAGACAAGATGTTTAATGTTCAAACTGATAACCTTTGTTTTTTTAGAAATATAAACTCATTCTGAATTTGATACCAGCAACTTGTTGCTAAAATGTTGGGACAGAGGCATGTTTACCACTGTGTGACATCACCTTTTCTTTCAACAACACTCAGTAAGTGTTTTGGAACTGAGGAAACCAATTGTTGCTTGATACAGAACTTCTGTTCCTCAACAGTCCGGTGTCTCCGTTGTGGTATTTTGTGCTTCATAATGGGCCACAGATTTGCAATGGGAGTCAGTACCTCAATTCTTTTACTGTGAAGCCACGTTGTTGTTAGACGTGCAGAATGTGGCTTTGCATTGTCTTGCAGGAATAAGCAGGGACGCCACTGAAAAAGACGTTGTCTGGATGGCAGCATATGTTGCTCCAAAACCTGTCTGTACCTTTCAGCATTCATGGTGGCTTCACAGATGTGCAAGTTACCCCTGATGCCAATGGCACTAACACACCCTCATACCATCTCAGATGCTGGCTTTGAACTAGTAGCAACCTGGATGGTCCTTTTCTTCCTTAGCCCAGAGGACACGACGTCCATGATTTCCCTCACCCCATCCTTACTTGTGAGCGACTGAGCCTTTCCATGTATGGGTTTCATTTTGCATTGGAGTCTTAACTTGTATTTGTAGATGCGGCAACAAACTGTGCTTACCGACAATGGTTTTCCAAAGTGTTCCCAAACCCATAGTCACGTTGGTTTTCAATGTAGTGCAGTCTGAGGGGTTGAAGGTAATTTGCTCTCAGTACTGGTTTTCGCCCGTGCCCCTTACATGCAGAGAGTTCTCTGGATTCTTTGAATTATTTTAATGACATAGTGGATTGTAGATGCTGAAATCCCTAAGTTTCTTGTAATTGTTTTCAAACTGTTGGACTGTTTGCTGACACACGTTTTCACAAAGTGGTGATGCTTGCCTCATCCTTGCTTGTGAGCGACTGAGCCTTTCATACCCAATCATAATACGATCAACTGTTACTGATTAACCAGCCTTATTTCAGGTGTTTATTGAGCATTTCACAATTTTACCAGTTTTCTGTTGCCCTTGTCCCAACTTTAGTCTGTCAGTGTTTTTTTTTTTTTCAATAAAATGTACCTCACAAAGCCCCGAAAGCACATTGTTGTCTTCAAAATGCTTGTTTTATCTGACCAACAGTCCAAAATTAAAGAATATTCAAATACATTCATATAAAAGAGAAAACCATCAAGGTCCGGAGGTCAGGGTCTGGTGCACGTTAGAGTGTACTTGCATTGATGCACGTAACATGGAACCAAAGTTCACAAGCATTAGTTCCCCCTGTTAACTTTTAGCTCTACCCAGCAGCAGGTGCTGAGGTTAGCACAACAAGCAGATTGGTGTGCAAGTCAGTCACACTATATAGTGAGCTCAAATAAAACAGCCTGTGGGATCCCAGTCAGCTAAGACAGTAACAGAGAGACACTAGTGTATAAGACGAGGAGTATGCGTCAGTGTTGCACCACCATTGTAGGGTCTAGGAATTAAAACACATTTAATATCTTAACGTACATTTAACGGTAACACCCAGATGTGCCGCTCACCAAGATGAAGAAAAAAACAAACCAGAGCCGAATTTCTTATCCTTGCTGCTTTCAATAAGCCTTTACTGCAAAAATTATTGCACTTTATCTGTTTTAATTTCATAGCATAAGAGATGCTTTTCAGTTTTATAGCCTGTTGTGACCTGTTGCCTTTTTGAAAAGTGTTTTGTCAGTGTTAAGTGTAATACAGAAGTATTTGAAATATTTTCTATTTTCATGATGAAAATATTTTACCAAAGTTGCCAGTGTGCAAAATGTTACTTCAGTCCACAGCAAGAGGATTTTGTCTGTTTTTGACACTTGAACTACTGTCTGTTCAAAATAAATGAAACGAAACATAATCATGGACCAAACTTCAACTCCTTAACCAGGGTATGAACTGAACTGTGATTTTTGTGTACTGTTACGCCCCTAATCAATTATCAAAATGGTTGTACTTAAGTTTCTGTCGACACCTGACAATGTTACAACACTACTTCATGCTGTTTATCAGCATCTGCTTAATATAACACTGTGTGCTGGGAACCATCCACACCTTACAGGTTAGATTTGCCCCTGGTCAGACATGCTAGTGCTTGCATTCATGTTGCTGTGAAGTTCTTTTGATAAGGAGCCGTTATCATGTAGCATGTCACCATGGTTTTATTTTTAGATAACAACAGGTTTGGGGTACAGTAAAGGCCTCTTTCAGGGGGGGCGGTGGTGAGAAGAGAATAGCTACAGTGGGATCTGATGTGGGAACCAGAGGCCCCTCCTGGCCCCCTTGTTTCAGCTCCATTGATCAGAGGGGAGGGGTGAGACAGAGGAGAGGGGGCGGGCCACTGTACCTGCAGGGAGTTGGTGTGAGTATGTGTGTGAGCATGTGTGTGTGTGAGAGAGAGAGGGGTCCACTTTTGGTTCTGGTATAATCCATCTACAATGCCTCTGCCTCTGTTCTCCCTCCCCTCCCACTCCACCTTCAGCCTTCAGTGTGACAGGTCCCAAACAAAGCTCTCAGCGTCTTCACACACACTCACACACACATCATGGAGTAAATATGGACAGGGGAGACTGAAGGGGGGAGGAAAAGAGAAAGAGGGAGAGAAATGGAAAGTGAGAATTTCAGATCAAAATGGGCCTTTTAACCTATCTGACGGCAGCAAAATGGGTTTTCTGCAGCTTAAATTGCTTTTTGTGACAGTGGCTCGAGGGCGTTAGCAGCACTGCTGCTTGCTGGGACCATTTTTGGACAAACTATGGCACAAAACGCCGTTTTCTGACAGGACGTTGCGCTAAAATGATATGTCTACCTCTTTGTTTGTTTGGAGCCAAACACAGATAGAAAGAGGTTGTCACACACCTGATTGCACACCATCAATAAAGACACCTCTACTTTCACAGCTCACACTGACTCACATTTCTGCACACATGGATACCTCTGTGTTTTCCACTAAAGGTGACTCAATCAGATTGTGATGTTGTGCTGATATTTTTATCCTCGGTTTATAAGATGAAAGATTTCTTTCACCTGGAGCAGATTCTGTAATTACAGTTCCTGAGGGAACTGTATCCCTGGTGGGCCATCACCTGTGGAGATAATCTTAATCATTGCTGTAATTAATGAGGCCTTAATGAAGGCTCTGAAACTCTGCCTCAGGTCATTAGCCGCAGGCAGAGACGCTGCTGCTGCAGCTAAGTGCTACTTTGCTCCCAGCTGTTGCATACCTTTTAGCATGGCTCTGAATTACAAAGACATGCTGTGAGAGAACAGAGAGAAATTAAGAGGTCATTTCCAAAACACCATTTGTGAGCTGATTAGAGCTGCTCATCTGTCTCATGGCAGTTTGGTCCCATTGTAAAGAACGTAGCACTAACAGGAAGACATGAGAGAACATGAGAACATGAGCGGCCACATGGGAACTTCAGTTTTAACTTGTTTGTTTATCACGACTCACAAACAGTTTTGCTTGGAAGGAATATGAGAAAAGTATTTCTTTCATTCTTAAACCACTCGTGGCATATCACTTAAATATTTAATACCTGTATTCAAGATCAAGAACTTTACTGTCCCATAGAGTGGGAAATGTGTCTTGGGCCCTACAACCACACTGCAGCCGTAGTAATACAACTTACAACATAGTACACAGACAAGTCAACATTATACCCAACTTAGCAATGAGGACCATAGAAAGACAAATAAATAATAATATGCTAAAAATACCTTTACAAAAAAAGCTCTGTGGCCTCCTCTAAATCCAGGCTATGGAAAAGGGTCCAGTTGGTGCAGAAAGCAGCCCTTTAAGGTTTCAATACCATCATTATTCAACACATATACAGATTTAACTCTATGTCACTTCCTCTCTTTGGTTCACTTCCTCTCTTTGGTTCACTGGATAGTCCATTTACATATCCCACTGAAAGCGAACTGCACCAGGGTTCACTTGCAAGTGAACCCAGACCCCCAGTTTTCAAGCCAACCAGGGTTCACTCATTTGGTCCGCACCAGAGTTCGAATGAGCGTTCACACCACTCCAAACGAACTGAACTATCTGTAGAAGCGGACCAGAGTTCGTTTAAAGCGGACCAAATAGTGCCGGTGTGAATGCATCCATAAGTTTATTTTTTACCAACACAGCAAGACAGTACTAACACATTCCAACTTAGGGGTACATCTTCACTGTTTAGCACGAGGCACTCAGTGTCTCTCTTGTGTATCACTCATACCTGTCCCCACCAAACACGGACAGGTAGGAGCCATTTAGCTCACAACCAAGGAAACACAATGACTCCACTTAAACACTGCACATGAAAATACAAATGAAACAACATACAAAGTACTTTACATGACAATTAAATAATAATTTACCAGTAACTCAATAATGCTGACTCTATTACTACTTGAATATAAACAATGTACCCATTGATAAGTAACAGTGTAACTTAAGTAATAAAAAATAACCCAAAAATGTAATGTGTGCAGTAATTATAGTTACATGAATATAAACATATCCAGCTATTAGAGATTAGAAGCAGTTGCTGTCTTATTTTCATACAATAATTAACATTTGGAGTTAAGTATACTTTATAGTTCTGCTGGTGTATTAGTTCATGGAAGGTCATGGAGATTTTACTGTGGGTCCTTGAAAAGTCATGGAAAAGTTTTGAAATGTTAATGTGTGGGAATCCTGAATGAGGATATGTATGTTCAACAATGACATCGTCCTTTTTGGGTTTGAGATAACCAGTGTAACACCATAATGTCTTTTAGTGTGCAGAGTGTGTGTCTTTTCTCTGAAGATGTTTAAAAGAAAGTCACAAGAAACTTTGTGCATTGGCAAAGAAACGATTTTGACAACAGAAATACTAATAATGTGCCAAATTTTATGTCCATAACTTCCCCTGTGATACTGAACACCACACACACACACACACACACACACACACACACACACACCAACACACCAACATGGCCTGGAAGAGTGTTATGTCAAGTACCTCCCATCATGCTTTGTTCCTGTGTAGTGAAGTGAGTGAAGCGAATGGCAATTCTTCATTCTCACCCTCCTCTCCCACCCCAACTTTCATCCTCTCCTCCCTCCTTTCCTTCTCACCCCCATCCTCCCTCTCCCCACTGTGGGGCTGCACTAATCCATATTGAGGAAGCCCCCCCACCCCCGAAGTTTCCTCCCCTGTTCCTTCCTCTCCACCTTAACAGCCTCCCCGTTTCTCTTTTTTACTTCTGTCAGTTTTCACTCTTGTTCACTCCCACCATTCAGCTCCTGTGCGCCTTATTTCCTCCATATTTCAAAAATTCAAACTGCCGACTGGTGATCCCTTTCTCCCGCCGCATGAGAATCTGGGAGCGACTCGCGGCTTAGCGCTGACATCCTCCCCTCCCTCCCCTCCTCTCCCCCTCCCTCTCTGCATCGCTATCCACTGTACCGATCAATCAATGTCCATTTCTCACATTCCATCTCTCCTCTCCAGCATCCTATCGTGGACCAGAAACAAAACAGGCTCCCATTACCCCCCCCTCCATCCCCCCACCCACCTACCCTTCAGCTTCCGACCGGGCCTGGCTGGTTAATCTTCCCGAGGCGTTCAGTGTCTAACCGACCCCCCTGATGCCAGCAGACAAAGAGAGGGCTCCCTAATTCTCCCTTTCTCTCCTTTACCCTCACCCACCCTCACCCCTTCACCGCACCCCCCACTTACATTCTCCATCCACAGGGCCCCAGAACCAGCGGAAAGGCTTTGAAGAGGGGGAACACCCCCTCCCAGCCTCTGCCTTCCATCCCTCTAGTACCCCCACACCCATCAAAAAAAAAAAAAAAAAAACCTGCACCGCCAAGGCTGTCAGGGTGGCCCTTCCTCTCTCTCCCCCCTTTGTGGGGTCCTGTGTACCCCGCTTTACATACCCCAGAACCTCAGCATCTACCCCCCCTCCCGATCCAGCTCATGAAAGACCGACCTGCTGAAGAATGTTGTTTTTAGCTCCTTCCTTTTCTCATTGAGCGGGTGATTGGTGATGTGCCCGGTTTTGTTGCCCGTATCAATGGTGCCACTTGATGACAATTTGGCGGGCGAGACGGCCATTTTTAATCAGACGTTAATTTATTGCGCTGCACCCTTGCTGGCGTGACTTTGGTTAAAGGAATGAGTAGGGTGTTGTGTAGCTTTTTGTTCCTTGTTTTGTTGGGGAGTGTGGCTAACATTAATAGCGTGTAGCTATAGTCCTTCTTTACAGAGGCCTCCAGTGGCACTGAGCCTCGCCTGGAGGAAAAGTCCCTGCACAAACACATCTGAGCACAACTGCATTAGGGTTACAGTCACCTGATCCTTTAGGTATAATAGATGTACAATATGTCGGCTAAATTTGAAAACACCATGTAGGTGTGAACAGATGTGTTAATTTTTAAGGTCATTTTCATAAAGATCAGTTGCCAGGGCTGGGTATCATTTAAAAAAACGACGATACCATTACCCTTAAAGTGACACTGAAACCAGTAGAGTACTTCATTTGATGCCTTTTTTTTCCTACTTCTTGACATGCTCAACTGCCTACTCTAACAAATACACAATGCTTGACTTCACAACACCACGGACCATACTGATTGTAGCTTCTGCAGTAGTGGGCCAATCACACATCGCATAAAATTGGAAAATATTTGCAGTGAGTGGCTGCGAGCAAAGCCATACAGTCTTTTTGTGTTTGGGTATGGGTACAAAAGGGATCGAACGCAGGTATCCTTTGACTGGAGAGGTTTCAGTACTACTAGGTACTAGGTTATTTCAGTCACTAACTAAAAGGTATCATGTACGTTAGCCCTACTAGTCACTGTTTGATGATCTGACAAGCACTTCATTAAAAGCCTTTAGTGTGGATGAAAGGTCGAACAGTTCTGGGGACTCCCTGAGAGTAACTGTCCACTGGGGAGCTCTCTGGAAAATTACATACCTTCAAGGTTCCATGTAGGTTGTTAAAGATCCAATGGCCTGTAAGTTACACACTTTGCTTTTCACACAGTTTCCGAGTTTATGCCATTTACACATGCCAAACTTCGTTGGAAAGCCAAGATTCTTGTGATCAGATTGATTCAGACCATTTCAAGATATAACCACCACAGCGGGTTCAATAAACAACCAAACATTATGATATAAGGTCTATAGCTCACCTATAATGCCTCATGATTATCCTCACAGTAATTATATTCCAACAAAAATGGTGTTGATACACTCCCAGAGGTGCAGATGATCAAATCCAGTAAAATATTTAGTCCAGACACATTATTACATCAATATCTATCTATGGACTATCGTAGCGTCATTTGAAGATCTTCTGGTAGCTGAACAATATATCCACTCTATTCTCTATGTTGGGATTCTAATCTAATTGAGGATTTCAATTTTTTTAGACAAGTCAAAATCCCATTGTATGTTGTGTTCCCCCTGTTGCATACATGCTCAGTAAAGCCTTGACTTCTCTTTCAGTCCATTTGGCAATGTTTTTTGTTACAAGATGTTGTTTGAGTTGTCTGTCATGTCATGTAGTGGTTGACAGTGCTACATTGGCTCATGTGGTGGAACAGTCAACGAACATTTAAGGCCTTGACACATCAGGCCGACAGTGGGCTGTCACCGTTGGCACTAGTCGGGCCTTTCCAGCTGTTGTTTTGGCAGATTCAGCAAGTTAAATTAGCGTAAGATAATTGGTTAGAGAAATCCCTCTGATTGGCAGTTTAGCTTAGTGGATGAGAACAGAAACAAAAGTGATAAAGCGGGCATGAGATCAGAACAAACTTGTTATATTAGGTACAATTTTTTGTCAGTCATTGAGCTCTTAAGCAGAAACGGTTTGTAATTGTTCGTGTTACTGTTTGCTAGCACACTGTGAATATAGTTTGTTCTTTCAACATTGCATTGTTGTTAATGTGCTAAATGGCTAACTAGCTTCTTGGATCCGTCCTGTCAGACTTTTGGTTTGCATTTTTGAATGATGAATTCAGGCTACCGCCACCTGCTGGTATGAAGAGTTGTTTCCTCTCACACAGGTACAGAACGTGCATAATAGTTGGCCATTGGTTGTAGTCTGTGCGCTGTGTTCAAATGCAGCTTTTTGGCCGAGATATAGGCGGCATGAGGCGACGCACCAGTTGTCCTTCGTTGCCACTACTTCTTTTAAGTCTGTTTGCTGTGTCTGGGCCTTTAAATTACCAAAGCTTCATCTTGTGCCTCTTGCGTTTCTAGAACTTGGGGTGCAGACTTGATGAATAGAGGGGTTCTTAGAACTTGGTTAACAGGTTGGAGGTGTAGGGTGGCTGAGTGGGTGTCAGGCTTAGCTTATCTCTGAAACATGAATGTGGGACACTTGATACCTGGTCTCACCATATTATTTCACCACACTAGATTTATAGAAAACCGGCAACTAGAAATCTGAGCTTTAACCATGACCAAAGAATAACTGCTGGTCCTCTCTGTCTCCATCTTTCTGTCTATGCTTGCTGCTTTGTCTAACATGAACAATATCTTCTCTTTTCCAAACCATCCCGTCTGTCGGCCTGTAGGTCTTTCTCTTTGGTATCCTGCGTTTATTGACGCTAGTGGCAATCTCTTCAAATCCGGTCCTCGACCGCATTCCAAAACCCATTACCAGTCAAAGTGGAAGGTGGGAGAAAAGCAGCATTACACTGTCTGTGGGTGGATACCTGAGTGAATGGCATGTGCACAGCTGGAAAAATGATCCTACTTCAAACAGCGGTATGAATCAGAGAGGTATCGCTAACACCACCCACTCAAAAGCAATAAAACAAGTGCAGGGAGGGGTTGTGTGTGTGTGGGTGTGTGTCTTACAAGAAGTAAAAGGGAAGTGGTAAGGAAGACATTAAGCAAAGGTAAAATTTGTAAAACATTAACAGAACATGGCTTAACCATCTATTTTCCTGGTTGTATGAATGAATGTGGGCATTGTTCTCAATTAAAAACGAAACAGCACTGGATTACCTCTCAGTTTTGCGGCACGTCTGATTGCGCTCAACCTTGCAGCAATTGTGCCAGTTATGTAATTGACGTACTTCTAAGTGCAGCTGAGGTATGTATAGGGGATTTACATAGATTGGGGTGCACGCTCCAAGAGGGTCGGGGGGCCCCCAGTCAAATAAGACAAAAACGAGGGCAGGATATGAAGTCAGGACTTGAAAATACCACCATTGTGAGCAACATGGGCCTCAGGGCATCACTGGATACACACAGGAGGTGTGTGAACCCTTTTCAGAGGATTGCCTGAAACATGTGCGATTATGTCAAGGCTGTATAACTAACACCCAGTATTGATAAAGAATCAAACAGCTACGTCCACATCCAAATTTCATTTTCAGTAAATGCCTGCAATATTACTCAAAGTACTTCAAAAGATCTCACCGGCTTTCTTTTGTTCTTGCAGTATCTTATCACAATAGGCTCAGATAGAGCACAAAGGGAGGAGCAAAATTTGATGTAACTTTTACAGCGTATTGTCTGGACAATTACAAGAAAGTGAAAGAGAAACAGGAGTGACAGAGTGGGTGAGATAAAGAGTGCAATAGAGTGAGAAAAGGGGAGTTAAAAGGGCGGCATATTTCAAGAACACTGTGATCTCAGTGTGTGTGAGTGATCAGGTCTGTAACAAATTCAGGAAGTCCCTCTGGTTGTTTGGATTTAAATTAAAAGGTGAAGACATGTTCCAACCAGAAATG
Source organism: Epinephelus moara (assembly GCF_006386435.1). Taxonomy (NCBI): domain Eukaryota; kingdom Metazoa; phylum Chordata; class Actinopteri; order Perciformes; family Serranidae; genus Epinephelus; species Epinephelus moara. Next base: position 24,021,760 of record NC_065517.1, on the reverse strand, counting down.
GGTTGTTTTTCTCTATTAATTGTGGAGGGGAAACTTGATTTACAAGAACAATAGACTGAATTGATCAAAACTTTTACCCTTTTTCCTCCAAAATTAGCACAAACATGGGTAACCCTGTTTAAAAATAGGCAATAAACTGCTTTCCCATTGACTTTAAATGAGTTAAAGTCACATTTGACGTCACTGACGAGCCAGAAAACAGGTGGTAAACTGTACAAAGCAGCATGGAGGTGGTTACTTCTTTTTGATATCTCTTACTTATTCAGTCTTTCTTTGAAACAATGTTGGTGTGCTGCTTGGGTGATGATGGACGTTATTTTGTTGCATCATTGCATCTTGTTCGTAGATAAAGGGGCTAAAATTAGGGCGTTCATCCTGGTGTTGTGATTCCATCGCGGCAGATCATAGCCGGAGCCAACAAGTACCCATGACCACAGCCGACTCATTTGACCTGGGTATGAATGCCGATTATAATCAGGTGTTTTGGGTTTTTTTGTGCAGTAGGAAAAGAGGCTTTAGAAAATTCAAAGGGTCACCAACTACTTGTTTGGATTTAAATTAAAAGGCAAAAATATGTTTTGGGCATATATGGTTTGGTTGGTGTTATGATCACGGAGGGAAAACCTAATTTACAAGAATAATACATCAAATCGATTGAAACTGAGACTCTCAAAGTCATTTGCCGGGCTCAAAAGATGTAGAGTTTGGGTATAAAGCCCACAATTGGCTGCCTTTCTCCCCATCCCTACGTTAAACCAGTCTTTTATTTATTTATTATTTATTTATTTAGTTCTTTTCAGGATTTAGTCGTCTTAATGCCACCTCTCCACCAAAGCAAGTTTCCTTCAGACACTTTTTTGCAAGGGCAACCTTGCCATACCTGGGATTCCAGGATGTGGTTTGGCTGTGGTTTGTTGTGGCTATGCAAAATCACAAAGTCATTGTCAGCCTTGGACAGTGGTTCTCAACCTTTTTCACACCGAGGGCTTCAAATTGCAACACATTAGGTCACATATCCCCATTTGATAAGATCATGCTTCAGGGTCCTCCAATCCGAAAATATTTTTGTTGTTAGATTTGAGTAAGACCAGAATTGTATAGTTGAGGAGATAACTGTGGGGGAAGTAAAACCCATGATCAGAATGACCCTTACACTGGGCTTACCTCTACAGTGAATAAAGTAGTGAAAATTAACTAGTCCCTTTTTTCTGGGAACCCCCTGGAACTCCTTCAAGGACCCTTGATCGGGAACCCCTGGTCTTGAATCAGGAGAAGAAACAAGAGAAACTCAGTCAACTGCTGTACATGAGGCCAATAGACGCTGACGTAAACATGGTAGTCAATGGTTCCCTTTTATTTTTTTGTTTGTGTGATGTTACAACTTGCTTTGACGGCACATTGAACCACAGCCCTCCACCACCACAGACGCACACAAACAAACACCCGGCCAACTGCTTGAAGCTCAGCTAGTAAAACAGTCACATGGCATTCACAAATAGATGCAATTCGGCGTTGTGTGGAGCCATAATAGCACTGAGTGTTTCAAAATACCACCCCGAGCTAAAATAGTACTGCTCCATCCTCCAGCCCTGCCGTGCTGTAATTACACGGTGTTTATTGCCCTTCATCTCTTAAAAATTAGCTACAGGCTCATGGGGACCTTCAGTGCTCAATTGATTGTGTGTAAGTACAGACGGCAAATATCATCAATCAGATGCGACCTCGAGGGCCTGAAGTCGAACAAACTGCTGGCTTTATGTAGCCTGAGCTTCGACGTCTTACGCTTTTAATGGTAATGACGTACTTATTGAACACTAGTTTCTTGTGGCTTGCTTTGAGCAACAAAGGGATGGAGGAAATCAGCTGCCAATCTGACTCCTGTTCACCCTCTGCAGCTGCATCCTGGATATGGATTACATAACTGTAATGTTCATGTATTGTTGTGTGTGTTTTGAGCAACTGTGGTGAATCAGTGGTTGGCACTTTGTCCGTTCATGCTTGTGTGGGTTTCCTCAAGGTGCTGTTTTGCTCCCACAGTTCAGAGGCAGGAAGACCAACAGAAAACTCTATAACAAGTGTTTCTGTCCCTTTTTGTCCAATGCATGCTGGGATAACTTCTGAGGAAAAAGCGAGTGTATGTAATGAATGGGTTGAGGAGTAGACAGGCAAAAAACTGAACTGCACGTGAGCACTTTTTCCTCCAGGTAATTGGTTAGAAAATGTACATTCAGATAATTGTGGAGTATCTGCCACAACCTGACCAACCTGTTTTCAATTTGCCTGTAAAGTTTGACAGCTCCTCAAAGCGCCGTCCTGTACTTAAGCTCTAATCAGGGTTGTCAGATCACATTTTCCATATTCTTGAACCATGCAAATTAAGGTTTTCCTGACTCTATTAGCCCGGAGGGGGGCAGCCCCTGTTAATAAAACACTTATTATAATTTGTCCATACCTTCATTCTCTGATTTCACCATCCCTCTTTCATATTTCTCTGCCATTCGTTACAGCCTATATCCCTGTGAGGCATAGCGGACGCTCATAAAACATGATTTTAGGGCTTATATAAACCTGTTATGTACATAAAATCAGCATTAAATGGCTGCCCACATCTAATCTGTAGCGTTGGCTTTGAAAGGGGGAATAATTTCAGGCTTTGAGGATGATAAAGAGTGATGGAGGGAGCTGTATGGAGAAGCAAGCATGCGTTTCCCATATCAATCAAGGCCTATGGATGGCGAGGCTAGTTAGCAGCTCGTGATTGTTTTGAGGCCCTTGGCTGGGGTTCCAGTGTATCCCCGAGGCCTGTCCCTTTTGCTTGGCCCAGTGGGGGGCGAGGTGGCGCCTCCGCAGCCCCAAATCCAGCCCACGTTCATGCGTCCGTTCGGATCCATCACTGCAGGGCGGAGTGGTGGGGCAAGGGCCGGCCTTTGTCCAGCACCGCATTCTTTGGCCCATTGTGCGCGGACCACAACCATTTAGGGATTTTAAAGGCTCGTTTGCACAATTCCTTTTGTCAGCGACCCTCAGCACAGAAAAGCAGGAGAGCAGCGGAGGGGGGGTGGGGCCAGGGGTTTTTCAATGTAAAAAGGAAAAAAAAGATGGAAAACGAAATGAGGAATAAAAGAGGGGGTGAAAAATGAGGTTTGTTGTTGATGTTCCTTTTTAATTACATGGAGTGGCGATATAGTAAATCAGGGCCCTTGGCACAATGCATATGCTCCCCTACGCCTTCATTTAAGCTCCGAGTCTCAAAACGTCTTCATGAAAGCTTTGGATTTGTTTATCCTTGGGCAACAGGCAGGCGTACTTTTCTCATGGCACCAAGGCACATGTCGTAATGGGAATACAGATACCAGGTCAGACACATCACATGTTCTCATAGAGTAAAACAAATGCTAAGCATAACAAGATATCAAGGACCCCCTCCCAGCTGCTCGTAAGAAAACAGCTTCTTATCAGAATATTTTCCCTTTTCTCCAAATTCCTGTGAATGCAGCGGAGCTGTGAGGGTCCTTGGTTGGAGAGCTTGTTTTGACTGTGATAAATGCGAAGCACATATATGTGAGTGTGTGTGTGTGTTCTGTTGCATAACCAAGATCCCTCTGTATCCTTAATGACATCATTATGTATAACCAAGATGCTTAGATGTCTGATTTAAGAGAGAGTCAGTCGAGTCACTGACTGATGTTCAAATCAATTGAATTTAAACATTGAATTCATTGTATTTGCGGTTCAGTGCACCAGTACCACAACACTGATATGGATCAAGCATAACTCTACTTCACTTCTTCCTGGTCCAAATTTGGGTGAGAACTTTTAGTTTCTGACTTTTTTTAAATTGGGAACACATGTTAAAAACAGGTGATAAACCACGTTTCCATTGCCAGTAGACCAGAGCAGTGTATACAGCTCTACAGTAGATGACTTTGAGATGATCTTTCGTTCACTCTTTCGCTCGTTATGGTTACTTCTTTTTTTCCAGGCTTTTGCGCCAACTTTTCAAACTCGATGCAGACTACTGGTGATTTTGAACGATGTTAGAGCACTGCTTGGACATAGACCGACAGTATTTTGCGGCGGCCTGTCACTGCATCGGTCAGCAAAGGAGCTAAAATTAGGGCATTAACCCCGATATCGTCTTTTCATCTCTGACGATTGGAGCTGGATCCGATAAATACCTGTGACTTTTGCACAGTAATTTGTCCCAGAAGAATTTGCCTATTAAAAAAGCTTAAGGCTTAAGAGTGATATAAAGGAACAGGATTTTAATGTCAGTGTAATATGCCTCAATAGTGAGTTTACTGCATCCTCTCTGATTTTAATGCATCAAGGACGCAGGATACGTACCCTGGCAACACTGACTGTAAACAAACCTAAGAATCTGACAGATTATTTCATGCCAACTCAGTGTTGTTGCTAGGTACACATCCTGCATAATTGGATACTGGACCCCAAGATGGTGCCTATTCATTCTATTAAAACTGCTCATCTGGCACACATGCCATAAGAAGTTTCTATCTACCAGGTGTACATCCACAACATGCAGCCCACTGAATATGTGCAGTCTTGTCTCTCTCACTGGCCCTATCCACGAGTTCCTGCTCATAGACTTTACATTGTGTTGACGTCACAGATTTTTTTCTTGGATCAAGGAAAGTTTTACAATCCGACAACCACCAAGGACCAAAAATGCATAACAGAAAGAGGCATGATTGACCTTGTTTGCAGTTCGCAGTGTCATGTCAACAGTTTTACAGGCTTGTCTTTTACAGTGGTGGCCTATGGGGAAGATGCAGAAGAGTTTTTCGTGAGTGGCCACTGGGAAAAATTGGAAGCAAGGCTGAGCTGTGTTCCTGGTGGCCTGATTAAAATCAAGTAGTTAACTAGCTATCAATGCGTCTACACCTTATTTTCCCTGATAATGCTATGTTGTAAACAACTAATGTGAGTCAAAATAATAGATGGGACACTGCATGACTTTACCTATTTTGAAAGTATTTCTCATGTCACAGAGACCACTGACGGTGCAATTTGTCTTTCGAATGTTACTACCATACTTTTGGTGATGTGTTGATGTCCTGTGCCCTGTGCAGTGGTGTCAGCAGCACAGCAGGGAGGTTCCAGAGGACCACTAGTAGACAATGACCTTTTAATTATAGGTTCATAAAATGTACCCAAATTCAATAATATATAGGACATTACCACAGACGTTCCTGTAGTCTTAGACGTAATGTCTGCCGTGGCGGCAGTAATCACTTGAGTCAATAATGACCTGATGATGCTTTGCTGTCAATGAGACACACAGTGTTGAAATGAAAATTTCACTGGTGGCAGAATTTTTAATATATCTCTGTCATATGTCTTGCGCAAGATGAAACCCTTGTTGTTCAAGGTGTCAATGAATGAATGGAAAACTTAAACTCCTCACAAAAAGAAAGAGAATAAGCAGATTTCTCAAACCGTTGAAGTATTAAAATTATACAGTAGCTTGTCTGAATTTGTATGGATTATCATCATGGATTATCATTTTGGTACGCTCTAAACTCAATTTAAGATGTCACATCTATAGCATATAATGCTTTGTAGCATATGTTTACAAAAAAAAATCTATGGTTTTGTGAATATAATTTTCAGATTTGGGATTTTGTTTGTTTCAAAATCAGATACATTATAACATCAAACATGAGTTTAACGCCACATTTTGTCCAAAATAAAAATAAATGAATTTATTGGGGACCCACTGAAATGACCACCTGTGGGTCCCACTGCATTGAAAATCTATCAACATCACTGCCAACTTTTGGGTACTTGACACTTTCATACTCCATAATCCGGACAGATTTTGGTCACAGCTCAACAGGTATTCAGATTTGATACCCAACCCTATCTAAGGCCAAACACTTTATCCATGTCTACAAAGGTTGTGATAATGTGTGTAGAAGACATCCCACAATCCACTTGTTCCTCTACACATCTAACAATATCAACACTTTCCCACGCATATGGTGACAGAGCAATGTCTTCATGCGCCCACCTGATTTATTCATTGATTTATAATCAGCTAACTGAATAACCAGCTGGATTTATAATGCAGATGCCAAAAGCGAAGGAGGTCTTGTGTTTCAGTGTAATGTGTGTGTGTGTGTTGTTGTTTAGTGTTGGCCTTGCGTTGCACATGAATAGCCGACCACAGGGGGGTAGATTGTAACACACTAATCTGATGCTTTGGAGGATAGTTAAAGTCTCTCTTAGTCCTTTAAAGCTCATTGTTATCGTCCTGATTGGGTTTAGCACTCAAGCAGAAACCAATGCATTCCTTCCTATTGTGTTTCATTCACCGGAAAAGCTGGAGAGAAACAAAAGGCACCGAGCGTCACAATCTGGCCCTATTGTTGCTCATACAGTGACCAGCCGAGTCTGTTAGAAAGTTTTATTGACTGACTTAACACTTGACTGTGAGGAATCTCAGGAATCAATTACTATTTATTTTTATTCAAGAGGGTTTTTTTTTTTCTCCGATTGGATTTCTGGATTCTGATCCTCTTCAGGGAAATCGGGAGGACAATGAGCGAGGGTCGTGACTTCTGGCTGAAGGGGTCAGAGTTGAAATGACATGCAAGGTGGTGATGAAGCAAGTGGGAAAAAACAAAGGGTTGCTATGGAACAAGCTAATGGTATTTGAGTTGAGAGAAAGCTTTTGGGAGAAGCTTTAAAGGTTGCCTCAACCGAAACTTCTGTGGTACAAATTTGACAGGAGATTATTCAAGATTGAACGAAGGAACGAACGAACGAACGAATAAATGTGAGGGGACTTTTTTCTTAATCTTTATGGACATACATTCGCTCTTTGATCTGTTCTGTTTCTTTCGCCACTTGGGCTCATCTTGCCAAGTTTGTAAATATGTTCAGAGGCGCTAACTTGCACAGGCGTGTTCTTGTGAGTCAAAGGATGGTATGTGAAGAGGAGAGGAGCTCAAAGCTGATTCCAGCGGTGCGTTGACTGATTTAGTTATCAAGGACGGCTGAATTCAGACGCACACGAAAAATAGGGGTCAAGTGTGTCAGCATGCAAAGTCATGTGTCGGGAGATGATCCCCCCTCATGCTGGAGCATGCAGACACACACACACACACACACACACACACAAAGGGGGAATGGGTGCACAGTGGCACTGCCTATAAAGAGCAGACGACCTCCAGCTTCTGTTGGCACACCACCTGACCCCACTACCACCTCAATATACATCCTACTTCTCAGCTGTTCCTCGCCTTGTTCTCCCTTTCTCTCTGTTTTTTATTATTGTATGGAGCTGCCCCTTCCAGCAGCAACCCACAGGAAGCCATTCACTTCCTAATTATCTGCACATCAAACAGGGGTCGCCACGGAGACGCAGACCATAAATTCAGCCCCCCCCCCACCACCACGTCCCCTTCGCTGTGGTGCGATAGCGCAGCAACAGCTGCCTCTAATTGGGGCTGTAGGTTCAAACTGCTAACATATGACTTCCCTCCCGTTTGCTAAACGTACTGTCTGCCTCTGCCAAGGCCGCAACACACACGGACCAGGTCACCAGCACCGAGAGGGATGAGGTTTCAAATAAAGAGAGACAGAGAGAGCGCAGAAAGAGAAATACACCCATTGATTGCACGGGAAGTTTGGTTTGGTTTTGGGATGGCCTGTGAAGTGGTCCGGTGTGGCCCGCTCGCACCGCAGAGGCCCTCGGGTCAACAGGAGCTCACCCACATTGACAAAGAGAAAGAGAGGGATGAAGGGGAAAAGAGTGACGGGCTGTGATAACAAAGGCGACCATGGTGCGGTTTGGTGACGGCTCTGCGGGTGAAAACCGATGAGTTATCAGATCCGGCTGGGCCAGATGTTGAGTCGCCACGTTTGAAAACCCCTTTTACACTTGTGCAACAGTTCAACCATCCATTACGGAAATGTTAAGCACACCTTTAAAAGATTGCCACATTTAAAAAAACTTTGCCTCTCGTCTTCCTCTAATGACAGGTCAGAGGTCAGGGTCAGTTACAGGTTTCTTTTCCTGCTTAAGGACTCTTTAGTAGATCCATGGACAGATTCATGTTCAAATTGATCTTCATGTATAAAACCACTGGGAGATAATGAGCTATTTCCAACGCATGACCAAGGGAGAGGTGTCAGGAGGGGAGTCCATACTCCAAAGGGCTGAAGAGGCTTTAGTACCTGCCACTGCCATGTAAATTGGACCCTCAGAAAGTGAACGAGCCTGCCTATTGTCTCTAATGGCCTCTTGTTTGAAAAGCCGCCTACAGTGTGAATTTGAGTTTGTATGCACGCTCCAGGGTACGTGCATATGCACTTCCTAGCTTCCCTTAAGTTTACTGCATTCAGCAGGAAACACAATTAGCCCAATCAAAGTGAAAGGAGGGGGTCGGGGAGGTGGGGGGAGCAGAGAGGACTGCGTTTTATGAACATGGGTGGTGAGACGGCAGCATTGTGACGGCAGAGGATATTAGGTGCTGGGCGGCAGCTTTTTGATGTAGAGGAGTCTTTAGCAGGCATCTGACTCTTGTTAAAGTGGACCGACGTACAATTAAAGATATATGGCCCGGGACAGCCGTGTGATTTGGATACATTAGCGGATTAGATTTTAAAGGGAGTTGTTTAAAGGATGGCCAGTAAATACTATTCAGCACTAATGTGTGCTCTCATGTATGCAGTGAATTAGGTATCGTTTAAAAGCACCATTTTTAAAAGCATGTTAATGGAAGTCTATTAAAAAGGGATGTTAGGGAGATTAATTATTGGTCCACAAACTGCTGTGTGTGCAGATCCTCATTACAGGAATAAAGTAATAATTCCAGATGCTACCGCTCTCATTTATCTTTTTTTCTATCTGTCTCTTTGTCTTTACTCGGAGCCCTCCTCCCCTTTCTCTTGACATGCTTTTATATATATGAAGCCTTTACTCTCTTTTATTGATTTGTCAAGGGTCCATGTATAAAAAGGGAGTGGTCTTCACCACTTTGAAATTCCACTGCATGCTTAAAACAAAAAGAAACACTTCTGCTTAAGTTTCATACAAGCATATTCTGTGACAAAGTGTTTTATCACTGCTATGAGAAGTGTCATAGTATGAGTGCTGTGCTTCTAGCTTCCGAGAATAAAAGATGTCAGCAATGTTGTTGGTAAATGAATGATCATATCGCATAAAGATAATGTGTGTGACATGTTGCTTTTACTGGAACAGTTTGGGCAATTTACTACTTAAGGTCTTGGGAGTCCAGTCTGTTTTTCTATTGATCTGAGGCCATGTATACTTACTCTGAATGATGTAATCTAAAAATTCATCTTTTTCCTTTTCATTTATGGCTTCCATCCAGACTACGCCAACATTTCCCACACCTTTAAAATGAGGAATGCTGCCTGGGTTGAATCAAGTAGGAATTAGTACCTGTATTAGGCTACATTCACACTAAATCCCGGTGTCCACCAAGCAGTATGGTACGGTTCAGTTCAGTCCGGTACCCTTTTTTTCCGTTTCCCCTATAAAAAGTTGTGGATGGTACCGATGGAACTGTTTCGTACCGTCCCCATTTTTGGTCCCCCCTCTGTTGGGGTACCTAGCACACAGATCTGGTACTAAATGGTGGAGCTGTGAACACTGCAGTCCGTTGATTGGTCAATAGAGGACGGTCACTCTGCTCAGGGCTGAGTTGTGGCTGGTTTTGTAACCACTGTTCAAACCATAGAGAGTTTTACATATATTAGTAAGATGTAACTATAAAATAAAGGATGTTTTGCTGCCTTTTGCAGCAGCAGGAGTCTGAGAAAAAACAACTCAATTCACTGGGCCAACTGCCAGCAACTTTTAAGATGGAACGTTTACTTGTGTTGCTCAATGTATGAGTTGACTATGTGAATCAATCAGCACACCTGAAATTTCACTGCGACAACTTTGACCATTACTTTACTTTTTATTGTCTCTCTTGGATGACAAACACTTTTACATGCGTGGATCTTCAAGCGTTTAAAAATATATATGAATTTCGACGGGATTATGTGAACTGTATATATCCCAATCCTCAAAAAAAAAAAAAAAAAAAAGTGTCATGGAGTGTTGTTCCTGTGGGCTCCGGCAACACAAAACCCCTGAACTTGCCTGAGAAGGACTAAATGCCCAAACCCACTATTTTCAAATTTCCCATGGAGAGAGACTCAACCTGTTTATTTTGTCAGAAAATGTCGGCCTGCAACCCCTGTTCTGTGGACGATAAACAAGGTGCAGACTGATAAAGGAGGAAATACAGTGAGTGCTGGATGGAGCAGTGAATGACAACAACCCCACCCACATTTAAGAGCACTGTTTGCTGTGAAAACGTGAACTTAGGGTCTAGGTACCATGTCTGAAGGGTTAATTTTGGTTCCAAAGGTACCATACTGAGGGGCATCGGCAGCGTAGTGGATAGTGCCAGCGCCCCATGTACAAAGGCATTGCCTCGCTGCAGCGGTCGCGGGTTCGAGTCCGGCCTGCGACTCTTTGCTGCATGTCAGTCCCCACTCTCTCTCTCTCTCTCTCTGTCTCCCCATTTCACACACTGTCCTGTCCATTAAAGGCAAAAAGCCTACAAAAATAATCTTAAAAAAAGGTGGAAGAAAGGTGGAAACGGGGCTTCAGGTGCTGAAAATACAACAGAGATGGTGTAAGAGTCTTACCACGTCTCTGCTGGCGCTGACGATGGGGTTGAATTGTAACTGAAAGTAACGAGTGAATATAAGGTGGTCAAGGTGGCGGAAAACAGATTGGGAGTTGTTGCAAAGGAACTATGGTAAGGCCAATAAAATCCATTCTGAAAGCAAACATGGTTGTCTACCATCGCCTCCAAATTTCTCCATTTTCATGTGTCCAGATTAAAATCCAGTCCCAGCGTTTTCAATCTAAAATGGGGTTATCTGCGTTTTTCAGGGTGTAGTTCCTAGGCACAAATATAGGTATATTGATGCATTTTAAAATTAAAATGTATTCCTGTGGAGGTGGCCTTAGTGTACATGTATGTGGTCTGGCCAGTTTAGAGTGTCGTCTAGGTGTGAGGATGAGAGTGGCCGTTATTGGAGGTATATAAAGGAAAGGGGGGCCTGCTATTTAAAAAGTTATTGAATCAGGAAATTCCTCAAATACTCTGGGTGGGGAGGGGGGGTCATTGCAAGGCTTAGCTGACCCTCTGTATCCACCCCTCTCATACCCCTGGTTGGACTCAAAAGTGGGCTCACTGGATGTCCCTTAGTCAGCACATGCAGGGGGTGCGGACAAAAGGTCCATTCTGCCAACAATAGGGGGCATTTAGACCGTCACATACCCTGGTGACTCCAAGGGTGGGGATGTTGGGGGTGGTAGGTGAACGGAGAGAGTGGAGATAGGAGAGCTTGGAACTTCAATGGGGAAAAAAAGCTATCTATAGAAAAGGGTCAGTGCTATGCAAAAGCTAAGCTTACCTATGGGCCAGGTCAAAGGTCAGGGACTAGATACACAGAGGAATCCCTGTGGAAAAGCAGAGAGAAGCAGAGGTAACTGGGCCCAGGATTAATCACAGAAAGAAGGGACAGCATTGGTAAACACACTTGATTTGGTTTAATAAGTTGCAACGGGGCAGTGGGGGAAAAATGGCATCTGGCAAAGAGTTTTGCCAAAGCACAGTTTGTCACTTGGCAATTCACAGTTCAGGTAGTGTGTTGTAGTATCATGCTGATTCTACCATTCACCTCATGAAGACTGGAAGAGAAGAGCTCATTGCAGCATGATGTTCATTTTGTAAATTATGGTCCCATTCAGAGTAATATAGATGGTAAACAGGGGTATGCTTTAGGGCGTGGCTACCCTGTGATTTACAAATGGCTACCTTGGTGACCTGTAGATCAGGATAGAAGTGTAGCAACGTCGTCGTTCATCGCTAATGGCTGTCAGTCATCAAACACTGAACCCAACGTCGTCATTTTAAAGCTTCTCCCCTGTCTGTCCTCATGCAGGTTTAAGGTGGTACTAAAAGCATTCGTTGTATGAATAAAAAGTGACAATTTTGATTTATCTAACAAAGTAGGTGGTTTGCAGGTTGGGTCGGGAGGTTAATGCATTTTTCGGCGTGCGGATTGTCCCCCACCTCAACAATGATGTAATCATCCATTGCCATGTTTTACAATGATTATATGACAGTTCGGTAGACATTGTCCAGTCCTAAAGCATATCGATGGCACTGTGAACATATAAATAGCTGTGAACTTGTTTTTGGATTTTACCCCAAATTATTGAAGCTAACTTTCTTGGCAGCGACTTCGCATGGTGTAGCCAGAAGCCAGATGCAGTCACATGTCTGGTATAGGTGGGCATGCATACTGTCCTCAGGCTATCAGTCAGATCCACCCCTTGCTCCTCAATAGCTCCACCCTCTAGTTGGAATATGGTCAAACTTGAAAGGCTTCAAAACCAATGGGGTGACGTTACAGTGGGTATGTCTACTCCTTCTATACAGTCTATGCCTACAGACCAAGCGTCTGAAAAGTGAAGCCAACACTGAAGTGCCAAAAAACTGCACTTCCTAGAACAGCCAGTTGAGGCATGGCTCCAGAAGCCAGTCACTTCCCATAGACCCAAATGTTTAAAGGGCTAACTTTACAGCAGAAATAATCATGTTTACAGCCTGGTATGAAAAATGGTTTTGGTCTTTGGAGCTAATTTCAACATTCATGACGACTACAGGGGGGTGATTTTTTTTAAATAAGTCAACTGTTAACATTTTATTAATGTTTAAAGTTATGCATAATTAAGGGCCGATAGTGTCCTCAGTGTCTCAGTCAGATCCACACCCCTCACTAATCCACAGCGCCAGAGTCTTGCTCAATTATGGTCACTTTTGGCTCCTAAAAACCAACATGGCAATGGCCAAAATGCCAAACTTGGGACTTCAAAACAGTAGTCCACAAACTGATGGGCTACATCACCGTGCCTACGTTGACTTCTTTGATACAGTCTTTGGGTACAGACAGAAATTTGACTCCACTTAAAGTTGTTCACCCTGTTCACAAGCCTAAAAGTTTTCTCTTCCTGGTTTGCTTCCTGGTTTTGTCTCTTTCCAGGGACCTTGTTGAACATCATCCCCTTTTCCATCCCCGCATTTCCTGTCTGCCTCTTCATTGTCTACTTCCCATTAAAGATGAAAATGTCTGAAAAATATTATGTATAGAGACTGACTTGCTGTGCCATATCTAGCTCTATTAATACATCCATGGTCTTGGCATCTATTAAGCCTTTAATCTGGACTTTTATGACTGATTCATGTGTCCACTTCTCACCTGCACCTGTAGAAAGGCCCCGCCAATGCAGCCTTGCATGTTTTCAGTCTGAACACACCCTTATTGTGGTGAGATATGTTGAAGGGACATTTGTTGATGAAACCCTTGCATGAGATAGAATATGTGTGTATGCAAATGTGTCTTTTTGTCAACCTGCAGTGACTTCAAAGATCAACTGCCCTTCACATAAAGCACATACAAGCTCATGGGGAAAGTAAAGAAGCCACTTTCATCCACATCTAATGGAGGACTCTTTTTTTTTTCTCTTCCATCCTCACACAGCTCCCAGGTGCCCCGTGTGCCCTCCCTTCCCTTTCTCTGGTCCGAATCAAAGGCTGATACTCTAAACGCGATGAATGACATTGATCTTAATCTGTGAGGAGTAAGGGTAATTTGGATGGGTGTGTGTGTGTAAGTGGAACAGAGAGAAGGTCAGGGGGTCTGTGGAGAGGGGGAAGATGATCTCTGTGCTCCAGCAGGGCACAAAGCGAGGGCGCGAGCTACAGCAGCGCTCTCCCTTACAATGCGCCCTGAGGATCGTTAAGTGATTGTGTTACAGAGAACAGGTGAACTGCGTCTCTCCGCCTCGTCTTTTATATTTTCCTCTCTATTATGATTTACAGGGCTATTCTTCTCTCCTGCCACCCCGCCATAACTTGTGCTGTTCTTTTGAAGGCGGCCTGCTCATTGCTATTGTACCTGGCCGGCTTTGAAGTGCCTAAGTCTTAAATGATGATGAGACAAGGAGAGTGCTTTTCTTTAACAGCCAGGGTAAAGGAGGCTCTTGTTTCTGACAGGTGTCTTTTATAGAAGGGAGTGTGCTGGACTGGTGTTTTGTTGGGGATCGGGTTCCACCCTTTCCCCATCACCTGCTAATCGAATAACATTGGCTTGCCATCTGTGGAGATTTACTGGAACTGACCTCAGTGTACTGTTTGGATTAGCCAAGAATATATGTGAATATGAGTCATGTAAATAATGGCCATTGTTTGGCCAAAAATAGACTCTTTTTGTGTCTTGGTGATGACAAATCATGATGTTATTTTTTCATCACCATCAGGCAGCAGAAGCTTCACAGAAGAAGAATAGAGACACATACTTTAACCGTTAGTTTGCCGAAATTACCGAAACACATGTATTCATATTACATATTTTCACTTACCTCAGACGGTATCTAGTGATATCCTCTTACAGGGGCGGTTAACTTCAAAATTTGAAATACATATTTGTCCTCTTACCTGTAGTGCTATTTATCAGTCTACACTGTTTTGGTGTGAGTTGCTGAGAGCTGGAGATATCGACCGTAGAGATATCTGCCTTCTCTTCAATATAATGGAACTAGATGGCACTCAGCTTGTGGCGCTAAAAGCGCCGAAAAAATACATTTGAAAAACTCAACACCAATGTCTCTTTTTAGAAATCATGACCCGGTTACTCAAGATAATCCACAGACCTTGTGGAGAGCAGTTTCACGTAGGAACTATTTTCTTTCTAGTGATCTTCACCCGCCAAGCGCATCACCATGCAGAAGGAAGTGTGGCTCATGAACGAGAGGCTCTTGCTTTTTAACAGCATGAGATGTTAACGTTAATGGTCTCCTCAGCTGAGCTGTGACGTTAGCTAGCTCACTGGGGCTAAGTGACCTAGCAGTAGATGCACACTTCCTTCTGTGCGGTGATACGGTTGGTGGGTGTAGTTCAGTAACTGCTCACAACAAGGTCTGTGGTTTATCTTGAGAAACCGGGTCATGATTTCTGGAAATAGACATTGCTGTTGAGTTTTACAAATGCTTTTCTTTCGGTTGTGAAACAAAAAAAAAGTCTAGTAATATACCCTTACTATAATCATCTTTTAACTTAACCTAAAAGCACTCTTATGGCCACTCTGGAGCAGCGGAAACAAACTGAAAACACAACACTGATATATTATTTTAAAGGGGCAGTCACCCGAAAATCTAAAATAGATATTTTTCCTCTTGCCTGTGCTATTTATAAATATAGATTGTTTTGGTGTGAGCTGTCGAGTGTTGGAGATATCGGCCGTATAGATGTCTTCCTCATGCGCAGTGATACTGTTGGTGTGTTTAGCTCAGTAGAGAGAAAATAGTTCCTGTATGAAACTGCTCACAACAAGGTCTGTGGATTATGTTGAGTAACAGGGTCATGATTTCTGGAAAGAGACATTGCTGTTGAGTTTTTTAAATGGATTTTCTTGGCACTTTGAGCACCACAAGCCGAGTGCCATCTAGTTCCATTATATCTGCCAGAAGGCAGACATCTCTACGGCCGATATCTCCAACACTTGATAACTCCCACCAAAATAATCTAGATGAATGAGTAGCACTACAGGTAAGAGGAAAAATATGCATTTTTGATTTTGGGGTGAACTGTCCCTTTAATAAGGCCTGTGTTCATCCAATTTTGAGGTATCAGTTTGAGATTCCTGCCTCCACCCCAGTACAATGGAGATTAAATAAAAATCATTAGTGGTGATCACAGCATTGAATATTTACATTTAATAAATTCAACAATAACATCTACATAAACAGTGTCCCCATAACTCAGAATGATCCACAAACATCATTAAGTGTTTTCAGAAGTACTTTTTTTTATCAATTTGTTCCTTTAAACACTGTTGACAGGTCTTAATTTAGATGAACATAACCTTTCAATGGCAACTGCTGAAAGCTCACAGCGATACCCCTAAAATAACTCTTTAAGTGCCCTTGAGCAAGGCACTAAATCCCGAACTGCACCAGAGGTTCCTCTAAAGAGCAAGCTGGCCATTAGAGGGTGTTGCATTTCCTGCTTTTCCTACTATAGGCCTATTGTAATTTGCTCACAGTGATCTGACCCAGTTAAATAAGGTAGTTCAAGGACAGCGTGTCAGTGAAAGCCCACTCCCACTTATATACGCTGAACGCAGGGTGAAAAATCAGGATGATCAGCCAGAATGGAGCCCTGACAGTCTCCATTCATGTGGAAACTAATAACATCAGCTGTTATCTCTTCATTAACTCCAGTCTAAACAGTGCGTCCCTGTTTGGTGTGTGTGTGTGTGTGTATTCATGTATGTGTGTGAAAGAGACACGGCAAAAGTGAGAGTATGCATTGAAATGCATGCATAACAGGGCATGAAGGCATTCGTCTTTGTGTCTTTGAGTGTTAGTGTTTGTGTGTGTGCGTGCGTGTGTACCTCTGTTTTGCATCACTGATTTCTGGCCCAACCCTGATGTAGATCTGAATCCAGATAGCGGCAATGCGCAGGCCGCTGCGGGCCACGGCCATCTGGGCCCAGCCTGGGGCGGGTATTCTCTCAGATGGGGGGTGCTAGGACTGTGGGGGGTTTAGAGGTTGTAGGACAGTATTACGAGGATGGGTGTGTGTGATTAGGAGGCAAAGCAGAATAAATACACCCCCCCCTCCATCCGCCCGCCTCAAGCTTGTGGTATGATGGAGAGAGAGGGGGGGAGACTGAACACACAGCTGTCTTCAGCCATTATCAGTGATGGATGAAGCCAGAGCAGAGCATCAATGGCATGCCCGGCGCTCACTCACTCGAACGTGTCAGTGTATTGGTGTGTGTGTCTTATTTAATCGTGTGTGTGTGTGTGTGTGTGTGTGTGCGAGAGAGAGAGGGACAGAGGAAGGACGGAGGGAGAGAATGCGATGGCGTGCCAGGAATATCCCGATGACGCAGATTAATCACTCTCAATAATTTAAACAACAGAATGAGGGGAACAAAAGAGGAAATATGCGCTCAATACGTTTCCTGTAGTAAATCCTCTCCTGTTGTCTGATTGGATTTTGAATGGGCAAGGTCTTATCGGTGCAGCTGTTCCAACTGCCAAGCCATTTTAGCTTCCTCTGACAGCTCTACCTGTAACATGGGGAGACAGAGCAGCATATGTCCTTCAGTAGAGGGTAGTTTTAGCTAGAAGGCCCAGGCACTCAGGCATTAAAACCGGGAAAATTTCCCAGCAAAAGGAAATCAATTTCATGGAGTTCAGCTTTGGGGAAATGGGAGTAGAAAGCACAATACAGAGAAAATAGGAAGAAGCTCAGTTATGGTGACTGACTAACCTCAGCATGTTCCTGGGTTGTAGTCTCACCTTCAGGGCATCAAAAACTGTCACTTGGTCAGTGGCCCCCTCCATCACATATAGATGCAGAATGCACTCTTTAACGACTGTATGAGAAGTACCAGGTTTCAGCAAACTCTGTAAACCCATCCGTGGTTGTTGTGTTGTACAGTCAAAAGAACGGACATAGTATAAACAGTGACAAAGTCACTTAGGGCGCATGGAAGAGCAGGTGGATGGTGCTAACAAGCACAGGAAGTTGACCCAGGAAGCCGATGTTTGTGTCCTGTGTGAAACTAAGCATTGAGGTATTTTGTCACCAGGGTTCCCACGGTCATGGAAAACCTAGCAAAGACATGGAATTCCACAATCTCATTTTCCAGGCCTGGAAAAGAAATGGAATGAGTAAAATCCTTGAAAGTTTTGGAAAAGTTAGAGAAGTTTGTTGTGTTTATTGATCATAGTGGATAACCCTCCACATAATGTAACATAATGGCAAATTTATTTTCTGAGGCTGTTGACGTAACATAGCTCTGCGTTTACATATGTTCCTTCATTGTCTCCCTGCATTCTGTCTCTCCCTTTATGTACACCAGTTACCTAGAATTATGTTTGACTAGTTTAAATCAGATATGTTTGAATAACGCAGAGCAGGTGGGGCAAGATAAATAATGTTGTGACAGAGTGATTTAACATGTAGGGTCATGAATCCCAAAGTTTCCATACATTTGTCCCACTAATACTTACATTGTACTGCATTTTTGAGACTGAGTAATTGACATAGGCAGCCAAGGGATTTTGATTTTCACTCGAAACACCAATGACCACTTTAATTTCAACTGCTCTGAAAGTAGAGGAACTAAAGTGTTGGCTGTCACTGCCCCACCCTGGGAGCTCTACTGCTCTATGTCCATGGACAGCTATAATAATATGATTAATATTTCAATCAGGAGAGACACATGACTGAAGTAAAGATAATGTTCAATACAGAATATGAGTGTACAGATGAACAGATGTTTTGTGCTGATTAAGATTTAGCAGAAGTCTTTGGTGCTTGCACACCGGAGGGAGATGTTTTTGATCAAGGGACATCTGAGCAGCAGCAAGATAATTTCCCCCATGGTGTCCAGACAGCGTTGGAGGTGGTGGTGGCTGATGACTCTGAGGCTGATGGCTGATGAGGCGGTTTAGGCTGATGAATCTGAGAAGACTAGATAGTGATGGGGAGGTGGAAGGTGCATACGGCTGCAGCATGTAAGAACTACAGGCAAAAAAGAACCATATTTATACTGAGAAGCAGTAAGATGTTAGGATAACGGAGAAGGTTTGCCGCTGTGCTATTGGTTGATTGTGAATCAGCTGTAGAGGAACTGATGACTCAGCTGGCAGCCCCGGACAGTGAGAGCTAGAGATAGAGTGAGCACATGTGCAAGAACTGAATGACAGGGTGAGACGGAAAATCTAACAGCCTAGGCATGAAAAGTTTTATCTTCCTGTCCGAACTTTCTCTAGAGCGTCATTTGGAGTAAAGTGTACTATGCAGTTCTGTTCATGTTAGACATTGTGAATGGTCATGGAAAAGTTTTGAAATTTTGTCCATAAAAATGAGTGGGAACCTTGGGTCACATCAATCATTTGTCACATTAGTTAACTCTTGTGACTAATGTCAGCCATGATGTTTTCCTAACCTTAAACATGTAGTGATGTTGCCTCAGGTGACAGAGATACAACTCAAAAGACCACTTGTGCAGAAGCCCCCTGCGTCGTCAAAATATGGCGAGTAGGGATGAGATCATGTTGGGTAGCCATTAGCTCAGCAAGTGACTCTATGAGTAGTAACTACAACACCAAGCCTTTGTCTTTCCCACAGATCCACAGATCAATTTCGCCGTGCCATTTTCAGGTGTGACAGAGCTTTAAAACCTGCTTGTATGTGTCACTAAGCAGGTGAATTTTCCTTACGGAGCAACTTGAAAATCCTGGCTTTCTCTTTTTTATATTGAATCAATGAGCTTTAAGGTCGTATTGGAGGACACTGAAAAAGTGCTGGCGAGGCGTAGGAGGTGGAGTCGCAAAATAAGGCATTTGTTTGATGTAAAATCCCAGATGGAAGTTGAATGCTCCAGATAGTTCAGACGTCTGTCGATGACCAATGCACTGGTGGATTGTATCTGAAGTGTCTGTGTGTGTCTGTGTGTGTGTGTGTGTGTAGGGAGGGGTGGTTAAACCAAATCCAATGATGTTCTCCGCTCCCAGTCCACCAATTAAAGTAATCAATGCCACGCCTGAGTTACCACAGCATCATGGTCTGCGGGCTCCTCTTCAGGCCTTCCTTCACGTCAGCCGGTGGCTTGTGAATACTATTACCTTACCCTTACAAGCGATAAAGCCATTGTCCCTCCGAATCTAATTCTTCCATAATTAACCTTGTGTGTAATCCTGAGAGCCTGCTGACGGATGTCCAAAATGCTAACTCAATCCACAGCCAAGGTTTCCCTGATTAGATTAGTGTGCACTGACTCATATTCGCACAATGCCGTCGTCTGACTCAACAGCTGTCAAACACAAGAGATGGGCATAAGCCACCAATTAAATATGCTAATATATTTCATCCTCTTAGATCGGCGAATTATGTGTGTGAAGAGGCTGGATTCGGGCGAGTAGGTCGCCCTAATTCGCCAAATTTTCATCAGTAATTAAAAGCTTCATTTCGTCAGGGTCAACCTGTCAGCACACATCTTTCAAGAACAGTAACAACTGCAGGGAGAAGGGGAGTCCATGTGGAGTGAGCTGGTTGTAGCTGATCTAATAAGAGGCAGTGATTTGCATCTGTGTTTGGTCTGAGTGCAGAAACAGGCTGGTGTTATTAAAATTGGGGACTGGTGGTTCTGTCTGGAGCTCACTGATCCATCAGAGGGAAGTGACAGCCAGGCAGACAGGCCTGTAATGGACTGGTCATGGACCAAAGACCCACCAGAGAATACACTCACACAAAGGGCATGCAAAATACTGCAGCTATAGAAGACTGCGTACAGAGGAATGAAAAAAAAAAATCAAATAAGCAGTCAGATTTTTGACGGTTATATTCACAGTAGATCACATACATGAACACTCACAAAGAGAGACAGAACTGTCTTTTATGTCCATTAAAAATTGGCCATGACACTTCAGCAGCAGCTGCTTTGTCTTACACACATCTATGATCTATTGTTTAAAATCCTTTTCACAGGTCTTCACAGATATACCACCTACTGACCTCCCCCGTCTCTCCCTCTCCCAGTGGTGTGCAGATGAGTGCTGCTCCAACTGATAATGACGGGAGAATATTAAAAGACGAATAACCCCGCCGTTTCCCCCTCTCTACGATTCATTAACCCGATTTCCACTGAGCTCTGTCCCACATGTGTCAGCGAGGCTCCTGCTGAGGATTCTGCCACCCCGCCCGACCCCGTCCTCTGCCCCGTCGCACTCCGGCTCGGCATCAAACCGACAGATAACTGTCGAGGAGCAAGGTCGCCCCCGGAGTGTCTATAACCTTTCTGTGTACTTTAGGCTCTTTTTCCTCGGGATTGCTTAGTATTTGATCGATCCTCTGCTCTCTGAGCTTTAAGATTTCAAATCGATATGTGTTTAGGCAGGTATTTTAAAATTACTTGGCAAAAAGCCTCAAGATAGTGAGATTTAGATTGTATCTTAAATCAGCTAAGAGGCATTAGTAGGGAGGATATCACTTTAAAGAGCAGCCTTGAGTGGCTCGCTGCTGTTATATAACACACTTAGTTTAGATTAAAAGAGTGAATGTAAAAGCTCAATATAAACTTATAGTAATTGATAGCAGCAATAAAATGTTGTGAATCTGCAGGACAATATACACTAATCAATGTGGGGTTTTTGTGGTATATTTCATTGCGGCTTCTGCAGTGATGTGGGCGCTGTGCCGGACCCTCGTGGTGAAGAGAGAGCTGAGCCTTACTGGTCCATCTACGTCCCAACCGTCACCTATGGTCATGAGCTCTGGGTAGTGACCGAAAGCATGAGATTGGGAATACAAGCCGCCGCAATGTGTTTCCTCCGTGGGGTGGCTGGGCTCAGCCTTAGAGATAGGGTAAGGAGCTCGGACACCCTTAGGGAACTCGGAGTAGAGCTGCTGCTCCTTTGCGCCGAAAGGGGTCAGTTGAGGTGGTTCGGGCATCTGATCAGGATGCCTCCTGGGCACCTCCCGTTGATGATGTTCAAGATGCATCCCACCGGTAGAAGGCTTTGGGGCAGACCCAGAACACGCTGGAGGGATTACATATCTCATCTGGCCTGGGAACGCCTCGGGGTCCTCCAGGAGGAGCTGGAAAGCGTTGCTGGGGAGAGGGACGTCTGGGGTGCTTTGCTTGGCCTGCTGCCCCTGTGACCCGGCCACGGATGGATGGATGGATGGATGGATGGATGGATGGATGGAAGTGTTCTTGCATCTTCGTTGTAGTTTTATTTATGTATATCATGTAAAACAGCAGAAAAAATAAAACAGTGTCAGTTGTCTCAGGGATGCAGAGAGAGTTAAAGAAGTGAGCAGTGATGGTACGAATTGCAGTTTTAGGTCTACTGATAAACATTTACATGATGTCACAGGTGTCTTTCACAGCATCATCCAAACTGATCAGAGAATTCGTTCCTAAATTTTGAGGAAAACCTTAAAAAGAAAACAGACATATATTTATAGTCAGAGTGTCGTTTCTTAGCCGGGGCGTGGAGGCAGACTCTTGCTGAACAGGCAAATTGTACCTCAAACTCGCCTCCACTGCCTCAGTACATCCTGCTCTCGCCCCCAATCCAGGCCTTGTGCAAACCCCCCCGGGGCATGCAAAGAGGGATTTGCAGTGTACACAGTCATCACTGAGGCTTCAGCAGTCCCTGAGAGGGACGCTGAATGAATGAATGGACCGACTGGGCTGCTGGAGTCCAACAAGATATTATTCACATGTAAAACCCTTTCTATTTTTGTTTTCTTTTGAAAACATGCTCCCGTAGTTTCAACACTGTGATGTAGTAGTTAAGGAGACACATACTCTTGTCCATACCATCTTAAATGGAACAACTGCTGGATGCTGACACATTTCTAATGTTGGAATAAAATCATGAGAGTTTTGGGTTGCTCCCATTTGATATAACGTGGTCATAAAACTCAGCCTGAGCTGTGTTCTCTTTTTCTTGTCTTGTCGTTCCAGTAATGGCCAAGGCAGTGGCTGTGG
The DNA here is from genome assembly GCF_006386435.1 of Epinephelus moara. Lineage (NCBI taxonomy): Eukaryota > Metazoa > Chordata > Actinopteri > Perciformes > Serranidae > Epinephelus > Epinephelus moara. The sequence continues at coordinate 23,999,113 of NC_065517.1, read as the reverse complement.
CTCAGGAGGTAGAGCGGGTCATCCACCAATAAGAAGATCGGAGGTTCAGTCCACATGTCGAAGCAACCTAAGGCCAGGTACTGAACCCCACGTTGCTCCAAGTTGTGTTTGAATGCTTAAAACTGAGTAGCAGATGGCACCTTGTATGGTAGCCTCAGTCACCAGTGTATGAATGTGAGTGTGAATGGGTGAACGTGACATTGGAGTGGGATAGCTCTTTGGGTGGTTGATGGACCAGGATGATGCTAAAAAAGAGCAAGTCCTTCCATGAAAACAAACATGCTTAATATTTTCGTAAGTCTTCAGTCTTGGCTCATGCAAGTAGTGAAGTTCAATGATGTGAACATTGTCAACAGACAATAGCTGTGCTCTCTCAGCATCAAACAAGAAGCTGCAAACTGGGTAGGCAGTCAAAAAGATGGGAACTCTGGGGAGGCGCAAGAACGTGGAAGAGTCTTGTTTCTCTTAGGCTGTGGAAAAGGAGAATCTGGTGGAGTTGTGGAGTGGACAAGAGTTGGTGTTTAATTCGGCATGTATCTGATCCACCAACCAGCATTTGTGTTAGTTAGAAATCGTAATTTTTGAAATGATTCCCCTGTCGTTCCCATGGTCTCCTCAAACTAAAATAGCACAGCTAACCAATAGAGGTTAAATCCAAAATCCAATATGTAAAGTTTGTACGCAATTACAGTTTACCTTTATTGATTATACGAATGCCAAATTGACAAGAATACTGTCGACATATGATGCCTTTTATCGTGTGTTTCTAGAGTTATGTGTTTTGCAGTGCACATGTAAGTAATTGCTGATCTGTCATATTTCTTAAAGGGAGTTTGGCGTAATACTTTCTACCAGGACCAGGATGGAAAATAATGTCAAGGGGAATCTAGTTGTAGCCCTGAAAACAGTGACGCTGCAACAATCCCAGTCTTTGGAGAATCTTATAGTCACTGTCTGTAGATGTGAGAGGGTGTCAGACTTTCGTCTTTTAAAAGTATTTTTTAAGGGTCTTTTCCAAGTCTTCAAGTGTACGGAAGGTATCATTTGTATTGGTCTAGTATTGTCACATTTTAAAGGCTCATATTATCCATACTCTTCGTGTGTAAGATATCACAGAAATCTGTTTTCAAAGGTTTGTATATGGTATTTTAGCCCACTTTCTCCCTCTGGTCACTGTCACCCCTCCTAGCAGGCATAAAGGTCAAGGGTCAGACCCCTTGAAGCTCTCCAATGATCAAACACAGCACCGATTCAGCCCCCAGTGGACCCCAAATGACCGTTAAATCAACTGTTACATCACAAGGGAGCATGAAAATCATCAAGGTCCCTCAGATACACACACTTTTTCCACTTGTCTAATCTTTAAAGAAAACTTTTGGCGACATTGCCTGATCAAAAAAAACGAAGGGACCTTTTGTGATGTTAAGTTTTGAAAAATGTAGCAGCCGAACGTGGCCCCATACAAACACAAACTCATTGATTAGGAGCATAAACCACCGGGGAGTCTGGAAGGTCTGCGTAGGCCTGAGGTGACACCAGCACTCCACAATTAGCCCCCAATCAATATGTCTCTCATTGAGTTTTACCTCAGTACAGGACAGCCTCCCAGCCCCGCCATCCATTCAGCCTGGTGCTGACGGTGCTCGCAGAGGATGGTTTAGTTTAGTCTCATTTGGTTTACAGGCAGACAGTGTTTATTGGACCAGAAAACCATTTGTTATCCGTTTCCTCTGGAGGAGCAGTCATGAATCAATCTCGATACAAATGTACAAACACGGAAGCGCCCTGGTGATTACTCCAAATAAACACAAGGACACACATACACGCGCACATACGCGTAAACACGCATACACAAAAGGAGGCGTGGGTGTGCGCTCGCATACACACAAACTGGCACAAAACCCACACACACAGATAAACACACACACTTGCTTTAAAGGAGTCGTAATCACTTTGACAAAGTGGATATGTGTTTCTGTGACATATGGCCACTACAGTAATAAGCCCCACTGCAAGTGTGAATCCCAATATTTACAGAAGGTCGGCTTGTTTATAGTCACCATAATAAATGCCTTATCTGATAGCCCACCCGTATGGAACAATATATCAATAGAACAATGTATGGCGGTGATGAACGGCTGATGATAGTACCCATATAGTTAGTTACGGCAGGCTGAAACTCACACGTGGCTGGAAGGTTACTGGTTCAGTCGCAGTGACAAGTGATTTTTCTTTCCCTGGTAAAGTAAAAGTGTAAAGATGGATTTTGTTTTTTTACTCAGATTTTTGGATATTTTCCCCTGTGGTTTCTGTCTCTGCTCTAATTTGAAGAGTACTTGATCCCCAAAATGATTACTTGTCTTTCAGTTACTCACCACGTTACCTTAAATTCATGAAGAAAACTTTGTTTTTCTCACATGCCTACACGATGAACGAAGAATCCAAAAACTGAGAAAATACTTGAATTCAAGTCATTGGCGACCACATCAACAACAGCCAAACAATCTCAAAACACCTGTTTAAAAACTCTAACACAACTTGTGCAGTATAATCCAAGTCTTATTTATCAAGTCATGTTCTCAGTACTTCCCAAACAGATGCATTTTCGCTAACATATTACGGGATAAAACACATCTGCATACCAGTAGCGCTTTCAGAGAGTGCCTGAGAATGGTACGCTACTCAGCCATGCATGAGACTGTTCGTACTGACATGTTTTAAAGTGTAACAATTTAGTGAAAATGCATGTGTTAGGGAAGTATCAAGCATACGGCTGGATAAATATGACTTGGGTTGTACTGCACAAGTTGTGTGAGAGCTTGTAAACAGATGTTTTGACATAGTTTTGCTGTTGTTAAATGGGTCCCTATTTACTCCTGTTGACCTTTCGCGAAGTCCAATCCCCCAGGCGCAGACTGGCCAATCATAATGTGGCATCGGGCCGGCTCAGATCAGGGTCCGACAACAACACAGCTGTGCTCCATTGACTCAGATTTCCTTCATTTTCAGGCTGGTTTTGTGGATTTGGAGCTAAATGTTGTGCCTGGGGCACGTCGTGTATTAATGATACTCGTTACCTGGAGAGGTTGGAAAAAGACATACGTTTCTT
>NC_065517.1:23914019-23995953 GCF_006386435.1 Epinephelus moara | reverse complement strand
CAGCTGGTTCAATATCAGCAAAGTTTCCCTTTATATTCATTGTCTTGTGTGGCGATCAGCAGTGATGTGGTGGTTCACTTTTACACTGTGATCTGTAGCCTATAGTTCGGCTTTAGCTTCTAACTATCTTTGTCTTTTTAACCTGTTGTTGCTGCTGAGTCAGTTTGACATCCTGGATATATCCTTCAAACACAGACTGTAGACCCCTCTGTCTGCTTCTCTCTGGAATCACTGTTTCAATTCTCCAAAAATATGATAATATGTCTTCAGGGAGTGCAGTTAGTTACAGTGTGGGCTCCATGCTTACTGTGACAGCTTGTCGGACCATCATAAAGGGGCGGGGCTTAGCGAAAGGTAAATTCATGAAGAATGTTCTCTGTTTTTGGATTCTCCTTCGACTAGGAAGGCTTGCAAGAGACGCAAATTTTTCTTAACAAATTCAAAGTCACTCATGATGACTAACTGATATACAAATATTCCCTTTGTGGGGGAAGTATCCCTTTAAAGTTCTGATCATGAAGCTCAGTGTCCCCGGGTTGAGTCCAGCTCGAGACCCTCACTGTATGTTGACACCATCTCTGTCTCTGCTCATTTCTTTTCATCTCTCTACTGTCACCTCTCTAAAAATTCACTTGTTTCCACAGACATTTAATTAAGACTTTGATAAGTATACATATATTTTGCGGTTTGTGCAGTTTGTACAAGTGTTACATCGTCTTGTCTCTCTCTCCTGTCCTCTGTAAAGCACTTTGTAACTACTGTTTTGAAAAGCACTTTATAAATGACTCACTGACAGCTGGGTGTCTCTAAGCGTAAGGTGTGTAACACAGTGATTGAAGTGACTGTTGATGTTCAAACATTGATAATAGCGTGATATACTGTTATATAGCGCGGCAGCTTGACAACGAGTCGTGGCTGGTCTTGGACATGCTTGTGGCTTTAACTGTTAGATGTCATGTTGCGTCGGAGCTCAGGCGCTGACGGGCACATTGCGAGGACACTTGGCACAGCAGGCCAAATTGCCAGAAGCTTGCCTGGAAACAAAGGCTTCAAAGAAACATGTAACTTACATAAGAGGACAGCACTTATGTGATCAATGCTCGCGCAACAATGGCATTCAGAATCAATATGGACTGAGGAAGTGCCAGGGGAAAGGCTGAATGAAGGAAGTGAATGGATGTCAGCACAGATATGATGCATGTGCGTTTCATGGCTGCTGGAAGGTAAACTTTACTGGGGGAATTTGTTTTAATAATTAGCGCTCCCTTGAGGATTTCTCCCTTCCCTTTCTTCCCATTGTTACCGTCCTCTCTTGTCCCGTCTCCTATCTTAATCACTGCCTTTCTCTCACTTTTTATCTCTCCTTCTTTTTCTCCCCCGCGCTCCCTCGCTTTTTCTTTCTTTCTCGAGGTGCTGTGTTGTGCAGCCAAGGCCATTTCTTCCTCAGAACATGCTCTTGAAAGGCTATTCATGGATTCTTCAATGAAACCCTATTACATTTGTGTGCGAGTGTGTGTGTGTGTGTGAGAGAGAGAGAGACAGAGAGAGGGAAAGAGAGACGAAGAAAGAGAAATAAAGAGAGGGAAAGGTATTCCGGGGGCCGGGCTACAGTACCATCTGTATGCAAATCTCCTCAGACTTTGGTAAACTTTGATCAAACACTCAGGCCTCCTTTTCTCTCCCTTCCCACCCTCCCTCCCTCCGCCGCCTCCCTCCCTGTCCACTATGTGCTCTGCAATTACTGTAGCTCCACAGCTCTTTGTAAGGGCTGCGTATTACTCAGCTAGGGCAACGGGTTCCCTCGAGGAACTGCCCCTCATCCCCCACCTCACACACACACACACACACACACACACACACNTAGCTCCACAGCTCTTTGTAAGGGCTGCGTATTACACAGCTAGGGCAACGGGTTCCCTCGAGGAACTGCCCCTCATCCCCCACCTCACACACACACACACACACACACAAACATCCATGTTTTCTGCCCCAATACACCCTGATACCCTCCTTGTATCAAGCTCCTCTACCTACCACAACCCCAACACACACCATTTCTAAGCACCTGCGACCACACTGGACCCCACAACAGATGGTGACACCTCCCTCATGCACACACATGAACACACACTCCTCCCACAGATAGCAAGGCTCTTGGCAAACGGAGCCCAGTGCGGCGCATGGGTGACGGGCATGCCTTTGTGCAGAGGTTGGGCACATTGCAGTCACACAGCAGCCATTGTTTCCACCATATGGGAAGGTTAACATGTTGAATACAGATTCAGGATGACAGAAATGTGATTGGAAATGAAAATTTCAAAATCTCCTGTGTAGCTTTAACGTGCATCCGTCAGTAGGGTGTAAGCCCATTAGAGTGGTGTGTGTCTGGGCAGCTCCAGCCGGGGCAGTCAGTGGGCAGAAGGATAATAGGTATTAATCAGGGAAAAGCCACGGCCATATGTCTGTTTAACGTAGGACATGGCTATTCCCCGAAGGTCCGCTTCCCTCTAAAACAATTAGCCTCATTTCACAGAGTAGATAGCTCAACTGTGGTCGAAGCGTGTGAGCATATGAGTGTGTGTTTGAGGAGGGGGGTGGGTGAAGAGGAAGCGTGTGTGCGCACAGCTGAGAGGTGTATGGTTTTATGTTTGTTTAACACAGAGCGTGTGGGCGGGAAATGTGGCACTGGACACTGTTACGATGTGTGTGTGTGTGTGTGTGTGTGTGTGTGTGTAAGCAATACTGTACACGTGTCTACGATTTCTCCTTAAATGTCACAGTTAATCTCACCATCTGAAGCAAACTGCCTCCGTTGGCTGCAAGATGTTGTTTTTCTTTTATTTCGTTTTTTTTTTTTTTGTCTCCGGGATGTTATTGTCCATGAACTTGTTTTCATCCTATAACCAAGCAGGATAAGCCATTAGGCAGATGGTAAGGGGAAGTCCCATGAGAGGACACACATACACACGCGCACACAAAAAGACACTAGATCCTGTCCCGTACACACACACACACATGCACAGTAAGTGCGCACAAAGACACCAGACCCACCAGACTCCTGTTATGTAATCCACCAGTTCCACTCCCCCACCGAGAGGCTCAGTCTTGGGCTGTCTCAACTCCAAAACAAAGTCATCAGTCTTCATATAGCGCTGTCTCTCACATAGTGAACATACCTCTGAATCATTTGGGTCCTGCTCCTATGGATGCATGGGGTCGTAAGCAGTTAGGAAAACCAAAAGATTGTGGTGTTTGATTCATGTTGTCGCACTGTAAAGCGTCTTTTGAGTAATATATCATTTGTGGCGGAGACTGGAGAGGCGGGAGTCTCCCTGTCGTATGGTGCGATGCAGTCATCGCTTTCTTTAAAAAAAAAGGATTAATCAAAGTCATCAACAATGTGTGTTTTTATGTCCTGTTAATTCCCTTCTCTGCAAGTCTCTTTCTCCTTCCCTCTGTGAACACACTGTCGTGCTGAATGGCTACTCAGACCGTGGCAACAGATTTCTCTTTCAGCCATCTCCAGAGAACGCCTGGCCAGACTCCTGAGTGGCACATATTTGGGCTAAGGCCCGGCAGTGGAGGCACAGAGGGAAGGAGGAAAAGAGGGGAGGAGGAGGAGGAGGAGTAGGTGAAGGGAGGAGGAGGAGGAGGCCAGAGCCATGTGGCTGATGTTGGTAAACAGTATCCAGCCTTGTCCTGGCATCGTGGCAGGCAGCGCACAACGCCGGAGATATCAGGCGCCCGGGCCACACACAGACCGGGACAAAAGGTAGACACACATACAGACATTTGCATTCATACGCACACACACACACACATGCAGGCAGAAATACACAGACTACTAACAGACAAATAAAAGACTCACTCTCGGTGTCTGCCACTCAGCAGCTGCTCCAGTTTCCATGGCAACAGCCCGAACAATGTAGTAGGAAGGGCTGTGTCGGCGAGAGAGAGGGAAACAGAGAGAGAGAGAGAGAGAGAGAGAGAGGAGAGTGTGTGCTCCGGTGCACTTGAAGTGTGTGTGTGCGTAGGTGTGTGTGTGTGGGTGGGTGTGAGAGGCTACAGAAGGGGGAGGTAGCCGCAGGGTGCTGAGACAGAGAGGATTCAGAAGACACTCTCTTTATTTTTTTTTGTCAGGATGAGTCTTTGAGAGCGGCAAAACAAATACGGAAATGTGGAGGCAAATAGGAAAATAAACAGATATGAAAGGGTGAGAGGGGGTCAAAGGGTGAGAGCTCGACAATAAACCATGCAAGGAGGCGAGAGGTGAGGATTTTATGATGTCTATTTATTTTTCAAAATGAGGTATTTCAAAGTGCTATGAGTTGCAGCACTAAATGTACATTTTAAAAGTGAAAAAAACAAACATCTTATATCCGTTTACCCAGTTCTATGCACCCGATAGTTACAAATATAAACAAAATAGGAAGAAAGAAAAAGGCCAGGTACATGAGGATAGAACGCATTTTTGCTGTACAAAAGAATTATTTGAGATAGAAGAGAAACAAAATGACGAGATAAAGTGATATCTACCGAGAACTCATTTTCATACGAAAATATAAGTATCAAATTTAGTATGTATCAGGTTCACACTAAAAGCATAAAGGTGTGTAGAATTAGTAATATGATACAATACAAAGAAAAAGAGAAGGAAAAAAAACAATATATTGTTATATTACAAAGTTTCATGACTCTCAAAAATCGAGGCCTTACAGTACTTTTAAAGGTATATAAACTTCCAGTCTAGTTATTGGCAGCTTCCTGACATGTATAAAAAAACAAGGACAAAAATGTATTACAAAACAAGGCAGATCTGAGTGTATTTTTTGTCTGTACACTATTGTTATATACAAAAGTGTCGGCTAGCAAGGTGCACAGTTATACATCCACTGACTTGGTTTGAGCACCAGTGTGAGAGAGGAGTGAGAGAAAGAGAACCTGTAGTGGCATCGTTTATGTGACCCATGAACGCCTCAGTCGTCGTAGTCTCTTCAGTTTTTTTGTTTTTTGTTGCAGTGGTGAAGGCAAAGTTAAGTGTGCACTGCTTCTTGTACGTGAACTCTCCAAGCAAAGTGCCCTCAAACACCCGTCCCTGTGGGAATCACCTGATTCCAGGCTGGTGTCACAGTGAGTACAAAAACCAAAAAAAACAAAAAAACAAGATACAAATGATATAAAAAACCAGAGGAAGGGAAGACTGAGACGAAGGTGTGTCCTCGCTCCTTCCTCCTTCCTCGCTCTTTTCTCTTTTTTTTATCTTTCCTCAATGTGACTGGATTGAAAAAGTAAACCCTAAACATTCTTAACGTCAACAAATGTGCAAAAAAAGTGGCGGCAGTGAAAGTCCGAGCAACCCCCTGGTGCCCCCCCGCCCCGCTCCTCCAAGGTGTGTGTCAGCATCTGAAGAAAAACGTCCTCTGAGATGTTGGTGTGTGTGCGACAGATATGCAGGCCTATGTGTCTGTGCTTAAGTGTATAGGCCTATGTGTGTGTGTGTGTGCGGCTAACTGTGTTTCAGACTGAGTTGAGGCAGGGAGGGGGAGGGGGGGGTCATCCAGGGTATATGTGAGTGTTTCTGTGTTGTAGTGGTTGTCTGTTAGCGAGTCCTAGCCTGCTCCAGCCTGCGCATTAGCTGCTGCCTGCGGGCTTGGAGCCTGTCCTTCTCCTGCTGGAGCCTCATCTCCTCTGTCTCCAATGAGCTCACGTACTCGGTGGCCTTCTTCAGGATCAGCACCTTGGCTGCCTTCTCGTTGTGCGCCAGCTCCGGCACGTGGTCGCGCAGCGTCAGGAAGCTGGAGCGCAGGTCGTTGCGGCGCTGGCGCTCCAAGATGTTGTGGTTGCGCCGGCGCTCGCTGTCCTCTGAGTCGGAGCTGCCGCGTGGGCTGCTGTCTCCGCTGGCGCTGCGCTTGCTGCGTGGCCCCGACGAACTGCTGGCGACTGAGCTGCAGGATGTGGAGGAGGATGAGGAGGATGAGGAGATGGTTCTGGTGGGAGGTCGAGGTGCATCTGATGTCCTTTGCTTCTTTGGAGGTGGGGCAGGGTCGTCGTCTGAGGCGTACGGCGAGGGGGCTGCGTAGTTGTGTTGCTGCTGGTGCACCGAGCTCCTCTTCAGAATGAGCTCCTGAGGAGCTCGGCTGACGAACCGACTCACGACGCCGGACGCTGAGACGATCCCTCTGGCGTCTTGGCTCTTGGGGTGCACAGAGATGGTGACTGTACCCGTCGCCATGGGGGATGCCTTGTTGATTGTGGAGCGCCTCTTCTCTACTGTAACCACATCAATCTCCTCCTCCTCTTCCTCCTCCTCCTCTTCTTCCTCCTCTTCCTCCTCCTCCTCTTCTTCGTCTTCTTCTTCGTCTTCTTCATCGTCATCTTCCTCTTCTGGGAAAAGAAAACAGAATGTGAGTGACTTAATCGCTGTGACACACCAAGTATTCCCACTATGTCACCTATGTACCAGCGGCTGACAGGTATGTATGAGAGTGAGATCAGGAGAGTGTGTGTGGGAGCAAAGCGTTGCTCAACGCTGTTTGCATAAGCAAAACTCTCTTAATGCTTAGTGTCAGTCACTCCTCAACTAATCTGCTCTGCAGGCGTTGACACGTTCAGTCTCAGCGCTGAGCAGACAGGCTGGATTTCTGCCTTTCATTCTCTAACCCTCCCTCAAAACTTCTCCTAATCTTCTCCGGTGAGACGAGACAGTTTTAGTCTGATGCCTTGGGTCTGTCACTGCAGCCTCAGTCACGCTGACGGTGCGCGAGGCATTAAGAACTTCACTTTAACTTTGACCTCCGATGAAGTAGGGGGGAAAAGAAATATCCTGCTTCTTTTTCCTGCTGAGCTCTTCCTCCTAATACCTGTGCTGGAGTGGAGCTGAGCAGCTGAGACTTATCACGGACTGGCGCCTTTGAAGATGAGAGGAAGTGGCCAATCATGAGGCAAGAGAGTGTGAGGCCCAGTTAAAATGCCTTTGTGATAATGGCTCTCATTATCAGCTCAGGAGCATCTGAAGAGTGTGGCATTTTACAGCTTACAGTAACCCACTTCAGACACCGCTGCACTGGGATGCTGTCTCAACACACTCACTGAACTCACACACACACACACACACACACAATCTGGCGCTGCTATCAAAACAAAGCTGGGCACAGCTGGGTGGATGAGGGGGCGTGGCTGGCTTTACCACATGTGAAGCTGGGATTTAGCTGTTTGGTGTTTCACTCTCAGGGTGGAACAGCTCATTTATTGGAGCTGGAAAGATTATAAATAGCAGGAAAGATGTCTGCCTGGGGAGATAAAATATTAGCCTAAAGCCACTTTTCTCTGCCACTGTCTTACAGCTGTGCAGCAGGGTTGTGGAGAGGGGTGAGGTAATGGGAACACTGGCCCAACCTACAGTGCAGCCTGTAAAGTCAGCTCCTCTGTGATGAGAAAGTAAATAACGCCTGCAGCACAAAGAAAGACGCGTCTTAACGCTGCGAGCGGCGGAAGCGCATTGGAGCGGCGCTTGCGCGCAGGGGGCGGTGGGGCGGCAGGCGATCGGATCACCACCCTTTAAGCCTCGGAGCTGGAGCGGCGCCAGGGAGACAGCTGTCGAGATGGAGCGCTCGTTCAAAGCTGTCACCCCCCTAAAAGAAGCAGCCAGGGCCCTCCTCCGTCCTCCTTTCTTCGCGGTGGAGGAGGTGTTTGGCAAGGCTGGCCGAGTCTACCCTCTGTGCCAAGCTGGAGGCCTTTGTACTGCTGTTTCACAGCGAAAACACGCTGATAAGGACTCGTGAGTGTTTGTTTAGGGAACTCACGGGCGGTAATAGATGGGAGATGAAGTCTTTGGGCGATTAAATACACACAGCACTCATTTCCCCATCTAAACTGCTTCCTACAGAAAAAAACAGGAGTGTGTCAGTGTGTATTCTTGAGTGTATGCTTTTGTTGATGTGGGCACTCCTTCCTTGTGCTTTTGTAGTGTACCTCTTGTTCATAATCTCGAGCTAATTTTAGTAATCAACTGAACTCAGGAGCAGTTCGTACAGACTGTTCAAAAAAATAAATGCCAATTTCTCACCCACTGTGCGCAAATTATCCCTCAATCCATGCGTAATGAAAGCCTTCACGGCACCGTGAGCCAGACACTTTATCAGCTCATCACATTATTGAACACCTTTTCATCTCCCCTCCCTCCCCTCTGGTCCTACAGCCCGGGTCCGGCAGCAGTCACTAGAGTGTGGTGTCTTTTTGTTTGGCTCAGATGCCAACTGAGTTCAGGAAGGCACACAATTCCCCATTTTACTGCCATCTGCCGGATGAAGAGCCCGCTGATTACATAAACCTCGTTCACTGTGTCACTACTCCAATGTGTGTGTGTGTGTGTGTGTGTGTGTGTGTGTGTGTGTGTGTGTGTGTGTGAGTGGAATGTAACGAGATAATCCGATTCTGGGCCAGTCATATGAACAAGCTCCACTCACTACTACAATAATAACAATCATTAAGATAATAATAATAATAATAACAACAACAACAACATCAACAGTATTAATGATGGTAACTGTGATGATGATGATGATGATGATGATGATGATAATAAAACTGATATTTTGGTTTTGTGTGTTTTCTTGGCACCACAGTTTCACAAAAACGCAAACAAAAGCTTTTTGTCTTTAAATTCTTACCGGAGTCACTGGCAGCGCTCCCGTGGCTTGTGGATGTGTTAACGGTCCCGGTTGAGTCCCTGCTGCCGTTCTTCTTGTTCACCGGGAAAGGGAAGACTACCGTGGGGTCCACGCACTCTGACACCGAGCTGCGGCTCACAACCTCCGGCGCCTTGACGCACACGTTCCTGCCGCCTCCTGCGGCAGTGGAAATAGCCTTGCCGAGTTTCTCCGTGACCACCCGCTCCAGCTTTTCCCTGGCGGAGAAGCCACTCCACATACAGTCCTGGATAATGATGTTGTTGGGGTTAGTATCCAAAACGGAGCCGAACAGGTCCCCATCGTCGGACGCCCCCCAGATATCGTCCTCGGGCAGGAATAGCAGCTCAGAAGCCCAGTCCAGTGGGTCCCCCAAGCCGAAGCTCAGAGGGTCTGCTTCCGGGGAGGCAGTCGCCGGCTCCCCCGGTAGCGCGGCTCGGCTCGGGGAGAGGGGCGGAGTGGGCAACAACTGGAATTTCTTCCAGATGTCCTCCCCCGGTGGCGCAGAGTCGGGACCACAGACGTAGAAGTCGTCCTCATCCGGGTAGAAACACGGTTGTAAGGAGTCAAACTCCAAATCGGAGTTTTTACTCATGATCGCCGGCATTCTATCCCACAATCGAAAAACCTGTAAAAGGAACAAAAGACACATAAGTCTCCAAAAAAGCAACGAGTGTCTCTCCCCATTCCGTCTCTTCCCCTCTCTATCACACCTGAAAACTCCGCTGCAGAAAGAGCATGAGTCAAAGCCCACACACAGACACACAGTCTGCTCCACTAGATTCCACACTTACTCCACAGTGGGGTTTAAAAAACCACACAAATCTCACAGGAGAATGTGCGTAAATGTGACCGTGACGCACAAAGTGTGCAAAACGGCGCATTGGCTCACCACTCAGTAAACATGCCAGAAAATGCGATTAGGACACCAAAAAAAAAAAAAAAAAAAAAAATCGTGTTTACAGAAAAACACATGGAATGACAACAATCAAACCAAACAGAGACTCAGCTGTGTGTGAAACATCTGAGGAAATAATAACACGTTTCTATATTTAACCGCTAAAATGTGGAGATGCTTACCTTGTCCTGACTCGGGATGATATTGTGCGAACCAAAATTCTCTCGTATCTCGCAGTCAGTAATACAGACACCAGATTTGGAGCAGTCATCTACTTAGGGAGCACAGACAGTCCTCTGACACACATTGTGGCAGGCTGCAGAGTGTTATACACTCAGTTCTGCGGGAGGAAAGCTGACTCCTCCCTTGTAGGTTGAGGGGGGGCGGTGGTACAGTGGTATACGGCTTAGGCCACTGATGACGCGGGAGACAGGCTGGCTGGGAGCTTTCTTTCAAGGTGAATCGAGAAATGCGCCCAAACATTGCGAACAAGAATGAAAGCAAGGGACGAGAGAAGGAGAGAGGGGACGTGGAAAAAAAAGACAATGTGTGTTATTGCCAGCCTCAGGGCAACTCTCCGCTGGGAAGCCAGCCCAGGATCGGCTCTGGAGCAGTCGAAGTAACCCAGGGGCTGTTAGTGATCTCAGGTCTTGCTCAGATTGCTCAAGGGCACTGCAGCAGGCTGGATGCTGCTGCTGACCCCGGGGGCTTGAACTGTCCAAGTGAAGGGCAACATTTTCCCCCACACACAAACACATGCATTATCCTCAAATAACAGTTCTATATTGCACACTTATAAAACAACACATGCTCCCTGTTGAGGTATGCTGTTTAACTGGATAAAGAAAAACACTAACTGAGCTTAATTAGTCAAACTATTGTTAATTATTGTGGTAAAATAATTTAGAATAAAACATAAGCATCGCCTTATGGACACACACTTGTGTTTCATAATTCCAAATGCACTGTAGAGAGAGATGTACTCCCATACTTCAAACACAGCCCTTCTCCTGCTCTCCTGTAGATCTCTAAATATCCTTTTCTCTTTTGTCTGTGGCCCACCAGCATCCCTGGATGAACACAAGGCTCACTGCGCCCTCACACGGACACTCAGGGAACAGCAGCAGATTACGCGCACCATCACCCGAGTCACACAGACAAAGACATAAAAACACAGAGTCGAATTTTCCCCCAAACAGAAAATTTAAAAAAGGCCACTTGAGGGAGAAAAAAAAAAAAGAAACTCATCTTGGGCTGTGAGGGGAATATTCCCTCCACACAACAGGCTGTGAAGGTCCGGGGAGTTTTTCACCCGTCTCCTGGATAAGACAGGATCCAAGAGCGTGTTACGTAACCGCAAGCGGTGGTTGTAGCCTGGAGTCATTCCCATTCCCTTTTCTAATGACAGCTTAGGAGGGAATGGCGCATCTGTAATTATGCGCGCAGGCACAGGCGTACACACACACACACAGTCCCTGATACTGACTTATTCAGGGAAAACGTTTACAGAGCGGATTCCAGTTGAGCGTCAGCTGTGAGCAGGAAGAATGACAGCTTCTTGTGTTTTTCAGTCAGACAAAAGAAGATGATAAAAACAGCATGTAAGACTTAAAGGTCCAATAAATGTATATCTGTATATCTATTCATATATATCTATAAATATTCATATCTATAATAAATCATATAATAAGAGCACAAACTAATCCATGTAAAAACAGTCAGTCTGCAGCTGATCCCGACTCAAAAGTACACAAGGTACAAAATCTGAGCAAATTTTATGGTTGAAATGTGTTTATTTGTCTTTAATAATGTTTATAGTTTGATATTGCAAACAAATTTGACCAATTAAGTATTTGTTTGTGGACACTGGGAATTTTTTATTGCAGCATTTCACACAGGCCAATTAGGTGTGACACTGTTCCTGTAGACAAGAAGGGCATTCCTATCTTGGAGTATGGAGCAGGGAGAATTCTTACAGTGTTACAAAATGAACAATGTACAGTTTAGTTTTTGCACAGCCATACTCAGGCATTGAGATGAACAGTTTGTGGCTATAAAATAAACCCAATATCCCCATCAAAAACTACTTCCTGTACAAAGACAATGCTTAGTTTTTTATACTTATTGGACTCTACTGATCCCAAATAGCTGGGAGAAATTAAAAATGCATACCAAACCAAAGCTCGGGTCTCAGGAGGATATAAATATATGTGTAGGCACACACGGAAATGCATATATATGTAGATGTATGGATATATAGATGCAGTTAAAGAGTAATAATAACTTTATTTGCAGAGATAGATATAAATAGACATATAGATAAACATATATAGATATAGACTGATTTTATATTTGATAGACAGATAGATATATGGATATATAGACACACATACATAGATATAAATCTGTAGGTAGGTAGGTGGATGGATGGATAGGTGGACCGACAGACAGACAGATCCTTGACACAATATTATCACAGTACATAAGTCACAATACAAAATTTTTTGCGATTTTAAGTATGTGCAATATGCTGAGTATTGTGATAAAATATATTGCGATTTATTACCTTTTTCCAACTGTAAATTATGTCCCTAAAGCAAAACTTTGTCACCATCTCTTGTATGTATCCAGTGGACTGAAAATGCAGCTGATAAAGTCTAATTTGTATTTGTAATATTAATAATTCATATATTTAAAAAGACACTTAGCACTGTGACAATATGATATTGCCGCACAAAAATATGGCGATACTCTGCTCTACTATCGCCCCCTCACTACATAAACACATAAACATATACAAAAATGTGTGCATGCATACATATACACATATCAGCAATACATACACACACACAAAACAAGTCAGTGAGAGGAAATAATACAACGAATGAATAAATAGAATAGTAATATAAGTGTATCGGTTGCTGGGAAAAGCCATTCTGTGGTAAGTTTTGAGGCGAGATTTAAAATGGTGGAGTCAGATGATCTGATGCTGAGTGGGAGGGTGTTACAGGCCGAGGAGTCGGTACTGCCAAGGCTCTGCCACCTTTAGTTTTTAACCTGGACTCTGGAGCAGCTAGACGACCCTCACTAGAAGATCTGAGGGGTCTGTGTGGACGGTACGATGTGAGAAGCTTAGTTATATACTCCAGTGCCAGTCCATCCAGAGCCTTGTGTGTGATTTAAAGCACTTTGAAATGCATTCTAACAGAGATTCAAAGATAGAGATATATGGAGAGACTAATTCAATGTCTTTGTGTACGTGAAGGTGTAAATTACATTGTGAATTTCGTAAAAATTACCATTTAATACCAGAAACACACTTTATAGTCTCAGCGTATGAGTTCAAACAACCACAGCCAGCGAAAAGTGAGAACGTGCAGCTGTTTTGTCCACAGAGTAGGAATAGCAGGGAGTTTCCTGGGACAGGCTGCGCAGCTCCCAGGAACTAGGGACATGGTTTGGGGAGTCACAAAAAAAAATCCCCACAGACTCATGTCCATTCGCTCTTTTACTTTTTCTCAAACGGCTGCTCAGCTCTGACCCTTCAGCAGCAGCAGCAGCAGCAGCAGCAGCTTCCTCCTCTGCTGTGAAACAGGGCAGAGAGTGGGAGTGAGAACAGAAGGGAAAGTTGTTTTTATGTGTCCCGGGCAGATATGGTGAGGACAGGAAGCTGTGCGCTGCTGCTTGTTTTCTGTGAACCAGCAGAGTAAACACTTAAGAAAATAATCAGATGAATAGGGGAATACTGAATAGGGGGAAAGATGCACAAGCTGCGCACGTTCGCTGAGTGATTTGCAGTGAAATTGCCCAGATGTTGATGTGATTATTACGTCTGGTTATAGCTGATTTGTATTCATATCAGGAAACCTCTTCTGGCATGAAAGAAAATAAAAATGCAAACTTTCTTCCCCCATAGTGTCCCACAATTTAATTTTTTCATCAGATAATTGCTCAATGTGCAGATAATTACACCGTCTCCCTCATAAAAGGACCCCCTGCTCGCAGCGGGACCACCTTAAAGTAAATAAAGTCCTATAAAAATAGACAGAGAGACAGAGGGAAAAACGCAGACTTGTCAGAGGTGGAGCGATGCTGGCGTCTTTGCCTGTTGTTTTTATGACAGTCATGGCATGCCCCAGTCTCCCTCCCACCATTCACCACTGGACCGGGACATGGATGGTTAAGCAATTAGGCCAGTTTTGATAAAAGATTCATAAGTCACCCCAGTGGATAGTGCAAAGACAAGCATATTGTGAGCAAAAACCTGCTGCAGTGACATCGGGACAGGCTGTGTTAGGTTAGAGAGCACGCACAGCTTATCAATATTTGAGTTGTGTGTGGATCACTGTGTGTTTATGTGTGTGTTCATTGATGTCATAGTTTTGTTATCATTGTAAACATTCATGGATGCAGCTGCTATATACAGTCATCACATCACCTCAACTCACCCGTGAGATAGTAAATAGTCAGTGAGAGTTAGAAACCGGACACACACAAGGCATTCAATCCGCAGAGTGCTTTATCTGGCCAACTTGTGTCCCACCTCGTTACATGGTTATATTACTCTTACAAGCATGTAGCCCGCAGTCATAAATGTTATTAAATGGACAATTTTCTGCTCTGTATATGAACATAAACTCATGTATACTGTCTCACAGGATTACAGTATGGCCATGTTTATAAGAATTTCACACACTCTACATTTTATATACACTCAGTTGCCAGTTTATTACAACTTTCCTGCAGTAAATCTGGCCTTCATGAAGCTGTTGAAGCTGTTATGGAAAGGTGCTGATTTAATTTTATGGTCATTTTGGAGGCTGTAACTTGTGGTGTATTGTGTTATATTGATAGGTGTTTCTATTATTTTGTCCAGCCCAGTTACATCACAGCGGGGGCAGGGTTAAGAACAAAAAACCTCATTCTGAATGGACCACAAGTGACTTGTGTAAGTGTTAAGTTTGCATGGAAACACTTTATTCGGAAGTACAATGGCACTGTTTTGGCACATTTTATTTTGAAGTGCCGTTTCCTGCTGTAGAGTGAGTGAGTGACTGACGGACAGCTACTTAACAGATACAGCAAACTAGCTTAACGACATGGCCAAGCGCTAGTATGACACTGAGTTTAATAACTGTGTGGACCCTGAACTAATGACGACGGAGAAATCTGGACCCCGTGGCTGGACCAGTTGGGAACCGCTGGTCTAGTTGGTAACCCCAGACTCGCGAAAACTCCGATGAGATTCCATGTTTCAACTTACCATTTTAACCTAAAACAAATCTCATCCAAACCCTAACCAAGTGCTTTATGTGCTGAGACCTAACCAGACCTTAACCATAGTGTCGTCACACCATAAAACAGCGAGACAAGAATATCTAGAAGGAACAAATTTAGGGTTATCATCTTGCCACAATCCTCAAAGTGACGGAATCAGGTGACATAGAGTGGACTGTGACACAGCCCGCATGGAGAAATGGTCAGAGTGGTTGTTTGGTAAAACAAACACAGGACTAGGACCCAGGAGTCCACTTTTCTTGTCCCGTGTAAACCCAGAAATCAGCATCGAGTTTCTTTGAAGGTGTAGTGTGTAGGATTTAGTGACATCCATCAGTGAGATAGCAGAATTGAAACTTCTCACAAGTGCCAAGCGTGTAGCAGAACTATGGTGGCTGACGTGAAAATGCTAATAGCCCTCTTTAAAACCAGTGTTTGTCCATTCTGGGCTACTGTAGAAACAACATGGTGGACTCTGTGGAAGAGAACCTGCTCCATATGTAGATTCTAAGGAAATGAAAACACAATACTTATTTTCAGGTTATTATAACCTGGTGAAAACATAGTTATTTATATTATATATCATTTAGCCACACGGTGGTGCGGTGGTTAGCATTGTTGCCTCACAGCAAGAGGGTTCCTGGTTCGAAGTGGGCGAGCCCTTTTGTGTGGTGTTTGCATGTTCTCCCTGTGTCAGCGTGGGTTTTCTCTGGGTACTCCGGTTTCCTCCCACAGTCCAAAGACATGCAGGTTAATTGGTGACTCTAAATTGTCCGTAGGTGGGAATGTGAGTGTGAATGGTTGTCTGTCTCCATGTGTCAGCCCTGTGATAGTCTGGTGACCTGTCCAGGGTGTACCCTGCCTCTCACCCAATGTCAGCTGGGATAGGCTCCAGCCCCCTGCGACCCCCAACAAGATGAGCAGTTATGGAAAATAAATGAATTTAAATTTTAATGGACCTTTAGGTAATGTACAAATGTAATGTCACGTCATCACGTTACTTTAAGCTTGTACGTAAGGAAGAACAGTTGATAAGAACAGCATGACCTAATAAACTGGCAACTGAGTGTATATGTTAGGACAGTGCCCTTTATATTCTGTGTTTTTTGTACATACAGTATTACATAATGATGAATTAAGCATGGTACACTGGAGAAGAGTGGTTTTGTGACAGTTTTCATTTGATCCATTTAGCAGGCACTCTTCTCCAGAACAAGAATGAATCCAGCAATTAAAATAGTAGTAAAAAAAAATGCAATGATCTGGACACACAGTACAAGTAGTCAAGAAACTGAAACAACATCATTGCAGTGGTGAAACATTTGTCAGACACAAATATCACTATCTGTCTTACACTGCAAACAAAGAGCAGCTGTCATTTTCTCAGGTTCTACAAACAATATACGACACATTAAACCGTATACTGTAAATGAACCGTGTGTTTTTGTGTGCTCAGAAACTCAGCTTTGTTTTTATCACTGAGTCATAGTGTGTTCATCATTCTGGTATTTCAACATGTATTTTCAAGTGTGAATAATCCAGTTCTATTTAAAACAACAGATTCAAAGATTCAACATCAGAGTGTTATAAAAGAGAATATACAGTTCCATACTGTTTATGGTCCATACATGACCCTGCCCCACACAACACAAGCTTGTCAACCAGCCAATAGCTCCCTATAGCAGCTCAGAACCATGCACACTGCGATCTCACTCAGCCTGTGGAAGGCATTAAGCCTCCTCTTCTTTAATCATGTCAGGTCAGATTCCACAGTGGCATCTTCTCCTCAAACAAACCAACTCCAACAAGAGGCCGTGTTTGTCCATGATCCACATCATTACATTTCAGCTCCAGCGAAACCCTCCACCCCCAACATGGTGGAGCCTACACATCCCCCCTCACCCACCCCCTTCACCTTCACCTCACCCCAAACCAAACCAGGCGTTAACTTTATCCCTAAAGCCACTTAACAGCAATCAAACATCAGCTTCGGTGCCACTTTTACATCATGGATCAAGTTTTTTTTTGAGGGCATTTTCTTGGGGACAGCATTAAAGTGCCACAAGTGTTGAAAGATAGTTATTACTACATAAATGTAATAAAAACAGAAGTTTGCAGTTTTGTGTGATCGAACTTGATAGTAACTGATAGGAATACCTTGAAGTTTAAATCTAATTATCTGTTATCAGGAAGGATGCATGTGGTTTTAATTTTCTGTTGATTCAGTGTCTTGTCGAAGTTGCTCAAGGGCATTCTTCTAAAAGTGGAAGATAATTCCTACTTTGTGTCCGACACCCACTGTATAGAATCTGACTCTACATGGCCCTCAGATGATGATTCAGGTAAAAAGAAGCCCTGCAATGGTAACGTTACTGCCAGAGATGACTTCATCATGATTTTGCAAGAGCCTTGGCCTTGTAGAGAGAAGCAGGAGCGAGTTGCAACAAATCCCTGAGGAATTTCTATGAGATCTTACAGTAATAGCAATTCCTCAGTGAACAAACCCTACCAAAACATTCTCTCAACCATCATTAAGTTATTTTGAATATAAACCAATATGACAAATATGCAAAGAAAAAAAAATTCCCATGTCTATTTTGGGGAAATGTTTTCCCATCACGTCTATTTTGGGAAGAGTAAACTTGTCGAGGAAGTATTTTGGCCTTTTTGATATTGGATTTTGAGGGTGCCAGAAAGTGTGAAGGGAAGTGGCTGCCGTCTTGTTAGATCTTGCCTTCAACCTGTGTCTAAGTACATACAGCTCCACCTGTACAATTAAACCGGCACATCAGTTGATTCATGGAGTATATAAACATCACTTTTTCCACTTGAGTAATGCTACTGTATGTTTTTGCCAGGATCTCGGGAGTAATCCATTCCACCCAGGTTAATCCTTCCTGTGTCACATTAGCAAATGTTGACAATGGATATAAAGGCGCACTACTCTTGGGAAATATGTCTCCATATGTAGAAACTAACAGAAAATATTACAGTAATGATCCATTTGGCACACAAGCTAATTCACATGGATATATTTCATTGGGTAGAATATTCAGTACTGTCAGCTGTATCATATCTCAGTGTGAGCCAGGATGCGGGTTCACTTTGCTCGTTGGTGTTAAGGAAGTGTTGGACACATTGACTGGAAAAAATGCAGTTACCTGCCAGTGGAGCAGGTGAAGAATGCATTAAGAGATTTCACGCTGACGGCAACCAGGCATCCCCTCTCTGTGTGGGAGCTTTCACAGAGATGGGGCGATATGTTTTCTCATCCTTTTGTTGAAGTGAAAGTATAGATTAGAAACAGATAATATAGAAGAGAGGGCAAAACATATTCTGACAGTCCTTAGATTTTGATTCTCTGCTTATTTCTTCAACCCAATTGCTAGAAAAAAAGGTGGCATTGTATGTTTCGGCAAACCATCGATATGTTGCATTTGCATGTAGTATCTAGGTCAGTGGTTCCCAACTGGTCCAGCCACCAGGGCCAGATTTTGCCTTAGTCATTAGTTCAAGGTCCGCACAGTCTAATACATTCAGCGCCATACTAATATACATACTCCAATGTGCCTGCGAAACCTCAGAAATATTTGGATCTGGAATTTGCGAGTACGTTAAAAAAACTGAACTTTAACGGTGGATGTCGGAGTATGACAGTATGCTAGCTTAGCTAACAGGCTATTTTCTTCAATGCAGTTGCCTGTGTTGATTGTCAAGTGAGTTTGTATGATTAAAAATAACTTTTATCTACACATTGTGGAGCTGAGTAATGTTATTCTGCTAAAATATGGTCATACATTATGTACAGTCAGATTGTCATTATGACTGATTCAGCCGTTCATACGTCTTTTTAATTAAATATTTCACAAAACATGCCACAAACCTGGCAGGTCCTGTTTTTGTCCTGGTAATGATCCAAGCGAATATTCCAAAATTATGGCTACAGGTGGTTTCTATCAGGTTTCTAACCAACCGTAAAGAAATGCACTTCCTTGCTTTGGACACTAGAGGCATCATCCGTATATTTTGGATATATAGACACCAGTTACATATGTAAGTGGAAACAAGGCGTTAGTCACTCACTCTACAGCAGGAAACGTCACTTCAAAATAAAAGTTCTGTGCCAAAGATTCACTGTACAAATTTGAAACGTTTGTGAGTCACTTCCAGTCCATTCAGAATTGACCCGCGACCCACCAGTTGGGAACCACTGATCTAACTGATACGTTACAACTTTATGTTTCAACAAGACTGCGGTTATTGTTTTGGCTGAAAACCCTTTTTTGGGGGCACATTCCCTACTGGGAAAGCAGTGATATCTTGATAAAAAAAACAACTGCTTTTCATGCCACTATCCCAGCAGGAAATGGAGCGATGTCTGGATAAAAAACAACAGCATATCATGGCACTATCTTTGCCGGAAAAAACAGTGACAGGGCACTAAAAACACCCACATTTTGGGGCTGAAAAGCCAGTATAAAGAGAGCCACAAGTCTCTTAAAAACACTGTTGGAAAAAGAGTCACAAATCTGTAAAAAACACTCTTGTTTTGTCCCTAAAAACCACAAACGATTAAGGGTCCAAGAGTCGCTGGAAAACCAGCCAAGGGTATCAAAGCAATACACATATTTGGAAGTAAAAATCTGCAGGATTGACAGCGATGGGTCCCTAAAATACGCCCACATGTGGTTGGTCTTAGATGACAAAGACAGCCCATATACTAAGTGTAACGTATTCATGGTTTGCAGAAACATTCAATGCCAACATTTTCTTCTGGTGACTTGGCTGATTCATTTCACTGCTTTCTTTATTGTTTCCCATATTAGTGATTTCTGTTTATTTATTCATTGCATTGATCAGCTTCAGCCATCACTAGATCCCATTGGAGCGTAAAATGGGAGGTAATTGTGCATCTCTGTTGTTGCATGGATCACATTACCAGTTATAGATCAAGTCGCGAACATGAATCAATGAGCTTGGCCCTGAAGGTGAACATCATTAGGAGCCCTCACGATCAACTGGAAATCAATATCAGTGATGGATTAACAGCGTGGGCACCAGCAACACGATCCAGTCGGTTTCATTGCCCCGTCTCGCAGTGAAAGCGAGAGCTCTGACGCCGGCTCACCCACAGTCAGTTAGGCACTGTATCACAATGACGTGCACTCAAAAACCCTTAGTACCCATTTTCAGAAAACCTCTCCTGACTTGCTCAGAGAGAAACATTTGGTCCAACTGTTTAAAGTGTCACACGTAAATTCAGTTTTGCCTTGACAGTTTTACAGGCCTATTGTTGCTCTTTGTTGAAAAAATGGCGGGTTTGGTGAGTCTGTAGGGTTTTGAATCAGGGGAAGGAAGCGTTATTTAACTGATGTTGATGTGGGGGGCCACACACACAGCCAGTTAAATCAACTTTGCTCCAATAAGCAAGACATACTCAAATGACCAACACTATCTAGCTATCTTACAATCTGTTTGTTTATTTGGCTGTCATGGGCGGCTGAGAGGTAGAGCGGGTCGTCCATTAATCGGAAGATCAGAGGTTCAAGCCCCAGTATCCTTGGGCAAGATACTGAACCCTAAATTGCTCCTGATGGTTGTTCCATTGCTGTGTGAGTGCGTGTGAATGGTTACTGGGTAGCAGGTGGCACCATGTATGGTACCACCAAACACTTTCAGTATGGTACCTTTGGAACCAAAAGTAACCCTTCAGACATGGTACCTAGACCCTAGTGTTTCCACTGCAAACAGTACTGAAATTTGGGCTTGTTGATTGTTCACTGCTCCGTCCAGCACTCACTGTTGCTGTCTGCACCTCATTTATCGTCACTGAACAGGGTTGCACACCAACATTTTCAGAACAAAGTAGAACAGGCTGCAGTGAGAGTCTCTCTCCATGGGATATTTAGAAATAGCAGGTTTGTGCATTTAGCCCTTCTCAGGCAAGCGCAGGGGTTTAGTGTTGCCATAGCCCACAGGAACTACGATCCACAGTGCTTTTTTTCTCTAAGTGAGAATTAGATCCACTCATTACTAAAAGTGTATGTCATATAAAAACTAAAGTGATGGTCAAAGTTGTCAGTGTAATTTAAGGTGTGTTGATAGATTCACAGTGAGTAACATTACAAGTTAACGTTCGACTTAAAAATCGCCGGCAGTCGGCCCAGTGAATTGAGTTTTTTTTCTCAGACTACAGCTGCTACAAGAGGCAGCAAAACATTCTTTCATTTTATAGTTACCGTTTACTAATAAAACCCTCCACGGTATGAACAGTGGTTACATTACACAAGCCAAGTGCTATCTAGTTCCATTATATTAGAGAGAAGGCAGACATCTCTAGCGCCAATATCTCCAACACTCTGCAACTGACACCAAAACATTCTATATTTAGAAATAGCACTACAGGTAAGATGAAAAATATCTATTTTTTCGCGGCCCCAGACTGGCCATAAAAGTGCTATTTAGGTTAAAGTGAAAGTAGATTTTAGAGAGGGTATGACACTAGACTTTTTTTTTTTGGTCTCACAAGCATAGAACAACAGCTTGGTTGAGTACCCTTTGTTATCTGTTTGTGCATATCATACAAGTGACAGACTTTTCCTTCTCAAACATAAAAGCAGGCTCGCTCTGTACATCTGAGTATTTCAACACAGACTATGTAAATACGTTAACGGATGTTGTGCTGAAAGGACTGTACAGGTGACTTCCCCTGACTGGTTAGTGCAGCTGTTGGGTAGTTTTGATAGAAAACGCAGATAACAGATAATGCATTTTATATAATCATAACATAAGCAAGCGGGATGAGTGGCTGGAGATAGAGAGAGTCGATGTGGGTTTGAGGGGAAGAAAAGTAGCGAGATAGCGTTCTGCTAAGTGACTTGTTTATTGTGATGAACACTGATGGAGACTGAGATACACAAAGTTTTTGTGTTCACCCCACACAGCCTCATGAGAACGTATCCAAGTACGGTATGTTCCTAAACACCAGCCCCATGTGTGAGTACAGGTATTTAATTTGTTCACTTACTCTGACTTTTATCTACACATGTTCACATAACCCACAGAACAGAGCAGAAAAAGGCCCTTGGCCCTTTTGAACCCTGCAAAGCCCTCCTGGAGGTCAATGAGCTCTTTTTAGCATTCCCCTCCTCCTTCCTCTACCCGTCTTTATCTCCCTGCATTTGTTTTGATCCTCAGGGGTCATTAGCCAGATTAAATGTTTGTCTGCTCACAAAGGGAGATGGTTAATATGTTTCAACGCATCCATTTGTCAGCCCTCTTGTCTCTGGCTGCACGGTGTGTGAAAGGGGAGCTCAGCGTCTCAACTGGCATTTCAAGACTTACAAGCATTTCAACACCTCTGGCAAGAGAGGCCTTCAGTTCGTCTGTGTGTCGGTGTGTGTGCATGTGCATGTATGTGTGTGTGTGTGTGTCTAAATACATTCCTCCTCGAGGGTTGGGTTCCCAGCCTCCTGGTCGATATATCACCCCTGACATCATCAATGTGCAGTTTGGAGGAGAAAGAAAATGGAACGTTTCACTTCCTGCAAACATGCTCAGTCCTGCCAGTTCGCTCCAGTCAGATTAGCATGAGTTACGAGAATTAGGAAGCGGTCAAAGAGAGGAGAGAGGAGAAAAGAAGAGAAGTTCACCCAATCCAACAGCAGTAATTATTTGCTTGCGATGTGAGAAGAAGGAAACCGAGGCCATAAATTTGAGGCGAATGTCTGTGTTGACAGGAAGTGGTGTTGTTGGCACCGTTTTAATGGTATCATGCTGGACCCCTGGCCTAAACAGGAAGTCAGTGGTCAAGAGAAATGGCTGTCCTAACAGCATTTAGCTATCAGTGGGCAAAGGATCCATTTGTCTCTGTGATGAGTGATTCTTTCCTCCTGCGCTGGACCCTCTTGTGGTATTCACAGCTCCAGGTTCCGCTCATAATTTTAGCCCTCACGGTGTGTCACGTCTGTTGACACCACATACGTGACCTAAATTTCTTTGTGAGGTATGTGTGTACACAGTGTGTAGATGTATGTGAGAGTGTACAGCTATACAGTTGTAAGAGTCAGAGGTGTGGACTTGAGTCACTGGACAAGTATTCAAGTCACAAATTTGATGTCTTTAGACTTAACAATATCACAAAAGACTTGCAACTCGACTTGGACATTAACACCAAAGGTTCGTGACTTCACTTGAACTTGAGCCTTTTGATACCTTCCCCCCAAGCCAAGGAAAGAGAAAGTTACAGATATTTTGCCAGTATGAGATTAGTTAAAATACAAACTCGTTCTATTGCAATGTCAGCAATACTTTTTACGGTTAAATTCAGGTGTTGATTCAACAGGTAAATACACATTTTGAAGAAGCATTCATGATTTTTTTCACAGTGGTTCAGTGGTTAGCATTATCACTTCATAGCGTGGGTTTTCTCCGGGGTACTCCGACTTTCTCCCACAGTCTAAGTTAGGATAGGTTAATTGGTGACTCAAAAATATGTTTGTAGGTGCGAATGTGAGTGTGATTGGTTGTCTGTCTCTATAGCCCCTTTTACACTTTTCAGCGAATGTTGGGCCGTTTTACAGGCAAGCTGCGAGCGTTTAGACACACAAAGTCGGATTGGCGAGTTGATCCGAGGTGCCCAATTTCCACCTCGTAGGGTAGACATATTGGCGGAACCTTTTTGGTTAAAAAAGAACGAGACGCCCTTCCGCCACGGGAGGGCTGTTGATGACTTGTGGGAGGAGCTGTTGATGACGCCGCACGTGCGAGCCCCTGGCGGTGGACTAACAGGAAACAGCTGATAGTAGGAATTAGTGAGCAGCTAGTAGCAAGAGGGAAACGCAAATCTGACAGACACTGTAAAGATGAGCATCTGGGGAGACAAGGAATTGCGCACCCTCCTTGCTCTCGCAAACGAAGAGGCCATTAACCGTCAAATGATGGGGACGGTGAAGAATGGGCCGATTTATGAGAGAATCGCCGAAGGACTGACCAGCTGCAGCTTCCCTCCCACATCACTGTTTACGTCACACGCTGAGCTACACGTTGTGTTACTTGCTCACGCCCCCCACTGCCTCGAAAAAGGCGCATGCTGTATGAACAAAAGTAGGTAGGCGGCATTTTGCTGCACTCCCTGATTTTGTTTTTATACTGCCAATGCTGAAAGAAGACTGATTGGGCTTTCCTGCAAATTTGCACAATTCCTATTTAAAAAGGGCTAATGTGTCAATCCTGTGATAGTCTGGCAGCCTGTCCAGGGTGTACCCTGCCTCTCGCTCAATGACAGCTGGGATAGGCTCGAGGAAGAGAGGTTACGGAAAATGAATGAACGTAAAACTGAACGTTTAGGATGTGGGGCTTACCTGTCTTGACTTGGAACTTGATTTGTGACTTGATACTTACTTGTGACTTGCAAAACAATGACTTGGTCCCACCTCTGGTAATAGCACTGCAAGTATTAGAAATTATCTGTAGTGATAGCAGAGGTGCTCAAACTATTGGTGGTGGTTGCTGCAGTAACAGCGCGAGTATCAAAATAGTTGTTCAGACAGAAGTAGTAGCTAAGTATTGGCAGAAAGTACATTAGGTTCAACTTTATTTTTATTGCACACAATACACTAAGTACCAATGTAACAAAATGCAGTAGCAGAGTACATATAGACACATGTAGGGTGATAGAAGAGATTTAACTACACAAAAAAGCAAAATCTATGTACAAAATCTACAGTACAAAAAAATCTACAGTACATGTGATGCCTTGATGCCGTGATTTGTCAGTGGCGTAAACATTAAATGTACAGTATCGGCGAAATACATAGTACATACCAGTGGCGTGTGGCCTGCTAAGGGCCTTGGGGTGCTGCCCCACATCCACTTCCAATTGTGAAATTCATATTTTTATAAAATATAGTTTTAGTTATTGTTGTGCATGTGTATAAATTGCAGTTCTTGCTCTAAATATAAATCATACATCATCACTGCCTACAGTCTTTGTTTGTGTGCTGAAGGGCGTACTTTTCTCTGCCAATCTAAATATGTTAAGATTTTCCTGGTGGTCCCTGATTGGTTGACACTGCACGGCAAAAATAACTGAATCTGGGGTGGAAAATTTTACGCCTAAAATGTTGTCAGATTGGGCAATTTTCTGCCTAATTGGGCGGCTTTAGGATGGAGTATGTTGGTAAGATAAGCTTGGGTGGGTTGACAAAATTCTGGCCTGCTTTGTCATAGTGCAGATGTTTTTCTTATTTTTTCAATATTCCTTTTCTTTTTTGGCTAATATTAATGCCTTTGAACCAACTGGGTGACACTGCAGTAGCTGGAGGACTATTTGACCAGGCTGGTTATCGATGTCTAATATAGCCGCACGTGTACATTTTGTGAACCTAAAAATAGAGGTTATTGTACTCCCCTGGACCTCTGTGCCGCTGACACTGCCGACTCTGCTGACTCTGCCAGGCAACAGCAGCGCACAGAGCTTTAGAGAGCCGAGGATGAGAGCAGAGCAGGTGGGCAGGTGTCACATCTGTGCAGAGACGAAGAAGAGTAGAGAATTAGACAAACTAAAATACTGACGGTAGCTGCAACACCAATTAAGTCCTCATCCAGATATGATACAATTATCAAAGATGATAAAAATATATAAGCATACAGTTATTAAGTTTAACAAAAAGAGAGCCGATACATAAAAGAAAGGAGAGCTGGTGCCAGAAAAAAACATATACTGCACATTGAATGCTAAGTTTGGTTCATGTGCATGTTTTAGGCTCTACAGCAATACAAAGGAGATAAAGTGTTTTCATGTGCGGAGCAAAGTGAGACGTCTCCGACACAACAAATAAGCCTTTCAAGTGTGTGTGTGTGTGCATGTGCGTGTGCTTCTCGATTTGCATTGACTCACCTTGGATAAATCTGTGCTGCTGACCTAATATGGACGGAACAATAAGTGTGTTAAGGACGTCTCACCTGTTAATTGCTGATCAAGCCACACACGTCAGCTGATGTATATATGATGTATATATATATTTTTAGGTTGCTTGCTCTTAATGCAGCTTGAGGAGAGTAAACGTGACAGAAATGATGAAGACATAAAACCCGCAGCCGTTTAATAAACGTGCATGATTGGACTAACGAAAAAAAAGGAAGGGGCTTATCAGAGGGTTTGTTTGCATGATTACCTGAGTTAATGAGTGGTGTCTAATGTGTGTAATAAAACTGGAAGTGAACGTCTAGGTTGGTTTGTTCACATACCGACGCATGTGCACATTATGGAACATGTGCGTGTTTGTTTAAACGCCTCCCTGTTAAAAGGCAGTTATGTCCTAATGAGATGTAAATGACTGCAGGAGGTGGTCTCCCACTCACTCAATGGGACGCCTCTGCACCTTTGAAGTCTTGATTTTGGGGGTCCGGGGGTTGTCATAGTGATGCTCCCTTGTCCCCCTGACCGTCCCTGGAGAATTGGCTTTGATTGGAGTATTGACAGGCATGTGGCAGCCTCCTTCTCTTTCTCCTTTTCTCCTCCTCCCCTCCCTCCCACATCGTTCTCCCTGGAGGTTTTTCTCAAGAAAGCTCTAAGAAATCCGACAGCCTGCCACATGAAGTACTGCGGCGGAAAAGTATTGTTCTAAGCAAGAAATGTCACGTCCCAGTGGCATCAAACACGCCGATTAAAACACATCTGATTTATGCAAAGCACTTTATATTTAGACGCTTTTGTTTTGAAGGTGCGTTTTGATGTTTTTGGAGGTCAAACTGAAAGCCGGGGATATAAATAACTCATGCAAGGTACATGAGGAGAAGACACTTAGTATGGAGCTCACGGTTTGCATGCTGCTGTTAGTGACTTTAATTCTCGCCACAAAGGACGGTCGGTGGCATTGACGGGAGGCGAGCAGTGGGCATCGGGTTCAGTCTGACCACCAGCAAGGTAATCTGCCAGACAGACCATGCCGCTCCATCTGTTCAGGCTGTGTGTGTTTGAGTGAGTGTGTGTGGCAGTCGCAGACATGTCACCCATCTCGCTGCGAGACACGTGGACAACGCGCACGGAAAATAGAGGAAAAAAAGAGGAGGCAAAAACAGGCCGAGAGGTGGAGAAGTGTGAGAGATAATGAGAAAAAGAGGGAACGGGGAGAACAATGGTCGGGGACAGGGACACAGTGTTCCTACAGCCACCCTTGGCCCAGCAGATCGCCCTGTCTTGTCATCATTGATCATGCTTAGCTGTCAATTGGTGCGAATCTATTAGAAAGGATGGCCTTTGTGGATGAATTCCTGACAGGCACCAGTAGCCTACAGGCCTGTGACCTTTGTGCCCTCCACAAGGTCAACACCCCTCCTCCTTCTCCTCCAAAAAAAAAAAAAAAAATCTTGCATGGCAGCCTTCCTCACCCACTCCTCTCAAGACCTTCATCATGTGGTCCTCTAATCAATTAAGCTGCATCTTACATTCCTCTGGTGTGAGGTCACGCCAGCGTTTCCTCCGGGGGTTTCTCCCTTGAATGACTGCTGCCCTCCTTCTTCTTCCTTATGACAAAATGTCTGTGCCTCCCTCTTTCAGTATGAGCATGTGGTATTAGCTTTGATTTATTCTGCAGCTTGCAAAGGAAGGCAGGAAATAAGTAGTGGCGTAATACACCTATTTGAACAGAGCAGCAGTTACCTTCAGGTTAAAGTGGGACCATTGGGACAAAGGTTACAATGATGTAGATCATTCTGAAAAAGCATTACATATTTTTGTCTAATTTGTCCTTACATTGACTCTTTAACATGATATTTAAAATCACAACAAAATGATATTTTTGGAGCTGCCCTCAAAGAGTAAAACACTTCCAAACAGTGGAAAATCATGTGCCAGAAATAGAGCACAGCTTCCAGCTCAAGTGGCCTGCACAAGCCCATTATGTGTTTTTCTATATTTTTAGCATTTCCGTGTCGGAAACATGCCTTTTTGGAGACGATCCAAATCTGCTTGTGCGGGGAGAAAACCTTATATGTGAACAGGGATTTCAGATGGCTCCACAGAACAATGCCGCTCAGTTTCCATGGAGTTCCATCCATATTGGATGACTTTGCACTTCTTGATTTACGCTCAGTGCCAACATTCAGTGCCAATGCAGAAAGTAGTGTGCTCTTTAGTTAGTGAAGCCATAGACTGTGTGAAATAATGGGCGTACCCACTGGTTTTTGGACTTCTGTTTTGAAGCCTTGAGTCTGGCATTTTTGCCGTCACCATCTTGGATGTTTGGAGCCAGATGTGACGAATTTGGACAAAAGGGTGAAGCTAACTCTAACGCTAGTTGCTCACTTGGTTAGCACAGTGCATTTACAGCAATGGTTAACTGTGATAATGATAATGCTAATGCAGATTTTTGCTGGCGAAAAACAGGCTTAAAAGCATTAAAAAGAAGCAGGAAAAACTGAACAACCGACTCATTCGAGGGTCTTTTGGTACAACCAATCACTGAACAAGACTTTTTCAGGCGACCAGAACGTTACAATACCTTTCATGAACTGGAAACACACTGAAATAGTGACAGCTACGCCTATACTCTATAATTCTGGGGTTACGCCATGGTTATGTTGCCTAACCTTAGTGTGTCATTTGGCCGATAACCAATACCGATATTGATATATCCACTTTTTTCCCTATACCTAATTTTACTGATCATCAAGTCTCTTCTTTAGTGGAATTAACATCATATTATGCATGCATACTCTTATCATGATGGCCCACCAGCAGATGGTGACATGAAATACAATGCATTTCAATGTATGTAATATTCATTCATTCAATGTACAATATAAGAAAATGTTGGCTAATTCTGTTCATTTAAAAGCTGATATTGGCCGATACTGATGATGTGCCAATATTATCATGCATCCCTATTAAGCAACCTTGTTGCCCTGGTAATGACTTGTCGACAATAGACCGTTGACATCACGCATTGGTTTGTGGATTCCCATTTTGAAGCCTCCAGTTTGGCCTTTCGGCTGTCGCCATCTTGGATTTTTGGAGCCAGAAATGACCATATTTGGGTGAGAGGCTGGTGCTGTGGAGGAGCAAGGGGTGGATCTGACTGAGATTACAAGGACACTATCTGCAGACAGCCTGCCACTCAAAGCAACCCGCCCTTAATTATGCTTAACTTTAAGCCTTAAAAAATTTAAATGGATGAGTTATGTAGAGGCAGCCTTAAGCAGCCATTAGAGGAACTGCCATTTTTGGCATTTCTGAGTTGGCTTCATTTTTCGCCACCGGAGGTTGCTGCTTGTTGTCAGCGGATGGCACCCACCTGGCCACCTGTGTAACTTTAAGCCTTAGAAACATTTAAAAATAAATGTAAACCATGTGAAAACATATAAAATTTCTGCTGTGAAGTAGGGCATTTTAACATGGGGGCAACAAGGATTGACTAGCTCTTGGAGCCAGCCCCAAGAGGCCATTGGAGAAACTGCAGTTTTTTGCATTTCTGCATTGGCTTCATTCAATGTTAGACTTTCACACACGAAACTGGAGTTAATGCAGTTAATGTTTGCTTTTTTATTAACTGTAACCAAGATCTTAACTGAATGTTTTAGTTGCCTGAACATAACCATATCATAGCCATAGTTTATTTGCATAACCACAATCTAATCCTCACCTTAAAGCAGTTTTAATTGATTTTGTTGCCTCTTAAAAGGCAATGGAAGAGAAAAAGCCATGAAACCAAAACCAGCTGAGAAAAAATTCCTTGTAAAGCTGAAGGGAACTGCAGATATGGGTGAAACTTCTTTCCTGGTTCATCAGTACGAGCAACCCCTTTCACATTATACATAGCCATCAAATGCATTGTTAATATAGAAATATTAGTGAAGCTTTAATTGTAGTCATGATTCATAGATATTGTCGAAAGCAAGAATGTCAAAGGTATTCTGTGCAGGGATTGTTGGTTCCTGCTTGTAAACAGTATCACTAGTGAAAGTAAAAGCCAACCCCAGATTTACTCTTGTTTTGGAGCTAGCTTTGTCCGCTTTGGCGCTGCGTTGGTGGTTTCGTAGCCTCCTCTTGGATGCCTGTTACTTACGATCTGGTATCTCGTTGCTACCTTTTTATAGAGTGCTGATCACGTGTGCATGTTGTGCCTAGGAACCTCTGAAACATACCAAAATAAAAATAAAACAAGAAAATACAGGCAGAGTACAGAGTCTCTGCAGATAAATACACAGCCACACACTTCTAGTGGGTCATAAGTGATGATTGAGAGAGATTACTGTATGCATAGTATACCTTTAGAAACGTTGGCATTCGACCAAAACAAAACGTCATCCAATATCGGGAACTCCTGAGCAGCTCCCATAAAACATTTACAAGCAATATGATTTTAGCGTGTGACATAATCTGCGTTATTTAAGTTCCAGGTCACTTAAAACCTGAGGTATGTAGGAATGTTTGAAAAAACACCCCTGCATTGAAGGGTTAACACGACCCATTCTGCTCCCTTTGTTTGCTGTTTGGTCTGTCAGACAGCACCATAAAATTTACCTCATTAGGGTGTTTGAGTGAGTTGTTATCTGAGTGCCATTAACAAAGAGGCCTGATAGGGCTGTGCCTCAGTAACACTATAATAATCTGTAGCTCAGCTGCAAATATATGAGACCAAATCGCATATAGCTGGCCACACAAGGGAGTTAAACTTTGGAAAGTCATGAAAGGAATGAGAAGTGTCTCTGATAGTGCTGACTCGGTAAAGAGCACTGATAAGAAGAATCCCAGACAAGTAGTACCCCTGAGTGCGGGGTAAGGTAAGGTAACGTATGATAAATTTGCACGTCCTTGAACATTACTTTGTCCTCACAGTGCAGACTCACGTCCTCTGAGCGGAACCTCAGCGTGTGTGGGTCCCATATGATTTACAAAAGGCCGCAGAGGCCCATAATCACACTCAGTAATCACTGTGCTAAATTTAACATGGGGGATAAGGGGGGAAATCGGGCCTGAATCAAAGGCTTTGTTATCTGCTCAGCGCTCATAATGTAGATATGAAACAGCACGGTGATCTGATAAACATATGGGCAAGGAGCAGGGCAAAAACATCTGCACGCCTGCTGGCCACACAGTAGCAGGAAAAACTTTATCCCACTGCCAGCCTTTAATGAAAAAGAGGAAGCTGGCTGAAAAGGGAAATGTAGACAGAAAATTAGTGTGTGTGTGTGTGTGTGTGTGTGTGTTTCTAGTAAACCTCTTGGTCATGACTTTCTTGGCACCGGGATGAGGAAACAGTACCTAAGTTACCTCAGGGACCGATTGTGTTTGAGTGGAGGAAAGCAGGGAGAGAGGAGGGGGGGCATTTTGGGATGGTGAGGACTTGGACGGAGGAGAACAGGAAGACGGATCGCCTATGGCAACCGGGACTTTCTGTCAGATCCAGGTCAGTAAGTTGCAGCGTGACACTAGGGGGGGGGAAATGGTCTGTAATCGCAATAATCAACGTGATTAGCGTGAGCAAGCTGCAGCCCCAGACCTCGGTCTGCCACCCAGGCTGCTGCTGGCCTGCGAGCACCCTCGGCGGCGCCGCATGGGAACGATGGAGGTGGGAGCGCAGGAGAGTAATACTGAAACTGCCTGGAAGTTGAGCAAGACAATAAGGAGATATGACTGCAGCTGAGGAGATGGAGAGATTACTTATAGGCCACAAGTTCAGGATTATGACTTTATTTAGAATATTTGACACAGAATTGTGGGAAAAACAGAGCAACTTCCTCCTCGGCTGTGTCACAAACAAACAGCTCCCCCTGGGAAACAAACTCCAGACAGTGTAAAAATATTTTCCCTTTTACTGAATATCACAGCCCCCATTTTGAGCATGAGTTATGGCTTTAGCCTGATGAAATATTGACCTGCATGTCATGTCTTCTACAGGCTTTTTGACATGGAAGGCAAATATAAAATGCCACTTCTAGAAGGGGGCGTGGCACTTGTGGTGATTACCGTCTTGTGCCTGTCCTGCAATCTCCAGTTTATGCATAAACATCTCCTCACTCACTGGAAAAAAGACAGCCGCAGCCATGAAATGTAAAACAGGCAGAAAATAAACAAGATGGATTGCTTCAATAGAAAATACACAAAAGTAAAAAATGGGAGATATATTATAGGTGAGTTCTAGAAAAAGGAAGCACCCCCCATGCCCTGCAGCTTCTGTATTCTAAATCCAGTCAGTGAGTGGTAATTTGTCAGTGAGTCAGCAATCTGCGAGTATCCATCTCTTTGTGTCTAAACAGCCTGTCAATCACGGCGCTGGCACTTCCTGTTTACCTGTCCCATTGACCTCCTCTTTGGAGAGCCACCGGTGCTGAGTGCTCCGGGCAGCCCCGAGGACAAGCACTCACACGGCCAGCTTCAAAGTTAAGGCAAAGTTTACCCAGAGTTGAGCTTCCACAGGCTGCCCTGCTGTCCACTGGGGTTGTGTGTTCAGATAAGAGGGCTGCTTCCTGGTCCAAACATACACACACAAAGAGAAAAGAAAGGCAGAAAGACAGACAGAAAGAAAAAGAGGGGGGGGAGGCAAACAGTGGAGTGTTATCACAGGTATCATTTGTTTGAAAAGTGACTCAGTGATTTGGAAAGAGTGTGGTTGTGTGTGAGTTTGTCATGGGATTTGCTTAATGGACACTGTGCATTGTGCTGTCAGTGCTACTGAAGAGAAGAATATAGACTAGAATATGTTTCCCTGGGATTATATTCTTTATTTTATCCATTAGCTTCAATGCAGTCTTCCAAAATAGCAAATGAACATCACACAGTGTGGAGGTGTCATGGTGGCGGAGTAGTTTATGAGTTTTATAGAGAAGTTCATTTCCAGACTCCTTTCTCACCTCCGCACAGCTGCACCGCAGGAAGTGGGTGTGAATATTTGATCGTCGGTTTCGGAAAATAACAGAAAGTGTTGGACACAGTTCCCCCTAATCTGACGTGGGGGTGGAAGGTTATCCCAAGATATGCATCCGTTTGACACTCACTTAGTTTCTGATATTCATATTGTACCGGTATACTCCATTAGAACTGCTCACGTGATTTTATAAATCAAAATTATGATCAGTAATAATAAGTGTTTTCCTTACCCACGTATTTGCCTGAATACAACGTCATTTAAAGTCCACTATGGGTCCGCACTGGCAAAACAAGAAAAGTGGTGTATCTGGCACTAACCACAAGCATGCATCAAAAATGAGATTGCATAACGAGACAACAGTTAAGGAAATATTTTAAGTTTTAGCAAGGGAGAAATGGTTCAAGAGGAAACAGCCACGGTTTTTATGCGACAAAGTAACCGCTCCAAGAATGTTCAGTGCACTTTTAAATCACACTTCCTGTAACTTATCTAACCACAGGTGTCACCAGATTAACTGGGTCTGAAATCTGAAGGATTGAGACTTTAAAAGGAAACCAAATACTGTCACAAAACAACATAAAAATAGTGCAAAAACAGTCTCACACCCCAGCTGCTCTTGTGTGTAACATTAAATAAAGTTGCAGTGCAGTGTCTTTCTCAGTTGAGACTTAAGCATTTAGTGGAGACTTCAACTATTGCAGTTAAAGCTAAGGTAAGCAGTTTAATTTTGGTGTCAAGTGGTCTGGAAGAACACTAGACCAGTGGTTCCCAACTGGTCCAGCCACAGGGCCCAGATTTCCCCTTAGTAATTAGTTCAAGGTCCACACAGTTAAATATATTCAGCGTCATACTTGCGTTTTGCCATGTTGTCAAGCTAGTTTGCTGTCTCTGACAAGTAGCTATCCATAGTCGTTCTCTCTACAGCAGGACATGGCACTTCAAAATGAAAGCTCCGTACCGAAAACTCCCTGTATTTAAAAATAAAGTGTGCTTTTTGCAAACCTGACACATTTGTGAGTCACTTGCAGTCTATTCAGAATGGACCTGCATCCCACTTTTTGACTGCGACCCACCAGTTGGGAACCACTGCACTCGAATTTGGCATTTCAGCTTGGCTCTGTTTCAGGCTCTAGAAAATCTAGCCCATGAGAATGAAGCTGTCAATCATGTCAGTCATTGCTCGTGAACAGATCTGTCAAACTAGGCAGCACCAATTCAATATTAATCAAGATTCTGTCACTGCATCGCCTATATCTCGCCTAAAATATTTTCAGAAACATATTTTAGTGTACTGTTTAGCTGTAAAATGAGAGAGTTTGTGACCAGGCCACCAGTTGAGCTGAAAAACCCAGCACCATCTACCAGCCAGAGCAGACTTTCTCATTTTACAGCTAGACAGTACACTAAAATATGTTTCTGAAAACATCTGAGGCAGGAAATAAGCAATGCAGTAACACAGTTTTGATTCATAGTTGATCAGCGCTGCCTAGTTTGATGAGCAGTGAATGACATGATTGACAGCTGCATTAGAGACTCCTCTGCCCTGATTGGTTGTTTTCATAATTCTTGCAAATGCCATTGGGATCATAATAAGGAGGCAGAGGAGCATGTTTTTTTTCACAGGTTATCTGCCTCATGTCCTACTGTCAGGATACAGTGACAGTAACTTGTTGTTATATTTGCTGAAAAGTTACCTATTGAAGTTCTAATCCAGAAAGCCCGTAGATGTCTGGCCCCAGTGCGTGACCATCGTCAGATCCTATGGAGTCAAGCGGTGACCGCAATATGAACTGGGAACATAATGGCTGTTCTGTTCCTGCCATCTCTCAATGTAATGGTACTGTAAACCAACAGCCCTACAGCCCCTTGAGCCACATTGCCTCGCTGCATCGGTATTTCTACAACAAATTAGAGAGGCAAACTTAAATATTGGGTCGTCCGTCAACATGATGGGTGAAAGGAAAAAAGAGGCAATTTAAGCCTAATGTATTTCAATTAGTGGCAAAGTTTTAAAGGAAAACGGACTTCCGCACACAGAAACATGTCTAAACTTGGGTCATCAGTGAGGGGGCTGCAGTGGGTGTTTGGGGTTGAGGGGGGCTGTAAGCATAAATAAGGCCTTGTGGCTATTAGCAAATGAGCAGTAATGTCCGCTGAATGATGGTGATAATGATGCAGTGGACAGGACATTGGATTTTGATTGGGCCCTCTCTGTGAACGGGCCCCAGTACACACAGGAAGTGCTTGTTTGTTCCAAGCAGCACTGTTTCCTGTCCGGCTGGCTGTGTGGGTGTGTGTATTTTTTCCACTGCGATAATCAGGAGAGGCGTGTATGTGTGTGTGCTTTACTCCTTCGTTTGCCTCCTATGGCTGCCGGTTCAAAGCGCCGCTGCTTTGCAGGACGGAAGCTCCTTGCAACGGAGGATGAGATCACTGTGCGCCCAACAAGGGACTTCCTCCCCGCACAGGAAGTGGAGGCGCAGCTGAGAGGGAAAGGGCTCTTCCTCTGCCACCCCCGCTTCTCCTGCCCCTGCTCTTCCCGTGTCCTCCTCCGTGATCCGTGTTTTGTCTCAGAATATGAGATAAAGCATCGCTCACTCGCTCTGCCTCTCTTCTCTCACTGACCAAGCAGGAAGTGCCGGCTGCTTTGTTTACGTAACGGAGGTCTTCTCTCCCGCCAAAGCAACCCAAAGGCCTCTGGGAAACGGGAATCCCCAGACTTCATATCCTCACATTTGTGAAGTGGACATCCATCACGGATTGACAGAGCACTGTGTCTGCATGTGTACATGGGAGAGAGACCTAGAGGGAGAGAACAGAGGAGCATCTGTGCCGACGTTGATGACCTTTTCCTGAGATGGTTTTCCCTCTACTTAAGTTGACCCCTGCTGGAACTGAAGAGGGACTGGACATGCTCTTGTTCAAGAGCCACCATCATTTCCCTCTCTGCTGTTTGGCCTGGGCACTTATCTGTCTGCACATGACTTTAATAGTGAACATTTGCACCAGTTGCAGACTTGAAGCTGGGAAATATGAATGCCACCGGTGATGGATATTACACTGTGTCTGTGTGCGCTTTGTTCTAGGGGGGTGATGTGCAC
Organism: Epinephelus moara; assembly: GCF_006386435.1. NCBI lineage: Eukaryota > Metazoa > Chordata > Actinopteri > Perciformes > Serranidae > Epinephelus > Epinephelus moara. The sequence continues at coordinate 23,960,117 of NC_065517.1, read as the reverse complement.
ACTCATGAGGCTCATGTGACTGGGTGAGGGTCCACAGAGAGAAGGTCTAGCTCTCTGAGGCCCCCGGAAGACTGCCCGATAGCCATTATGGAACGAATGAAGACTTGTGAGTGTTTGGAAGGGAAGTGGGTATTTAGTCCACTGGAGGCACGACTGGATGACTGTTTGTCTGTGAATGTACTGTATGTGCATGTAACAAGGGGATACTTGTCGTGGTACAACCATCTGAGTACTCAAAAATAAATATTATCTGATTTTCTAAATAAATAAATGATTTAATTACAAATAATTACGGAAAATGACATGATTACGTTGGGGAAACATTTTAAATGGAAGACGTCAGAGGAAGGGTTAAAACGGGTCCTTTTACTGTTTTATATTAATACAATTCAAGACAGGAGAAAAATGTCTTGTGCAAGTTTTTAAATTTCGCAGTTCTCATCTGTATTTTTTCTTTTCTGTGGCAGTTATACCAAATAAAACCAAAGAATGTTTAATTTCATATAACTAGTAACTTTTACATTCAACTTGGGCTGCAACAAACTATTTCCATTACCCACAGATATGTAAATATGTTACTTTTACGGCTGATCATTTATATGTGCCCATCACAAGCTCCCAGAGCCCAAGGTTTCATCTTCATATTCCTTGTTTTGTCCAATCAACTGTCCAAAACACAAAGATATTCCATGTGAAATCATATAAAACTAGAAAAGTAAACTCAGTAGACTGCAGATCACTCAGGTGATCAGCTGATCTCAGCCACTCTAGGTAGTTCTTGCCATTCCAGCAAACGCAGTGCAGCACGTTTCAGAAGCGCTCCAGAAGCTAAGATAAATAAGCACCTTGTCTATTTTTGACAGACCCGCGGCACGTTGCGCAGAGCAGATCAAGGTTTCCTGCTAACGGTGCTGTATGTGAAATATAGACACTACATAATTATGAGGATGAATGTGTTGCGTAAAACACAAGCAAAAATCTTTGACAACAATAAACACGATTAAAACAAAAAGAAAGAAACAATTTAATGACATACAGCCAGCTTCCTTATTCATGGTAGAGGCACAGATATCAAGGAAAAATGACCAAATCAACAAAATCTGCAAGTATACTTGACTGAGCCAGCGAAACACTCCAGTACTGAAATGGTCCCAGTATGGTATGATGCTCTGCAGCAAACATAACAGAACCTTGTCACAAACATGGTTGCAGCAGCTGGAACGCGACTCAGCTGCGCCTGGTGGTGTTGTTCCTCCCGGCTCCTTTAAAGTCAAGATGGTGGTGAAGGTAACAAAAAATGGGGGTGCATTCATCTTGTTACGTAGTGGTTGATTAAATATTAGGTATGGAATTGTTCTGCAGATGCTCTGGTTGAAAATGACACCAAACTTTTCTATGGATGTTAGTTTTTGAGCCAAGATGAAGGCTAAGATGTGGCCTGCAACAGACAGTAAAGACCTTTGCACACTGAGTCCACGTTTTTTAATCCATCATGCAAAAAAAATTGTTAAGCACAGAAACCCTGTAAACTAATTCTGATGCGTTTTACTGTCCTATACATCGTGGAAATTCACAATACATGACAAAATGAAAAGACACATTTCCTCCTTTGCCTCTCTCCACTGGAGTTACCTATCTGACTGCCATCACTCCCTCCCTGTCTTTTATTTGGCACTGTAGCTGTCCTCCCTCTCTGTCTACACATCCTGTGCGCGGTCAACATACTCCTCCTCTTCATCATCATCCACCTGAATATTACTATCTGACCTGTTAGAGAGCTGTCTGAGTCATGAAATGATTCTGTGCGCCCCGTTCCTCTGTCTTGTCGTGTCTGTGTCCCACTGCCACAGTTTCTTCACTGATTCTCGATCAAACAGCCTTCTGAGGGATGTGAAAAACACAGAAAATCAAACCTGTTCCGAACTTTTTTATGATGGACAAAAGTTTTGGACAGTTAAAACTTAATTGACACAACGTGAACATATTTCATTTTAGACGTATGACAAATCCAGATGAAAAAAATGGACTCAGTGTGCAAAGGTCTTAAGACTTGTTGTTTTTAGCCACATCAATTTCCAGAAAATTTCAGGCCCCTACTGGCCGGCTAAGAGGAGTGAGAAGTCAGCAGTCAATAATGCTATAAAATAGCCAATAAAACAGGTTTTTCCAACAAAAATGAATCACTGCAACCTTGAGAAATCCATAAGCATGCAGTCATAAATGTGAACACAAAATATTAGGCTGATTGGTCCAGTAGTATTTGAGATTAGCTATGGACAGGCAGATAGACACCCTCACACACCCAAACACATGACCAAATACAGAGGATTGTGTGCAAAGCAGCAGATACTGGTACTCAAGAAGCCAAAAGAGCAGAATGGACTCTGCATTAGCCTGTGCCATTAGATGACCGGTGCTACCCTTAGTATCCTTCAGCACCTGTGTGAAATGAGGGCCATCTCAAAGACATAGAATCTTGTTTTGGACCCTTCAGCATCCTTTACATGTTGAGCTCCAGATGCTTCCATCAGGGAGGAGGTTTAGTCTCCCCAAAGGTAGCACCAGCAGATGCAGATTGTCCTTTGTCCCATTTGCTATTGGTTATTTAAACAGACTATAACCCCAGATGTCATGTCATGATGCTGCTGGTGGTGGTGTAATGGTGTGGAGGACATTTTCTTTGCACACTTTGGGCCCCTTAGTACCAACTGAGCATGGTTTAAACACCACAGCCTACCTGAGTATTGTTGCTGACCGTGTCCATCCCTTTATGACCACAGTGTACCCATCTTCTGATGGCTACTTCCAGCAGGATAACGCACCATGTCACAAAGCTCAAATCATCTCAAACTGGTTTCTTGAACATGACAATGAGTTCACTGTACTCCAATGGCCTCCACAGTCACCAGATCTCAATCCAATAGAGCACCTTTGGGATGTGGTGCAATGGGAGATTCACATCATGGATGTGCAGCCAACAAATCTGCAGCAACTGTGTGATGCTATCATGTCAGTATGGACCAAAATCTCTGAGGAATGTTTCCAGCACCTTGTTGAATCTGTGACACCAAGAATTAAGGTAGTTATGAAGGCAAAAGGGGTCCAACCTGGTACTAGCAAGGTGCCCCTAATAAAGTGACTGGTGGGTGTATATTTTTGTTGGATTATGGCCCCTTGGGAAAATTAAACCTTTTTGAATCTTGAATCTTGGATCTTGAATCATGAATTTATTTGCTTGATAGATTATATAAACTATTACCCATATCAAAGTGATCTTCTAATCCCGTCATTGACTAAACATTTTAGAGCTAAAATAAGCTCTACATTCAAAGAAACCTGTGTCTAATCCGGTCTGCTCATATTTGTACACACACGTCTGTGTTAGTGTTTTTGCTCCATCTCGGGTCAGGACTGTGAAATGTTTGCATGCAGCACAAGTGTCCTCCCAGTTTACTGAAGAGCCTGGCTTCACCCCTCTGCAGCTCTGCAGCTCTGCAGCTCCGTCGCGCTTTGCTCTCCAGAGCTGCTCATACAGTGGAGGGTTTGAGTGGCTGCCATAAGGACCGATGGCCTCAGGACCTGTTGGTGGAGGTCAGTGAGTACAAGAGGCGACAGCTGTAGAAACGCTGGGAGCCCAGTGCAGCATGAATACTGGCGATTATAGCCAGCATCACACGCACACACACAGTGATCAGATCCTTATCTAAAGGATACATTGTTTAGAGGTCGCTGGAGCACCGCCTCACAGGATATAGACAACTGGTAGAAAGTGTGTCCGTGTGCGCACTTTGTATAACACATGATGAAACATTTTTATGGGTCTTCAGGATGTGCGCACGCATGTGGTGTAGTTGTACTAGTCCATGTGTGCACTCTCATGCCTCCGTGAGGTGTTGATGTGGTCGTATAGTTTACAGGATGTTGAACTGGGTCTGTAAGTCAGTGTCAGTATGTGTGAGCAACACTGCTGCTACTAAAACTGTGAGATCTCTCATATAAATGGCACTGACTGACCCAGGGTCAGCTGTGTGCATGGATTTGTATCATCTTTCATTCAAGGATGCTCAGTAAACAGATAAATAAACAAAAACACAGCTTAGATATGCTTCATAAAAAGTAATGGTCTAAGAAATGTTCCATAAGTGCCCCGTGATTAATCACTGAAAGACTGTCAAGTTTAGGTTAAACTAAGAACAAGAGCATGATGATTTTTTCAGTTTCAGAGCATAAATCTATAAATACTCTACATATTAGTGTTGTCATAAATTCAGTCAACAGCTAGCTAGTTAAGATCCAATGAATCACAGGCAGCACTTCTTGTTAAGTGATTCATGGCATGGCACAAGAGGCACTGGGGTATTCATTGCTTGCAGCAGCGGATTAGTCAGTCTTAAATTAATTACAGCAATCAAAACAATGTTAAATCACAGCAAACAACATGCTTATTTATTTAACAGTAGCTGGCTAATTACTCAGCTTTTAATTTCCTGATGATTTTACATTCCTAAAGAGGTACAGACAGTGACACATTTACCACACCATCAGTGGAATTGCAGCATTTCTAAGTTGCAATCACTTTTCAACCATCCAATCAGGTGTTTTTAAACTGCCTGAATCACCTGACTTGAAGCTGAGAGTGTCCATTCACCAACACTGCAACATTTTAAGAAAGTGGGCTTTGTTATAGTTTGATGTTATGTTATTTGGTGGCATTTTTGTAACATGAATACTTTGCAACACAAACTGTGGTGCACTGGGAAGTTGGAATTTCCGAGTTCCCAGGCAGAAACTTCTTTTTTTTATTTTTTTTATTTTTTTTATAGGCAACTTGAGGATTTATGAAAAAAAAACTGTTACAAATACTTTTCTACATGCCTGTTTTGGCATAACATAATGGTTCAAGTCACATTTTATTGGATTCCTGATTAAGACAGACATCTCTGTTTGGCTGAGGGACATAACTCTTGCTTTACTGTCCAGAAGTCCAGAAGTTTGACCAGTTAGGTTCAAAATAAAGTAAAACTAAATAAACCAACTGATTGAATGGAATAACAGTGGAAATGTGAAAATTTACACTTTCGAGTTCCTTCACCAATGGCCATATTTCACAGGCATTTAATGCTGGTACCAAAAAAACCCCATTGTCGAACAAATGGGAGGAGTGGCAGTCAATATGCACAGAAGTCTCACACAAAGTCTGATCTTTGGGGTTTAATATAGTCGAGCCACCTTGACCATATATTGGTGAATTTCCCTTGTTGTATCTCTTGTTCTCCATTGTATATATTTGATGGACGATATCTATCCAGTCTTCAATTGAGGGAGTTATGGCTTTCTTATGTGCAGCCAGCATAGTTGTCAAGAGGCTTCTACCTTTGGAGTTTATCTCTTATGAAATATTGCATAGATATAACACATCAAATCTGATAGGGATATTGGTTCTGAACACCCTCTCGAAGACCTGATGGATATTCTTCCACTCAGTAGCCAGGACAGGGCATGACCAAAATATATGATAGTGGTTTGCATTTGCGACCTGGCATTGCCTCCAACAATCTGAGTTGCTAGTTCTGTGTTGCTTCTAGGGAGTAATGAAAAACTGAACCAAACTCTTCCAGCCGAACTCTCACCTCCAAATAAGGGAACTTGCAGTTTTCCACTGTATTTGGCAAACCCTATGCCACTCCCCCCGAGAGAGAACCCTACTGTCTTCCTAAACCCATTTACCTTTAATATGCAGTGACTTCTGATTATATATATGTATATCCTCAAAATACCCAGTCAAAAATTTCAACTGAAAAAGCCCAGTCACCCTTACATTACCAACCTCAATCCAGGGATGACTAGCGAGGGTAAGCTTGAGGATATCAGGTCACGACTGGAGCTTCTGAAGGTAACTGGCAACCAATGGAGGGAGACAAGAGTTGGGGTGATATGTGACCCACGATTTGTCCCAGTTCAAATATGAGCTGCGGCATTCTGTGCTAGTTGAAGCCGAGCTACTGAAGGTTCACTAAGGCATGTAAACAGTGCGTTACAGTTGTCGAGGCACGAGAATACAAAAGCATGAATACGCTTTTCTAGGTCAGGAAAAGACACAGCTGATTTAATTTGGTAATATAGAAGAAGTACTTTGTGAACAGCCTTTTTCTCAGGCATCCATGACATATGCAGACCCCTCAGTACCGATCTTCATGCCGCCATTAGAATAAAAGGAAAAAGTCACCTCATTGTAAGATCCTCTGGAACCCCTCAGCAATACCTCATGACCTGTTTTCATTTATTGAAAGGGTATTTTGGTCCCTTAAATGCAAGACCCTTGGCCTCTGGGGAGGGACCGAGGCCACTGACCTGGATGCCTAGGGAGAGGTGTTGCAGCTGGGATACTGCTCTGGAGAGACAGTGCTGGTGGGAGCAGCTGTTGTGTGTTAGACTGTCAACGTGATAATGAAGGAGGGGTTAAATCTGGTGCAAGAAGTTTTGGTTGAATTTTAGTTTAGTATTTGTATTGATTTGGTTTTACGTGAGATAGTTTGGAGATGGACGTCTGTGCTGCATCAGAGAAATCTAACAAAACAGCAAGGCTGTCCCAAAAGTCGCTTTATTATCGTAAACTGTAGAAGTACCACCAAGCCAGGTATTTAACTCTGCTGACTTTTACATTCTGAACGTCTACTCGCCAAACGAGCCGACCAGCATGTCAGAACATCGAGGTCCGCTTCAAACCCTTCGTCACCATCATCATCAGGGTCTTGGATCTCTGAGCTTCCCTCCCCAACATTCTCGTTCTCATGGGAACTTTGCTGCATTTCAATGAGCCGCCTGGTTCACCTCTCAGCACTGGCTGCTCCGGGGTTAACTCCAGAGGTCAGAGGTCACAGGATCACAGGCTCCACAATGCCTCAGATTGTTGATTGTTGATGCTAAGGTGGGCGCTGAGAGGAGGGGTAGGACTGTGTGTGTGTGTGTGTGTGTGTGTGTGTGCGTGGTTGCATTTGTTTGATTGTATTTATTTGTTTGTGCGTGTGAGCTCGTGCGAGTTTTCGAGTACATGTCCGAGCATCAGTTTTTCTGCGTGCATCCTGACATATTTGCGTGTTCGCTCATGCATGGCAGCGCAATGTGCGTGTAAAAGGAGGAAGCTGATTGGCCGGACCACCGTGGCAGATGAAACTTGATGGACTGCAGGCTCTCTAAGCTCCTGTTGATGGGGATTTGGAGGCCTGTCTTTGAGGGGGGAAATTCAATTTCCTCCCCCTGCTTGCCGGCGCTGTTTGTTTAGCTTGGCCCGGGATTGGAGAGGGTGTGTGACACTCCCGATTACCCAGTCACTGAGAGTCTGCTGAGAAAGTGGTGTCTGATCTGCAGCATGCCATGACTCAACACTGGAGGAATGTGGCACGGCAGAGAGCTGTCAGTCTGTCTGTCAGCCAGCCTCATGTCTGTCAGTCCTTTCATTTCCATTTCTGTAACAATTTCTGAGTGAGCTATAACACATTTGTTCAAACCTGGACATGAATGCTTTATGTAGGTATTGATCTCATTCGGGCAGCCTGTATGCAAATCATGCCTTTATTGACATCTGTTGTTTTATTGATCGTGCATGATCAATACTCATGTTAAACAGTTCGTGTGTTTAGGATCCTTATTTAGGATGCACCGCGACAAGTCAGTCAGAGTGTGTATTGTTTTCATTAGACTGTTTGTACTGAGTCTTTTACTTAATACTGCATGTTAGATCCTTCATAGACCTCTATGTAGTAGGTGATTTGAGATGGGACGCCACCCCCGTTGATAGCAAAATGACCAACCTTGCTAACCTGCTATCACTCTCCGTCCCCTGGGTACGGACCCAGACGCTGTTCTACCCACACCCAGACCTATAACCGATAAATTATTAAGAAATAATTACATTTTAATGGGAGGTTTTTGTTCTAACCAGCGCAGCATTTGTAGCATTGGAATAGCCAACAGGAAACTCACAGACAATTGCATGCGCTACTCAACCAATCAAGTCTGTTCTTTCTGACTCGAGTGAGTGAGATAAGATAAGATAAGATAAGACAAGATACACCTTTATTGATCCCATAATTGAGAAATTCCAGTGTTACAGCAGTCAAGGGGAAAGAGTCAGATTAAAGATTTCAGAATTTAAACTTAAAAAACTTAAAACTTAAAAACTAGGCATGCACGGGTAAGCGATGAGACAAGCAGCAACAGTTGGAGATATAAGAGAAAAGTAATTTCACATGGTATGTTCTAAAGAGAGAAAAGTACACCGCAAAAACTGAGCTAATCGAGAATGGCCAACCAGTATGTGTCATTATATGTTCCGAGACCGTGGCAATTACTAAAAGTGGCCATGTGAAGCGCCACTACAAGGCAAAGCACAGAGCATCTCTGGAGCAAGGACATTCCCTCTGTGCCTTGGATTTACACATCAGCAACCAAGCATTTTGAGAATACTCTCAGAGAGCTCCAAACTTAGCCTAAAAACTTTTAGTTAAAGAGTCCTAGCTTAAGAGTGATGGAAAGTTCTCAGAGCAACTCTGAGCAAGGAAGAGACAGAAACTTTTACCTTAGTGCGGAGGTGTGGTTGACCCCGTTTCTAGGTATGATGCATTCTGTTAACAGATGTGATTGGTTGCCCTTTTGTGAGCCTGGAAGGTGTTGACACTCAGTGGAAATGAAATGAACTGCGTGACAAGGGACCATGAAAGTGTTGTCGCTGCTGGTGTGATCACTCTGCTGATGGAAGATTGAGGCAGACAAATAGTTTTCCAAATATCTTAGTGTTGTGATGGGAAATGTGTGTCCCTAATGACATCAACCACACATGTTATCCCTGCACAAACTGATCTGTAGCATTTCATTTTCTCACTGTCATCCAGCGTTTGGAGAATAGCTCTCTGACCTCTTTGTCATTCTGCCATTTTCTCCTCTGCTTAAGAAACTCTCAAGCCTCTTAAAAGTCCTCCTCCCAGCTCCGAACAGTTTTTCACCTTAGAAGCTCTTCAAAGGTCTAAGATGCTCTGTGAACAACTTCATTCTTTACAAGGACCTAGTCTTAAGGGGAAACTCTAAGAAAACGTCACAATTCTATGGATTTTCTTTGAATTTTGTCACTGGGAGCAACTCCCTGTGCTAGGAAGCTTTGTGAATACAGCCTCAGAAATGCACTTACTTTGGTTCCTGTATTGTCTTTCGGCTTAACACATCAGAGTTGCTTTGTGCCGTTTTGAGCCATTGTTTTCCTATGCAGAGAGTAAGAGTCAGGTTATTCTTGAAGAGCAGTAGTTCTTCGGACATTCTGTCTGACCATGCAGGGAAGCAAAAGTGTTTATACTTGATCCAAATGGCCACACTTGAAGGCGAGGTGAAAAGTCGCCGTCATAGAGACAGTGACGAAGTGATATTGTTTAAAAATGGGGTTAACGGTGCACTTTTTTAGACAGTCTCTCCTGGAAGGTTTACAGTGTTGCACTCAAGTGACATGAAAAGTGCCACAAATAGTAGTGTAACAAACAGAAAAAGAGAGCATGACAGAGAAGTTCAGACTCTACCCGCTTTCTCATCCCTGTATACTTGACCACTCTCAGCATGAAGTGGGTGTGAATGCTGGATTCTCAGTTTAGAGAGTGACAGACATTGTCACACATAGCTCCCCAATTTCAGTGCCAAAAAATGTGTGTCATGATACAGTACTTGTCAACTCAGTACCAATACCAATATGATTCTTGGTAGCCAATTCAGTACCACGTTAAAAATCTGAAACAAAACAATAAATCTGCAGAGGGATAATTACCTTCCTGTTGTGGTGTCACTGAAATACATAATTCCCAAATGGACTTTGCTTGGCTTGTTGCCTTGCCAGTCAAAGCTCACTTTTCTGCTACCTTGTGAACATGGTTGATATAACCCTACGTTACACTTTGGCTCTGTAGTGTGCTCTCTACCCCACAACTCATACCACTGATAAGAGCGTTTCACATCAGAGCCTCAGACCTGGATCTAACTACACTTGACAATGAAGTTTGTTTGATTAGTGTTAACAGTGTGTACCGTGCCCAGTACCCTGGGTCATCGAACCATGCCTGGTTATAAAGGTGGTCTTGAGTATGTTTAATGTGTACTTAGGTATGGTTCACATCAGCTGTGAAAACCAACTGTACCAAAACAAGGAATGAGAGTCGCAGTCAGTCAGCAGAGTTGTGAGGGTATTTCTCAGGGTGCTTTCACACTTGCCCTGTTTGATTCGGTTCAATCGAACTCAGGTGTACACCAAAACAACCAGACCAAGACCTTCTTGAAGAGGTGGTCTCGGTCCAGTTACAAACGAACTCTGGTGCGGTTCGTTTGTGGTGAGAATGTGTTCCAACCTCGATCCGAACCAACTGCAGTCACATGACACATTGTTTGGGTTAAACATGAGCATGTTACAGTCCTGGAGGATTATTAATGTGCACCTCCTCCTGTACTGCCTTAATATGCACATTCAGCACATCCAATGCATCAAAACATTGTTTTCTAGTTGGAGCCGCGCCTCGTTTTCAAACTGTATGGTTTGACTAAAATGAACAATGACAGCAATATAGTCCACGATGAGCAGCGCTAAAATCAACCTGCGTAGTTGTCCCTCCATTGTGACATTAGAAAGTGTCACATTTATCTTGCAAGTATACTCTTCTTCAACGTTTTGTTTACTTCCTGGATTTATCTGGTCCGCTTGTAAATGCTGCCGTGAGAACACGAACCAACTCTAGGCAATTATGCAACTTTGTAACAAAATTAGTCCCTGATTCGGACTAAAGCAAGACAACTCTAGGTCTGAAAGCACCATCAGCACTGTTGGTGTCCTCCAAAATCTGCAGCACCCAGCAATCTCATTCTTGCGAAAGGGTTGTTCCTGACAGTCAGTACGTTTACATGGACAGTTTAATTCCACTTTCATTCAGAATGAAAGGCCATTCCGATTAAAAGTGGTCATGTAAACGGTCATTCCGAGTGAAAATTCCGTTTTCATTCCGAATGAAAGAATTTTGTGTGCATGTAAATGCTCATTCCTCTTTAAGTTCATTCCGGTCTTTCTGCGCATGCTCGTTTCCTTGCCCTTCTGGCGCAATGACGTAGCGCACATAGCAACGGGCTGAGATAGAGGAGTCGGACTTGTTGCAATCACCGATTTCCATTCGCCAAAGCATGGTCTTCTCTCTCCCTTCTTCGATCTTCTACCTCCCTTCTCCTCCTCAACAGACGAAGCATTAGCAGAACAAGGTTGTTGTCGTACTGCTGCTTCAAGAATATAAGCAAAACAAGCCCGAAAAAGGCACTAAGAACGGTGTCGTCAAGCATCTTGTTATCCGGAACGAGGACTACAGTGTTTTCTTCCGGTAAACGTAAAGACATAACATCCGCCCCGCCCCCTATCCAATCAGAAACCTCAGAAATCTCCCCTGCCCCAAACCTTGCGCAGACCCAAATAAAGGCGATTAAACTGATCTCCCGTGTAAACCCTCATTCGGAATGAATATTTCTCATGTAAACTACCTGGAAAAACTTTAATTCCGAATGATTTCATTCAGATTTATTTCATTCTGAGTGAGAAGCCATCATGTAACCGCACTGATTGTCTCCAAAATATGAAACATAGAAGGCATAATGCAAAGCTTGACTTGAATGTATGGACTTGGGATCCTGTGTTTGGCACACCTACCTACCACACTCTAACAACAATATAAACAAGTGTCACATAGATGATGATGCAAGTGTACTCCGGTACAGGACAACATTACGAATGTGAACGCTGAGCAGAGGGTGGGGGTGGCTGTAGGGAGAGGGAATTGTACACAGGCATGGTGTGAATCAATCATACCTAATTTGAAAACACCCTGAGTTCCGTCTTGTCCTGGATTCTCCCACATTTCCTACCAAAGTACTGTCATCTCCTTGTTGTCAGTCCAGTAAGGGTGCTCCAATTTAATATTCATCTGCATTAATGTCACACAATCATTGCATTTTGTGTTGATGAATACTTGTTTTCAGAGAGCAGGGTGAGGCAGAGGTCCTACCTCATCACACATTAACTTAACTCATCTCCAGTTGCTGTAACAAAGACAACATCCTCCAATTGAATTTAAATACTGAGCAGCCAGTGAGCCTTGCAGTGACTGATATCTGCACTGAGGTGCTGCACTGAGTACAAACAAACACGTTATATACAATCCTGTAGGGGGTTGTGTTCCACCTCATCAGGAATGTCAATTACATCTGCATTGTTTGTACTGTTGTTGTTTGTTTGTTTGGCCTGCAGGAAAGCTGCGATAGGGATCAGGGAGGCGGTGCAGTGTCAGTGACACTCGAGCCGTTGGCCTCCTCATTACCTTCAGACATCTCTCTCTCACCTAGCCGTAAAATGGAGGAATGTCTTTAAAGCCTCATCCAATTTTACTGGAGCGCTGACCACTTCATCATACGCAGATGTTGCTGTGTGTTGTCTGTGTGCGTGCGTGTGTGTGTGTGTGTGTGTGTCCTAGAGGGGTTGGAAAGCTCGTGTGTGCTTCCTGGGTCACAGCATGTTATTGTTCTAGGAAAACCCTCTTGATGGAGAAGTGTGTTGCCTCAAGTCTCATATTTACTGCCAGAACAAAAAGAAAAGAAAACGTAAAAACAGGAAGAATAAAAACTAAATGAAGGGTTATCTTACAAAACACGTTCGGTCAAATCTGGTTCTGAGTAAAGGTCCAGAACATCCAACAATTTATTGACCCCATAAATGATGCAAGTGACGGGATTTAACTGAAGGCAAAGGGGCACAAGTGAAACAGAATAGGCTCTCGTGTGACATGGTAACGAACAAAGAAAAGCAACGTTATAAAATGGCAATATTTTTTCTGATTTGACACACTAATTATGTTCTTTGTTAGACACAGACTAAACACGCTCAATATTAGCAGCTGTATGAATGAACATTCAGAACATTAAGGTTCAAATACACTGTGGTTTTGGCTGTTTGTTTAGCAGGTATTTTAACACAGTGTTAAACATGACTCAGCGAGTCAGTCATCAACAAGAGCCAACATGACTTTAATTTTTTCACTCATTATTGGAATGAAGCTACGGATACAAAGAGAAACAACATACATGTTACTGTTGCCGACTGTAGACACTTGTTATACAGAAATAATGGCAGCATGCGTAATAAAAAGACCTGAGTCCTGAATGTTGAGATGATAGTCAGTATTGTTTTAGATAACAAACAACTGAGAGGAAATTAAAGGTTTGGAGATTTTATCACACAGTCTTGAAGATGAAAAGCTACAGAGCAGCTACTAAAGAGACCTTGTGGTTAAATTGTTTTGTTATCTACTGTTTCAAGAGTGAAACTTTAATCTCAACTTTCAAACCAACATGGACAAGAACTTCTTTAAGTGCTCAGAAAAACTGAATATTGGACATGTACTCCATGACAGCCAGGCAGCCTCCATCTGCTGAGGTCATTTTAATACAATCGAAAGCTCCAGAACTGCTCCACAATGGACACTGTGGTGAGATGTTGCAGTTCTAATGAAGTATGATACATTTTAAAATGTTATAATGCCGTTCATTGGCTTCATTGACATCCAACAGGTGCATGTCTTGTATTGTAACCTTCAGGGCTGTTCCACTGGCACTTTTGGCTGCACTGAGTCAAAACATGCCACATTGATTTGCGTTCCCATCACCAGTACCACAGGGTCTCACTCCAAAGTTGTCGAAATCCGGCGCTTGGACAGTGACTTGCGGCGTCAGACACTGACAAAAAGAGCCGTCCTTTAATGTTAACATGATACGCGGACGGTCGCCAGTATAGTTTAATGGTGAATGGCAGCATCAGGGGTAAATTCGGCAGGACAAGAATGAAAATTAAGGTGGCGAAAGTCCAAGTAGCACAGGCGGGAAAGGTGGTGGATGGGTCCAACAAACATCGACCCTCACCAACCAGGATAGCAGCGTTCGTGTCCCATAAGATTTCAGAGCCAAATCCTGTGCTTTTGACCTAAACCTAACCACGTGCTCTTTTTGCCGAAACCTAACCACGTGCATTGATTGTTGAAGGGAAAAAAAACCCATCAATTTGTGGTGTTCTACCAAGGTTGTGCCTTTATTTTGAAAGAATCTGTATGCAAATGGTAAATTTCCTGTGAAAACAGAAGTGTATTTCGAAAACAGACAACGCATGTAACAGGCAGAACTTGACACGTTGTCCCAGAACGTCAACAACCAATGCACCCAGGGTACCTTGCACGTCATATCTGGATGTAGAAAGTCCATGACCAAACATCGATATGTGACGAGGTCAGAGTGAGAATGTTTTGATCAGTTGTGTTGAGTCACGTCTGAGATGAACCATTTCCAGAGTTGAGCCAAAGCGCACCTGACTACCTTCAAGCAGGTTGCAGTGAACTCAGATGGGCTTCATTATCATCATTCAGTGTCATCTTTCAGTGACGATCCAGCAATGTGTTTGAATAAAATGCATCGGAAGCATGATGTGTAATTCATATACAGTTAGCTGCTAGAGAGAAAATACTTGTATTCACTGTGCCACTCAAAGGCTACTGGCAGCAACCAGAGACTTTTAGGGTGGAATATTTTCTTGCATCATCATTCAATACATGATTTCACAAGACTAAAATCAACACACCTTAAATGACAATAAGACTTTGACCTTTGACCATTCCATTTCTTTTTATTGGCACTCTTAAATGACATATGCTTTTGTGATAATCAGATCTTTAAGCCCTTAAAAATGTATGTAAATGTAAACCATGAAATTTCCTCACTTGGAGAAAACAGTGACAGAGCATTATCCTTGTTTGCACTGACAGCACTACACCTACCGTATGCTCCCGAGACATTGCAAGCAAGCTAGGCATCCGGCGTACGTTTATGCAGTGCCAAGAGAACGTGACAAAAGTCCAACAACTGCAGGTTGGACAGAAAACTATCTTTTAGTTCCCAAGCACATTGTATCATTAGTTAAAGACACACCTTTACGTGGGTAGTCAGATTGTATGGAGATGCAAATTCCTGACATGCAGAGTCAAGCCGTATCAAGCTAAGCCAGCACGTGTAAAAAGGCTACATGTACTGTATATGTCAACTAACTGCCACAATGGCGCACTGGCAACACCATAACATATACAATACTTCTGAGTACAGTGTGGCATTGTGAGACAACAGAGGAGAGGGAAAGTTTTATTTGTGTGTGCAACAATTTCTTGATTCTTTCTATCATCTTTTATTTAGGCAAAAAAAAGAAGCTTTGAGAAGCTGTAATGGACATTTTTCTCTTTTATAGACCAGATTATTCATTGAGAAGTAGAGTGTCCTCTGTGTTTGGATACGGCCACCTGTACCTCTCGTCACCAGCCGACAGACTCCCCACAAACCCCATCCATCAATCCATCCATCCCTCGGTTTCCTAAATCCCTGTCATCCTGAACCCTGATGCTTGTCTGGACATGCCTCAGACCCTCAGCCCCTCAGCCCCGCTGGGTGGGGGGTTTCAGATAAAAGCCAGTTTGTTCAGTCTTTGGCTCCGTCCAAGAAACAATGTGATGAAAAATGTTGAAAAGCAATACCAAGGCTTGTGTAATCATACTAAGTATCACGTGAAGAGTGGGCATTCCTAAGAACTTTCAAAAGTGTTTGAAAATTGCACACACAGATGAAGTCACGTAAAACAAAAATTAAGTCAGATTACACCGCAGTCAGAAATTTGATTAAGGTTTTGTACGCAGGCCAGAGATGAGTAGCCTATCTGTCTTTTTTTGTGCATTAGACAGACAAGAGAGGAGGCGTGGTCCTTTGAGTGGATGGAGTAATCCCTGAGTATTTAGATGATTGGAGATTAGCGCCAGATAGATAAGATGTGACTGAGGATAAGAGGCATTAGCTTTGTTTAAGATTCTCTCCTCTCCTCTCCTCTCCTCTCCTCTCCTCTCCTCTCCTCTCCTCTCCTCTCCTCTCCTCTCGCTGCCTCTTTCCCCATTTGTCTTCCGTCTCATTTCATCTGCACTCATCTGTTCGCCTCCTGTGACTAATCAGGTGTAAAGCGCAAGTCCGGGCAGAAACCGGATGCCACTGGTGTTTCAGATATCCCTCACACCTCATGACTTCTGTTTCTGCTGGGCCGTGAGAGAAACAGACGCAGATATGAAGGCTTTCAGCGCTTCTCCGCGGCTTATCTCCTCCTTTGATCTGTATTGGTTTATTTGGGTATATATCAATCAGCCTCCACCAAGCCCCTCAAACTGCTTCTCTTTCCGGCCATGACTTCCTGTCCCAGATTAGTCCTCCATCCTGCCCACCTCAGTGGCTCACGATGCAACAGGATCACAGGTCAGAGGGCAAGGGTCGGGCAAAGAGCGTTGTAACGATGTCCAGACTAGGAGCGACTGACCGCTGCTTTGGATATGTGTGTGTGTGTGTGTGTGTGTGTAGGTAGTTAACTGGTTGAAAGGAAACTGTCCATCAATGGGAAATCTGAAAACAATTTGACTGCATTAAGGCATTTAAAGCGTCTCCACTGATTTCCCTGTTGGCCTCTCGTCAGTACCACACACACCAGTCGCTGTGTGCAGCGGGGAGGAGCGCACAGAAGGCCTTTCACAATTATGCATTCACTTGTCTGTTTGCTTCTTCATTTACACATTTGTTTATTCATTTATTCATTTGCTATTGACTTTGTTTTGATCCAGCTGTCATCTGCTTTATAACAGATGAACTGTGACTCTTTTTTTTTTTTATGCATTTGTATCTGTGTGTGCACGCGTGTGCATGTTATGTATGTAAGTGGCTGGAATGCAACAAGGACATCTGAGTGTTAACAGGTCTCCTCACATCCATAATCTGTTTCCACTCTCTAATTAAGTCAGCCGTCCTTTGCCCAATAACACATAATAACATGATTGATATCCAACTTGTTTCCCTGAAATGCAAACATGCAGCAGACCTGTCTACATCTTTATGAGCTTATATCATGTGTAAAAGATTCTGCACAGCATATTTTCGGTATGACTCAGTACACTGTCAGCGTATAAGATGTGTACGAACACTTTCTCTAATTTTCCCCCTGTTGTATATGAATATATTCCTCTGTGTACACTTCATGTTTATGCATCTCCACCCATGTTTAGCATAAGCTCATGACTCAACCGTTCCACCGCCACCACCAGGACAGTTTGTCAACCTCTGCGCTCCACAAACAAGGCAATTTCTGCGAAACTCTCCAAACCCTTGCCCTTGGCTGGCTGTAGCGGTTCCCATAAAGGAGCCTGCCGATGCCTCCTTTAATTGTAGCATGTAATCTGACTTAAACACAAGGCTGATAATAGTGCTGTCTATGGGGAGGTTAGGATTAGAAAGGCCCCTGATTCCTACCAGCTCTCTTATTATCCCCTCAGCCCCGGCCGCAAGGAACCGAAAGGCCCGACATGCTTGTTTCAAGCAGTGCCAGTTACTCTGTGACTCATGTAGGTTGAGAAACATTTGAGGAGAATGGAGCCCCTGTTTTGGTGTGTCAGCGTGCTGCTTGTGGCTCTCTGACAGATTGCCGTGAGACGTGAACGCGAATCTCCCTCCATGCTGTGCGAGTATGGAAAACACACACGCCTTCACCTCAAGTTATGCGGCTCGACCATACTCCCAGGGAGCTGCTGTGACTGTCCAATTTAGGCTGCATATTTGAGGTGGATGTTTAAAAAAAGAAAGTTACAGTGCGAGCCATTCTTAAAGGTGGAGATGACATTTTTACTGTCACTGCAGGGCTCAGCGTTTCCCAAACACATTAATATCGAACTCTCCCTTTCAAACTTAGAAAAATACAACATGTGAGTAATCACATCTCGTATCCTCCTCTCCTCCTTTCATTTGATACATTACAGGAAAACAGCGAGACAGTTTCTATTACACATCACTCTGGCACTGCTCTCTGCATTGGGAGGGTGTTCTAGTGCTAAATATAGTTGTGGATATATGAAGGGCTTCTTTTTCTTTGATTTCCATTATGACAACAAGAACAGCACAAAACTCCAGGGGCGTTCAGTAGCTCAGTGGGTAGAGCCGGCATCCCATGTCCAAAGGCAATATCCTTGCCGCAACGGCCATGGGTTCGATTTCAGCCTGCAGCCCTTTGCTGTATGTCACCAGCTAGCCACAGAGAGGCAAAGTGCTAAAGGAAAGCATGGTGAATCTGGACATGATCCTTCAGGAATTGAGAGATTTTCGCCAAGAAAACAGTGAGACGCTAAAGGAAATTAAAGACGAAATAAACAAGACAAAAAAGAGGATTGATGAGGCTGAAGAAAGAGTTACAGAGGTGGAGGAGAGAATACAAGGCCTGGAAGACGCACCGTTGGAGTTACTAAAGCGGCAGACTCACATGGAATAGAGGTTAATGGAACAGGAGGGTCGAGCGAGAAGTATTTTCTGATCATTGCGTGCAACACAGTCAGCAGAAGGATATGTTGGCATTGTAAGTTTCTGCAAACCGTGGATGGGTTGCATTTGTACTTATAACATCCCTGTCTCTAAAGATAATGTAAGTTAGATTACATGTATATGAGGTAAGTTTGTCGTAAGGAGATACTTGGTCAAGATGGCTGCCACGCTGCAGACCTCCGCAGACCATTTTGAGAGACCAACAAACAACAAAACAGGGTGTTTTTAACAAGACACTGGCAGCACTATCAGCTGCGATTGTGCCGCCAAAAGTGGGTGTTTTGTTCAAAACATGGTGCATCCTAACCATAACAAAGTGTTTTTTGGGCCTAAACCTAACCACATGCCAGCCACAGCGTTATTGAAACATAAAGAAAATAAGATTTCAACACATCCGCTACATAACAACGTACAAATGTCCCGTATCTGTGGTTTGCAGGAACTTACAATGTCAACTTTGATTCTGGTGATTGTGTTGTTGCACAAGCACCTCATCCCAAGTACTGTGCTGATGAATGTACTCTTTTATCAGAAAACATAATTTCATGATATATTATGGTCAGGGACTTAAGACATCCTACTCACCTATATTCACAGATAACACTCTGTTGATATACGCCATCATGAAAGCAGACATGCCTGCATAGGAAGCTTTACGCTACCCTTACCAAAGACCAGTGCATTAAAGAAAACTGTAATGTACAGAGCCATGTTAATATGGGTGATGACTCGGTGTACAACCATGTTTTGTGTAGTCACATGTAGTTCATGCAGTAACATATAATTCTATGAGCCAAGGTCATGGGCTCTGTTGGTTTGCTTTTGTGATCTACTGATGCGATGACATTATAGATGTTAGATAACTACTGCTGTCTCTTGTTTGGGTTTTATGTTTTGTGTGGACCCCAGGAGGATTAGTCGTTACTGCAGTAACGACAAATGGGGATCCTGAAAAAAGAATAAAGAATAGACTGTAGCTGTAGCTATCATGATGATCCCCCATTGGTTTGTGGACTCCTGTTTTGAAGCCTTGAAGCCTCTGATTCCAACCGTGGTTAATACCGTTAGCTCTGTTAGCACTGTTGCTGTTGTTTAGCGCTGTTTATGGAGTTAGCATTGTTAGCTGCTAGCTGTTAGCTCAGCCACCTTCATGCTGAGAACTGTGTCCAAACAACTCATATGTTTTGAATTTTGCATAGAGCCACTTTAAACAATTAGTCTTACTTGTATGTAGGCTATAAAGATAACAACAGGTTACAGGTTTGATCACCAAGGTGCCATTAAGCAAAGCATATAACTTTACCACTCATTTTAAGTTACTTTGTAAAGAAGCAGCAGGTAATTGGCCACATTGAAGACATCCATGATCTCATTTGTTAAACAGTGTTTGCTATGGGCCTATAGATTAGTGTGCCATGTGCTTAAACACCCAGCAGCATGCATCAGGGAATATTCAGCTCAAACGCTCCTGATCAATAGACATGTTTAATGCTAATCAACTGCTACACCCCCCATTATATTGATTCCCAGTTGCCAGAATCAGAATTACACTGTAAGTGGGATTAGATCCGTGCACACACACACACATACACACACACGTTCACTCAAACGCACACACAGATTCGGCTTGTTTGATGACAGCAGGAGCAGCCCTTGTATTTATTGATCCCCCGGCCTGTGAAGGACAAGGTCGTCGGGTCATCTGTCACAGAGCTGGAGGAGACAATGACACACGCTCACTTCAAACAGAACTGACGGACCATGCAGTGTCCAGACATAGTCGGTTAATGAGGGTCATGAGGGAGTGTGGGTTGTGGTTAGGGCAGAGCTAACATTGTTAGGCTGCATTTGATCATGTTGGATGAGGTATCGCGGAGGTTACAGGAGATAACTCAGGACTACAAAGGCGGCTTGTGCTGTCAACAGGTTACAGGGGATTTCCTCACCTTTTACCCACTTATCAGACTTGATCATCTCGTGGAGTGGTTCTCAACCAGGGGTCCTTGAGGGAATTCCAAGGGGTCCCCAGAAAAATGAGACATAGTTTATTTTCTCTTTTCAAATCACCTTAGAGGAGATCCAATGTGAGCAGAGTCGTAAGAGTGACTAATCTGATCATAGTTTTACTTCCTCCACAGTTATCTACCCAGCTGTAGCTGACAATAGCAATGAGTGAGTATACACCATAATCTGTGTCTGCATCTGTTCAACTAACTAAATTATCGGTGTCCTCATCTGCACTTGGACTGGGTGGTGTTTGAATCAGGTGTGGCTTTAACTGGAAGTCGTTGCTTTAAACCTGATACTAATATGGTTTGATCGGAAGTTGCTATATTTATTAGAAAACTAATTACTAAACAATCTCAGGATTGAGCTTCAGATCATTTTTGATCACAGGAGTTAGAGACTGAACATCAGGAGTATGGATATTGACACATTTTACTCAGATGATACTTGTAAAATGTACGTTATCCATACCACACTCTGCTCAATTGAGAACCATAGAATTCTGGTTGTAATCATGATCAACAACCAAAAAGGGTTGGGTACTGAACTTGATGCTTTTTAAGGGTACCGACCTAATTACGTTGGCACTCCAGTAGGAGGCCCTGGGGCAGACCCAGAACACGCTGGAGTGACTACATATCTCATCTGGCCCAGGAACACCTTGGTTTCCCCAGGAGGAGCTGGAAAACGTTGTTGAGGAGAGGGACGTCTGGGGCACTTAGCTTGGCCTGCTGCCCTCGCGACCCAGCCCAGGATACGTGGATGAAAATGGATGGATAGATGGATGGACTATGAAGTACTGATCGATAGATGCCAAGTGTTGTTACCTGAGAAGACATCTGGGTGAGAACGCTGGGTTTAGACAGGAGGTAGACGTACCGTTAAGTCTGAAAGCCAACCACGGAGCTGTAAGCTGCTAAAAGGGCTCCACAGACCTGATGGGTTCAACTTCAGGCAGTAGGCAGAAATGGCCCAAAGCCAGGAAGCCAGCTATGCAGCTCTGCCCTGTTGGCCACTCCATCGGCCGCTCCGTCAGCAAACACGCAAACACACATACGCAGACAGACAGAGACTGAAGATTGGCCCTTTGTGTGATTAGAAAAGAGCAGAGGAGCAGAACTGCTTTTTAGTCTGCTACATTACCCCTGCAGCTTGTTCACAAATTACATTTTTGTTTTTACAGAGGATGTAAAGTACTGAAAAGTGGTAGCGTTGGGTTAGAGTTGGGGTACCAAATTCAAGGTACCAAAGTTGGTTCAAATGATACCCATCCCTACCTTGACCTAGTGTGCATCAATTCAGGGGTTCCCATATGAAAAGGTTAAGAACTACTGATCTGGTGTAAACTCTACAACTGATTAGACTGTGGGCATGACTGCTGTCTAGATTTGTAAAGCAGTATAACCGTGGTCTGGTAGGTGGAGGTCAGTTATAAATAGAAACATAAACTTGGAAGATGTATTTTAACTACAGTATATCTCCATATTCCTGTTATATCAGCATATCAGCTGGAAGCCGAAAAAGGAGAGCGCCTCACTTGAGTCTGCTGCTGAATGCAAAGTATGCCGCTGACACAGCCTGAGAAGTATTCCTGCTATGCTTTATTCTGTTTCCGCGCCGCTACATCCTCACTTTGACATTTCGCTGTGATAAGAGGAAAGCCTTGAATCCCACACATATCCACAGTGAATTCCGACCATTGCAGAACACTGGATCCTGACTCCACTCCCACACTCCGCCGTACAGTAAGACTAGTGCGCAGTTCTCGGACAATGCTCGGATTCAGGCTGTATGCATGAGGCCCATTCACACTTCCTATCGCTAGCATCTGCAATGCTAATGACTGAGTGACTGAGTGTGTTTCTCTCTCTGGCAGGGAGGTTGGCTCAGGTTTTCTCTATGCATCTCTGTTTCTTCATTTTTTTTCTCCCCCTTTCAACAAATTTCTTTCTCTCTCCCTCTTCACTCAGCTCCGCAGTTGCGTAGGCGGCACATCTGAAGCCGCATCAAAGCCCCAGACGTCAAAAGAAGCCGTGTGGCTCAGCTGTGCGCAGACTGTGGCACAATCTTGGTAGTAAATGTCATT
Organism: Epinephelus moara; assembly: GCF_006386435.1. Classification (NCBI taxonomy): domain Eukaryota; kingdom Metazoa; phylum Chordata; class Actinopteri; order Perciformes; family Serranidae; genus Epinephelus; species Epinephelus moara. The sequence goes on along the minus strand of NC_065517.1, from coordinate 23,937,541 downwards.
CGAAAAGATTGTTTACAACATTTCTTTGTGGTTGCTCCATCAGATGTCCATTGTGCGGGCGAAAGCAGTACAGTTTGGCTCTGATGGGGCTGCAGCTGTGGGACAGTTTCTTTCACTTTCTCAGCTGATTTTCCTTGAGGGTCAGATTTCGGCATGGTATTAAACACCTCGTTGTAAAGTCTACTTCCACTGCATAGGAACCACACAGAACTTACTCAACCTGAGAAATGTTCTTAATTAATCTCAAACACATCCTCCCCTTCATACACTCCACTTCCTCTTTCCTTCTCTCTTTATTTCTGTGTCTATATTTCAGATCTCCACGCACAGTCTGAACACACTGAAAGCTTTCTTGAGACTTTGTTATATCAGTGTCAGCTTTAACTCTCCCCCCTCAACCGTCTGCCGTCCGGGCAGCGAGCAGGACTGCTGGCGGCGCAGGGCCGTGCCGGAGGTGACTTCCTGTTCAACAGCTGGGCCCTTGTTCAGCCCCGGCCCGAGCTACACAGCGATAATCTCCCGTGAGTCTTTCCACATGGGCAGAGAAGCCGCCGTGTCGCACCACTGTTTTTCCTGCCTTCCAACAAAGAAGAAAAGGTGATTGTGTTAAGACCTCTCAGCCACTGCTTGGGGTCCAAATGTGTTTGTGTAGCATGTGTGTGTCTGAGCATGTGTGTGTGTGTGTGTGTGTGTAGGCTGTGAATCATTTGGCTACCAGGATGAATGCATGAATCAGCCTTTTCAGTAAGTCTGTGAGGCAGTAGCTGGCTGAGGTGTACAGATTGGGAGCGTTCAGCTGTCACCAGCTGACCTCACCACAGACACACTTTGTGCTCCGAAGCCAAGGAAACAGGGCTTCTCTCTGTCCCACCCCCCGCTGGAGAACACTTCCACCTCAGTTGGTTATCCTCAGATAATCAGGACTGAGTTGTGTGTGCATGTTGGAGGGGGCAACTTCCATCTTTTTTAAAAAAAATCCCTTTCCCATCGTCCCCTCCTCCCCCCACAGTGATGACCTTTGGCTCAATGTGAGCCCTGAGGCGCCCCTGGGCACAGGAACTGACCTGCACAGAGGTCACCCGAGGTCACCTGAGTCTGCCTGGGTCCTTGTGTGCACTGATAGGACTTTGATGGCTTATTAGGAAATGTAATGATGGGTAAAATAGTGGGAGACCCAGGCTCCACCGCCTGCTGGGAAGATGACTAGACCAACCTGTTATTAGAGGGATCATGGAGGAAGACAGAAAAGGTACTTCCAGACTTTTCATGATAGTTAAACGTAAGCAGCTGGGTTTGGTTTTAGATGAAACATATTTAGATCTAGGCTTCTGTTGGGAAGCTGTTCACAGCACGGGCGGATTATGAGACAGTGGGCCCCTGGGCACAGATATGCAAATGGCTCCATCACCACTCCTACATGGGAGCAAGACACAGACTTTGTAGTGGCTTTGTGTGTCTTTGTCGTCGTTTTGTGTCTCCTTGTGATTTTTTTGTGTCTTTTTGTAGTTGTTTGGGTCTCTTTGAGGTAATTTTATGTCTTTTTGTTGTTGTTTTGTGTCACTTTGTAGCCATTTTGTATCACCTTGTGGTTATTTTGCCTGTTTTTGTAAATATTTTGTGTTTCTTTGCAGTCCTTTGCATCTCTTTGTGGGTTTTTTGTGTCTCTTTAAGGTCATTTTGAGTCTTTATTTGGTCATTTTGTGTCTCTTTGTTGTCATTTCATATTGCCATGTGGTTGTCTTGACTGTTTTTATAGTTATTTTGTGTTTCTTTGCAGTCCTTTGCATCTCTTTGTGGTCTTTTTGTATCTCTTTGTAGTCATTTTGTGTCTCCTTGTGGTTGTTGTATGTCTTTTTGCAGTCATTTTAGGTCTCTTTGAGGTAATTTTATGTCTTTTTTGGTTGTTTTGTCCATTTTTATAGTTATTTTGTGCTTCTTTGCAGTTCCTTTGCATTTTTTGTGGACTTTTGGGTAGCTTTGTGGTTACTGAGTCTTTTTTTGGTTGTTTTATGTCGCTTTGTAGTCATTGTGTATGGCTTTGTTGTTTTGGGTGTTTTTGAGGTAATTTTTATGTCTCTTTTTGTCATTTTGTGTCACCTTGTAGTCATTTGCAGTCATTTTGAGTCCTTTTTGGTCATTTTGTGTCTCCTCGTGCTTGTTTTGTCTTATTTGTAGTCATTTGAAGTAATTCTGTCTTTTTTGGTCGTTTTATGTCACTTTGTAGTCATTGTGTATCACCTTGTGGTTGTTTTGTGTTTCTTTGTGGTTGTTTTGCCCATTTTATAGTTATTTTGTATTTTTTTCTTTTGTGTCTCCTTGTAGTCAATTTGTGTATCTTGTGATTGTTTTGTTTTTTTTGTAGTTGTTTGGGTTTCTTTGGGGTTATTTTATGTCTTTTTGGTAGTTTTGTGTAACTTTAAAGTGGTTGTTTTAAGTGTCTTTGTGGTTGTTTTGCTCGTTTTTGTAGTTATTTTGTGTTTCTTTGTGGTCCTCTGCATCTCTGTGTGGTCTTTTAGTGTCTCTTTGTGGTCATTGTGTGTCTCCTTGTGGTTGTTTTGTGACTTTTGTAGTCGTTTGGGTCTCTTTGAGGTAATTTTTCTTTGAAAAAGAAACCTTCTGAGGTCTTTTTCGTCATTTTGTATCGCCCTGTGGTTGTTTTGTGTTTCTTTGTGGTTGTTTTGCCCGTTTTTGTAGTTATTTGGTGGTTTGTTACAGTTCCTCTGCATTTCTTCTTTTTGTGTCGCTTCTTGGTCAGTATGTGGTAATTTTGCAGGTGAAGGACAGGAGTGCCCCTGACACTTTGGGCCCCTGGGTCTGTGCCCAGTAAGCCCACTCAGTAATCCATCCATGGTTCTTAGATTATTTGTAGTTTTTGAAGCATTGTATATCAGTTTCAGCATAAAATGTATTTGCCACATTTCTCTTAAAAATCAATTTTTAATCTGAATGAGACTTTCGGGTTTAATAAATTCAATCCACCCCCTCCCCTGACAAGAGGACACGTGCAACCATAAAAAGCGTTGCCGTTTGGTTCACACAGTGCTATTCTGAACTTCATCTCCAACTGAAAGGCAGATGACACACGTGCAGCTATGATTGGACGCGACAGCTGCTCCCAGGATGTACAGAGGGCTTTGATTGGCCTTGGCAGCTGCCCATGCCGAGCTTAGTTTTAGTGCTTGCTAAGTGTGTGTGCATTATCAGTGAGGTCACCACTTTACCATACCGCACTAATGCTTTTGAGCTGATGTTTATCCTGCTAATCAAGTTAAGGTTTTGACCGCTGTGGCCATCATTGAAAGGAGGGCTGTTCAAAAAGCTGCCTTGTGTGTTTGTGTTCGGCGCCTGCTTCAAACATTATTGAGTTGTTTTGTGCTCAGAGAGTTTTAACCTGCATAAGTGCATTGAGATTACTTAAATGTTGATGCAATTTTCCAGTTTCCACTGCAGCAGGAATAATCTGATATCTTTAAATACACACTGTTATAACACACACTCTCTCCTGTTCAGAGAGTTTTATTTTTCTGTCAAAACTTGTGAGATTTTAGTGACAGATGGACTTCACCAGCCACCGTAGCCATTCATAAAGAAGTATTTCACTGCTGGAAGGATGGTCTTTTTCTAAAACTGGCCTGTCAGTACTGTAGAAAGACAGAGGAAAGAAGAAAATTGGTGCTTGGACCAGACACAAGTGTTTTTACAATACAGGAAACAGTCTGGTGCCCACTTCCTGTTCACAAATTCTTGTATTACAGCTAATCAGTGCACTAAAATAAGTTTCTAAAGACATTTTAGGGTAGAAATCGGCAACAGTAACAGAATCTTGTTTAATATTTGTTCAGCACTGCCTAGTTTTACCATTTGATTGGAATTTGGTCTGAGTTTAGGATGTGAAATTAATACATGCGAATGTTCCGCATAGGATTCAACTTTGGTGAACTCTGACCCACAAGGAGCACTGTAAACCAGTAGCAAGCCACCTTGTTATTGCTGCCCAAAAAACAAAAAACAGCCGACAACAGTGTAGGAAATGCCGCAAAAACTAAGGTGACACACTTACTAACACCTCTACATTGACCATTGGCTTATCACAGCAGTCAAGACTTGGTGTGTCAGGGCCTCCACAGAAGAAAAGAGGTGTTACGAAATAGCCACGAACCAGTTGTCGAGAGCAGCATATTCACAGCAGATCCCTAAAACACACGGGGAATGTGAGAACTCTGAACACATGCAGGGCACACACAGAGTTATTCACGGAGTGCTGCTGGAACTTCTGAACAGCAACACCAAAAAGTCAACAGCACCCATCTTCCCTCCCTCTGTGGTTTGGTTTGAGCCCTAACAACAGCTGAAGTGATTACATAATCGTGCTCTTACGGAGGACCGTGCCACCGCCGCGGCAGGAGGTTGTGCCACCGTAGGCCCCGCCGCAAATGGCGGTCCTCCCTGCCCGCACCTGTGAATCATTTGGACCAAATTGTTTATTTGGCTTTTCTTAAGTGCTACCAGTGTTTCCTCTGTGCATTTGTGTCCCCTCTGAAAAAAAAAAGAAAAAAAAACAAAAAACACCCCAAACAGCACGTCCCTCTGAGCGATGCACAGCTTCGGCATGACCACCAACAAAACAGAGCCAAATTAACCCAAAGGACACCCTCCACTTTCCACCTCCACCCCCTCTTTCCTCAGGCTGTCCACTTCCAGAAATGCACAGGCCCTTAACACAAATAAAGAAGTAATTCAAACAAGCTCTTTAGAGGGAAACACGGAGCTGTTGTTTGTTGGTGTTTGTTGTTTTTCATCCTTCTGAAGGGGAAAACCTCTCTTCCTGCTATTTTAAATGTACTTGCGTGTTTGTTGTTGCCAACGCAGAAGAGGAGGCTGCTATCTATTAAGTTAAACATTCGTCTCAACCACCTAAACAGCAGCGTGCAGCGGGTGACTCAGGCTTGTGGTCAGAATTTATGTCCTGCAAGTTCTGGTTTTGAGTCGGTAGGATGGTGCGCACACGCTGGGCCTTGGTCGTTCGTGGTGATAAAATGATTTTCCAAAAACACTTTTCCTTGAGAGCAGAAATCCACCCAAAATATTAAAAAAAAAAGGAAAGTGGAGCACTCTGATAAATCAATCTCATTAACAAACAGCACTCTCTTAACCAGCGCCATCCTGGTGGAGCTTGCAGGTGCTAACGAGGTCCACTCAATTTGCTAATGAGATAACGAGCAGGCTAATGAGGCCCTGAAAGAAGGTCACAATGTAATGGAATACCCAGCTCACACCCATACAGTGATATGAGAGATGTACTCTTCTGGGGAATTAAAGATCTTAAAATGAATATGTAATAAAGTGGTCTATTATAACTCATCCCTGGTGGGGATTTTTCTTAATAGGAGCTTTGATGATAATACTCAGGGAGAGCACAAGAAAATAAGGATGAAATCAAATATAAAGAGAGGGAAGAAAGGGGATTGTTTGTGTTTACAATCTGTTCAAGATAATGAGAGGTGGAGAGATGGTAATTAGGAGAGCAGCAACATGAGGAAAACGTGTTTAAGATGAGTGTGCATTAATTAGCAATCACTTGTTTTTTGGCTCCTTTATGCACCGTGCATTAAAGTTTCTGTTGGTTGTTAGGGGCCGTAAGCCTTCGTCTTGTGGTCAAAGTGTCCACTGCTGCCTCCAGAACTTCTCCTTGTTTATTAAGACAAATTAAACTGATCATTAAAGTGAACTTAATTAAGCCACATTGACATCATTAATGTATTTCTTTGTGTTAGTGAATATTTCCTGGTGTGTGTGTGTGTGTGTGCACATATGTGCTGTGTACATTTTTCTGTGATTACGTGTGCCAGCCATGTTGAACCATATCTTTTTCTGTGATTCAGTGGAAAATTCCCAGATTGCCGTTGTGCTGGCTTAGAAAACATAGAGGCTGTAACCAAAGCTCCGGCTGTTTCAGTCGTAATCCCTTGTGCCTCTCCCTGCGCTGCTTCCCCATCAAAGGAGCGCTGATTACTGGGAGCTCCGTTGGGAACGGGGCTGGGAGATGGGAAGTGGGCATGGAGGAGGAGGAGCGGACACGCCTCTGAAGAACAGGACTGTAACCAGTGGCTCACACTGTACGGATCAGTTGACCAGCCAGTGAAGTGATGAAGTGAAGTTCTCTCTTTATTTTTTATCACAGCAGTCAAGACTTCAGTTATAGCCGCAGCAGGAAATCTGATTGTGGAACTGCAAAACAGCATAACATAAAATGTCTGATATGCCAGAAATCCGACTAATTATACGAGAGCCAGATCATTGATCTCTTGGGCAATTACTCAGGCGCCTTGACTCCCCTTAAACTGCACGTCAAACAACAACCAGTATGGCAGAAATTCAGCCTGATTCTAAAAGTAGTTGGAGACAGTGTTGTGGTACTCAAGACGTTTTGAAGGTATCGGTCTTGTCCTGGACTCAAACACATTTCTCCTCAGCCTCATCGGTCTAAGACAAAGAGGACTCTGGATTTTATTTCAAGACCAGTTAAGATCACAACTGCGGGAATGTCACTAAATTGCCAGTGCAATAAAGTTACATAGGTTTAGGAACGGAAACATGCTTGGGTGGAGTCACATTAACGTTAAGTTACAGACTTAACGTAACATACTTAATGTAAAGTTACGTAGGTTAGGTTTAGGAAAAGAAATATGGTGACAGTGTATCTTAGTTCCTTAGATTTCACGTAGGATACAAACAAACACTGTGTCCTGGTGGAAAGTCCTGTGTTTGATTGAACCACCCACCACCCCAACCTGCCTGACTTTCTGTCTTTATTCCCATCAGCGCATTGATCATGTGACCGCTGCCTTCTCAGTTGGGTTGGATTATATTCGATTTCTGGTCCATTACTTTTCATAAGTAAAGGCCTTTGCACACTGAGTCCGTTTTCTCCAGATGCTTTTTTGTTTTAAATCCGTCATCCGGAACAAATCGTGACGCACAGAAACCTTGCACACTGATTCCGATGCATTTTATTGATCTATTCAGTGCGAAAATTCGCAGTATGTGACAAAATGAAAAGACACCTTCCCTCCTTTGCCTCTCTCCACTGGAGTTACCTATCTGGTTGCCATGACTTCATCCCTGTCTTTCATTTGGCACCGCAGCTGCTTGAAGGGGCGGAGCTGTCCTCCACACTCTGTGTGCGGTCCACATCCTCCTCCTCCTCATCATCATCCACCTGAATATGACTATCTGACCTGTTGAAAGTGATCTGAGTCATGAAATGATTCTGTCTTGTTGCGGCTGTGTCCCGCCGCCACATTTTCTTCACTGATTCTTGGTCAAACAGGCTTCTGACGGATGCGAGAAATGCAGAAAATCAAACCTTTCCCGAAAACTTAAATTATGGACTAAAGTTTTCGGACTCAGTGTGCAAATGTGATTGACAGAATGTGAGGTTGTATTTATTTCTAGACGTGCGACAATTTTGGACGAAAAAGAAACAAAAAACAGACTGTGTAAAAGCCTGAGATGGTTACGTTGATTTCAGCCCTGCAATGTTTGTTTGTACTTGTTTGCTTATAGAAATCAAAGGAAAACTCCCACACATAAAATCCTCTGCGTTGCCTTTTGATTATTTTACACACTGTACATAACTGGCAGTTCATGAGGTAAATGAGAAGGAATCATCTAGAACTTTTTATGGCCATGTGGATCTTCTCATTTTACCGTATATGTGTCACACAGTGTGGGACACGTACTGCTCTTGTCATGGTCTTGACTTGGTTTCTTCTCAGTTTCGAAACAATCTGGTCTTAGTCATGACTTGGTCTTGGTTTAGGTGGTTATGACTGCAACACTGGTTGGGGGTGATAGAAGAAGAGATGTCAGTGTGCTGTCACTTCCGCAGCATAATCTAGATAAAGTTCGCCAACCTGACTCAGGGAATCTGCAGATCTCTATCTCTGCTGTTGTGGCTAAGCTCCTCTCTGTTTTGATATAAGAATGGGTTACTCAATGATGACGCTATAGACTCTAATTTTGAAAGTTACAGTCTTACCTGAGTTGTTAAATTAGCTGTGAGAGGTGCAGACTTCTACAAACACTGTATGTATTTTGTTAAAGTGGCAGCCCTGACACTTTCCTGTATACACACTGGCGGCTTTTCCACATGTCATGTAACCACAAGTCAGTCTTGATGCTGTTTGACTTGTGAGAGGAAGAGAAAGGCATTCAAAACAAAACACGGCAAGCGTAAAAATGTCTGACTCACTGGTGGCAGAGGGCAGGAAGCAAAGCATCCTCCGTGTGTGTGTGTGTGTGTGTGTGTTCATGTCTATGTGTATTTTCAAAGCCCGAAATAGATTAGGGAGTGTATCCGCACATTCTCTCCTCGTGTTTTTAATCTTCCTGTCCATTTGTCCATCATGTCGTGGTGCAGTACTTCCTGTCTGTGTCGGCGCGGTGATGACTGCATGCAGCCAATAAAAAGTCAAACAGGAAGCTGAGCGGAGACCCTCTGATTGTTACGGAGGTGTCTGGAGCAGGAGTGCCCATTGTACATCCGCCGTGCTTTTTCCATTTTCATAACACACACACGCATAGGAGCACAGCAGTATATGCACAATCGCGCACACCCACAGGCAAACAAAAGCTCAAACAAGATAAGGAGAGAAGAAAAGAGCTCGGACCTGTGATTATGCAGAAATCAAAGAGATAAAACACAACACAAATATTAACACAATGCACCCCTTGTTGTGTGGAAAAACATACAAACACACACATACGCTCAGCGGGATTGTAGGGGGAGTGGAAGTGAGTTGAGGTGAGGGATAGATGCTGGATATTTAACAGAAACAAGCCATGTGTTGCTGAAAATCATCAGGCTTTTTTATATGCTACACAGTGCTGACAGGGTATGGTGCAAGGGGATGCAGGTAGGATGTCAGTCACACTCAACAGACTGTAAAAGTGTGCTAAGTTTACTGGCAGGTATTTGCCTTGTCACATCCTCTCCTATTTGCTGTGCATGAGGAAGATGGATTATTGAACAGTGCATCATGTAGCCGATATCCAGACTCGATAACCAGAGGGAAAGGTATCTGCAGGCAGTTAAATGAGGTGGTCACGTGACTGGCGCAGGGTGGGGTGTGCAGAGCTGGTGGCTGGACAGGAGCCACCTGGTGAAAGGCCAAGGCCTGGGCTGTAACCCTGGAAGGAAGTGGAGGTCCTGAGGAGCATACGAGAGGCTATAGGGAGCAGGATGTGTAGGAGGGGGCTGGAAAGAAAGAATCTCCCACTATCCATTATTATTTATATTTATCTAGGAGATACATGTCACCTATTCTATTCTGTTCTATTCTATGTTCTATCCCTTTCTATTTTATTATAGGGTTAGGGTTGAATTCCATTCTGTTTTCGTTGTACTACATATTCTACTCTTTTCTGTTCTGTTGCATGACTTTCTATTTTATTTTATCATGCTCTGATCTGTTCCATTCTATTCTACTCTGTTCTATTCTTATCCCTTACATTCTGTTCAGTCATATTCTATTCTTCTCTGCTCTATTCTATTCTTTATTGTTCTATTCTGTTCTATTACACTCAGTTCCTTTCTTTCTGTTCTACTTCCATTCTGCAATGTTCCATTCCTTTTTATTTTATTATACTGTGCTATGTTCCATTCCATTCTATACTTTTTTTTTGCTGTTCTGTTCTGTTTGTCTGTTTTTCTGTTTGTATCTGTTGCACTCCTTTCCATTCTACACTATGCCTCGCTCTTCTGTTCTGTTGTATTCCATTCTATTCTTCTTTTTTGGTCTGTTCCATTGTATTCTCTCTTCTCTTCTCCTCTCCTCTCCTCTCCTCTTGTCTCCTCCTCTCATCTTGTCACGTCTCATCTCATCTCTTGTCTTGTCTTGTCTTGTCATCTCATCTCATCTCATCTCTTGTCTTCTCATCTCCTCTCCACTCCTCTCTTCGTCTTGCCTTGTCTTGTCTCGTCATCTCATCTCTTGTCTTGTCATCTCATGTCATCTCATGTCATCTCATGTCATCTCATCTCTTGTCTTGTCATCTCATCTCATCTCTTCTCATCTTATCTCATCTGATCTCCTCTCCTCTCCTCTCGTCTCCTCTTGTCTCCTCATCTCGTCTCTTCTCATCATCTCATCTCATCTCATCTCATCTCATCTCATCTCATCTCATCTCATCTCATCTCATCTCATCTCATCTCATCTCTTCTCTTCTCTTCTCTTCTCTTCTCTTCTCTTCTCTTCTCTTCTCTTCTACTCTATTCTGTGTTCTTTTCTATTCTACTCTATTCCACTCTACTCTACTCTACTCTACTGCATATCTTTCTCGTAGCAGAACAGAATTGAACAGTTGAATTCTATCTGTTGTGTTTAAATCTATTCTATTTGGTTCTTTTTCATTCTGTTTTATTGTGACTACGTATGTCCAAAGTCACTCCATTATTTACTTATTGTGCTATAACGACTCTATCACTACTATATATCAGAAATTTAACAGTGAGCAGTAAATTGACATCTTGGACATTTATTGATCGTTGTCATTTTGAATCAGCGCTGAAGGATGAATCGCTGCATAACCGTCACTGTAGCTGATATAAACTGTAATGCATTAAATTGAAGGTTTGTCAGCAGTTTGTTAGTAATGTGGAGAATGTTGATAATACATTTTTATGTTTAATTTTGTGAATATTTGAAGGGACTATTTAGTACATACGGCATGAAACAGACGACAAATATAGTGCACTGTGCAGTAAATAGGGAGGGAAGTCATTTTGTTTTTTATGTTATCAAGCCATGCAGATACAGTAGTTAATATTGTATCATTATAGTCTTTCAGATTTCCGCTATTTCATATATTTCTGGTGCCAAGCAAATCAATTGTGAGCATTGTGCAAGAAAAAAAAAAGTTACATTTTAATTCAAGCTACATTCTACCACTGCAGAGATGTAAAGCTTTTGGATATAGAGTTGTACAACAGGCAGAACGGAGCTTAAGAAATAATCTCACTAAGTCTCGACTAATCAAGTCGCTGCTAAAATGTGCTGCAGCAGCTCCCAAAGTTCCATTAACAGCAAGCTAAAAGCCCGAATGTGTGAAAGCATCTTTTGTTTCTTCCTCACGCTGCTGCGCCCTCCTTCCTTCCTTCAGTGTTGTGACTCTTGCTCTGTGTTTTACTGTGTTTTTACGCAACACGCGGCATCACAACACGACCGCGTGCCAGTTTCAGCCACCATTTGCCAGCCTCTCAGGCAGTCATGCCAAACCCCAGTCTACAGTACGTACATACACACACATCCTGTTCCTGATGGCACAAGCATGCATTCACTTGTGTGTTTGCGCAGAATACACCCACACACACACACACACACACATGCTGACACACACACTGACACTGGGATAAAGAGATAAACAAAAGCAATTATTTGTTTCCACACTTTCACACAATCTCATTTTGAGGTATACACCCAAATTACTTCTACACACACCCAAACACACTTCCACACACACTTTTACACACACACACACACACACACATACACACACCAGTGCACCCTAAACAACAATCCCCTGCTTTATGGCCTCTGCAATATGATTATATAATAAGTCAGTTTATAGATTGGCAAGCATCATAAAAACTGTGAGTGTATGGGAGCTGCATGCCAGACCTCAGGCTCAGCATAACCAGCTCAATGTGTCTTAATTGAAAGTCTCACAGGCCCACGACTTGTTTTCTCTGGGAATCAGCTGGGGAGAGGCTCTGGGGTGTTGCTGGCTCAGGCGCTGCATGCAGAAGCTTGCGCAAAAAGCCACCAATTACGGACAAAGGGTTGAGATTTCATGTGGTTTCGGTTCAGATGTTTCACTTCATTCTCCCACGATATCAAGCCGTAAAGCCCTTCAAAGTGCCTTTCCGACAAAATGGGCCACCGCATGTGAACTGGAGGCTCGCGCCAAAAACGACCTGCTTGACTGGCTGACTGGCTGACGCACTCTCTAATAAAATCATCAAACTGATGCACTCAATGTTCTTCTCTGGGATCTGACGAAACCGGCATGCCAACAGGATAAATCACGTATGAATAAATGAGGATAGTCACTAAATTGTAAACAGGCAGGTCTCCACCCGGCTGTTGATTATGGAGCATGTTCTCGTGGTATCCGTGGAACGTCACGACCTGCAGTAATAAATGAGTGGCGTTATCTAATTTGGCGAGGATTCTGTCAGAGGTCAGAGAGCGTCACCTTTGCGCCTTTGAGCTCCTTCTTGGGGGTCAGCGGAGGTGAGGGCATAGCCACAGGCGAGCAAACACTCACACACACATACATGAGCACACACAATCCTACTCTGATTTCCAGCAAGGTCAACACAAGGTTCTTTGGGGGCTTTCAGTGCTTTGAATTCCGCATTCTGGTCTTCAGAGATCACAGCCAGGGTCAGTAATATTTCTGTGGGTCCACACTGTACTGGGACCAGACGCACAAGAGGCCCGGTCAGATGTTACATCTTCGGACAAGGACGAGCAAAGCACATCAAAGCCGTCCATTAGAGACCCTGCGCTTTGGGTTCTTCATACTGCTCGCACACAGAGTTGGTCCCACCCCGGCGGCACCCCTTGGCCCTCTGACCCTGTGAACTGTGCGTGTACAGAGCCGAGGCGGAACTAAACGGGTGGCTCCGGCGGCGTCATGAGAAGAGCTCGCCGTCATCCATGCAGAATGCGTGTCAGGGGATTGGGTAACTCTGCCAAGGGAAGAAAAGGCAGGCAGCACACACTGCACACATTGTTGAAACAGAAGACATCTCACTTACACAAGACAAGTGCGTAGTGTGTGTGGAGGGGCCTGTGTGTGTGTGTGTGTGTGTGTGTGTCCCAAGTACACGAAGAAGCATCTGCAGATTTGTATGCATGCGCGTATGCGTCTGCATGTGGTCTCTGCAAGTATTTATGTATCAATTGGAGTGTGTAAATGCGTAGATATGTCTATTTATATGCATCTGCGTATGTGTGTGCCTCTTTGTGCGTCTGCATGTGGTTATGCCTCTGGTCGTACCCCCCCCCTACAACCTAAACATATTTAACTGAAGCAAATGACCCCTCATTACTCAGGGTGCCACAATCAAAGGTGATAGGTCACTAGTGTGTGTGTGTATGTGTGTGCAAGAGCATCCTTGCCTTAGAGCTGCTCTTTGTCTCTGCATTCGCGAGACTGCGAGTGTGTGTGTGTGTCTGCGACCGAGCGTGTGTGCGCCATTTATCATCGGAGCTTTGTTTTCCCTCCTCTCACAGTGTTTGTGTTTACCTGTAGCTCTTATCTGATCCGGCCACACAGGAGGTCAAAGTCACAGCACGCTCTGGGAAGGATTCTGTTTAGTCCATCTGAAGGACAAATCGGCGAGGATCAGCTCCCATCTGGCCTCACCTGCACACTGTGACACTTGACAAAGCTGGAGAACCAAAATTTGTCAGCCACGTCACAGTTAAGTATACAGACACGGCCGAAACAAGTCCCGTTTTGAGTGATTATTCAGGAAAAGGTTCTGGTTTGGTGACTGCAGCAGTTGATGGATACCGTTTCATCCATCTGTGAACTGTCTTGCCGGCTTGTTCGTCCACAAATTCCTGTTTCACCCTGGAATTGCTATTGACTGTCCCTGCAGAGAGAAGGCAGCTTGTCCTCCATCAATGCCACTTGAAAATACAGCTTTGCTGCTGCTCGCAAGCTGCTGTATTTTCGTGCCTCAGAGGCTGCACAGGCTGTAAAGATGAACTTCTTTCTCTCTTGACTCTTCCTATCATTCATCTACAATTTTGCCCCCTAGACATTGTGTTAATATACTACTGATTGGTTTTGACAGTCATCGTGATTTTGTTCCCCAGCAAGGTTTTTCTAGTGTAAAAGTGTTGCATTTATGTACCACACACAAGATACAGAGGGATGTTTAGGTAAATGGCAGGCGTGAGAAGTACAGGGCCCAGGGTTTGCATCCTCTAAGGTTTAGGTACAGAAATACTCTGTACTCAGGGACAGATTGTGATTTTGGTTAGATATTAATAGGCTTACCATGTCCTGTCTTCTGCCTCAACTCACTTTTGACTTTCCCAGTATCTAACCAAGCTCACGATCCTTCCTGTACCTTACGAGGGAACTCTACTTGTTGTACACATCAAAGTCTGTTTACAGGTGTTGGGGAATACTAATGCATACCTGAAAAAAGGTGTATCAAGCCTTTTGTGGTTCCAGAGGGAGCTGCATGAAATCTGAGTAATGTCACTTGAGGCAGTGTCAGTTTTCGGCTGAGGACTACAAGTTTGAAAATGGAAAAACATCTTGGGATGGGGGATGTGTCACAGTTCTGCACCAGGTGGTGTTGGGCCTTCCGGGTTTTCTTTTGCCTGGTGATGTTCATCTTAAGGCAACTCTCGCGAGCCGGCCCTGTTCCATTCTTAGCACGTGGTCTGGCCATCTCAAGCGTCCTGTGTGTGATGTCTTTGGTGATGCTCCAGCTACCTGCTTTCTTGTACAGTTGAGGGTAAGAGATTTTGTTTGGCATATTTGTCTGAGGCATCCATTGTGAAAGGCTTCCGCTCTCATCGTATCTATTTTGACAACTCGCCACTGACAATATTCTTGCCAAATGCCCCCGGCCGTCCCTCTTAATCATGGCCCCAGTTCAGAAAGAAAACCCACAAATTAGAACCGGAGTCCTATTCCAATATTCCTAGCTCCAGTATTCCTTGCTACTTTTTGGAGCCCTTGGGACACTCAGCTAAGAGCATCAAGGGGGCTCCGAGAGGCAGGGGCTGGGACAGACGGTAGCTCGCCACGTGGTGGTGAACCATCAGCTTGATCTAGAGATCCAACTATGAGCTTTTTAACTGCAGCAAATAGAAAAAATTATCCGGGATGCATTACATTTCCCTAAAAAACGTATTAGCTGCTAGAAATCAGTAGAATATAAACCTTATTTCTAGGAGATAGAGTTTTGTCAACTTGTAGTTTTCTGCTTCCGTCTGGATGAGTTAAAGGTGATTGTTGTTTTTCTTATCCTCATCATCATCATCATCATCATCATCATCATCATCATCATCATCACCACTACCACCACCCTCGGCCATATCCGTTTCCTCTGTACCTCACAGTGCTAAAAGACAACAGTCACCCAGACAGCACATACAGTAAGCCCCATTATGGGTTTCCTGAGTCACATTCCAACCAAACGACCCAGTCGACGGATACCCGGCGCAGGGGCAGGCATTCCCATCCTCGCACTGATCCCTCTACACGCTCCTAACCATACCCATACTTTGAAAACATCCGGGGCCCTATCGGATGCCCTGCGGAACGCCGCCTGGCGACTCCTCACGTCTCTCAACCAGCTGGCTCACATAATCAGGAGCTTTGAGGAGACACCCGGGAACGCCGGCATTCCCTTGGATATCATTCCCGTTCTCGCCAGTGTTGCTGTCAGCATGAGTAAAAGGGGCTCAGGTTCGACAGCAGCTACGGTAATGGGATGGACAGATGTTTAGATGTGAGGAACCGGGGCCCCCTGGGGCCCCTACAGCAGTACACTCTGACAGAAAGCAATCAGCTTGATGTGGAGGAACAGAATACTGTACTGTACATTCACAGAAAGAGCCGCAATGTGAGCCAGGAGAGAGGGATTTAGATATAGGGATGGATAAGACGGGAAATTAGCAGCAGGGAGAGTGAAAAGAGTTGAGCTACACAGTGCAGACAGGACTGAGCGAAGCACAGATCGGAGTGGGTATGACAGAGATTTTAAATATTTGAAGGAGACAATGCAGGAGGGATCCAGTGTTAAATTATGTGCAGAAATTCTTGGAGAGGCAACAGAGTGAGACTGAGAGTATGACAAAAAGGGGAGGAAGGGAAAGAAAGGGAGGGAGGGATGGGAGGTGCGGATAAAAATGAGTCATGTTGGCAGGAGGGAAGGGGGAAACAGCTGAGAGGTTTTTGAGGTGCGTCTTTGGCTCTGATCACACTTTTATTTTGGCTGAAGTAAGGTGATACCAGCAAAAAAAAGGGTCTCTCTATTTCTCTCTCTGTCTCACCCACACACACACTCAGTCTCTGGTCCTCTCGTCCTGTCCCCCTCCTCCCATCTGTCCCTGCCAATTTATTTGTCCTGGGAGGTGATGTGAGTGTTTCCACATGTGGTAGGCCAGTGCTACTAGTTTGGCTTGTAACACTGACTCAACACAAAGCCCCCTTATAGAAAGAGGAGAACAGGAAAAAGGCAATGATTACCTCATAACGCTTTTAACTCGAAGGCTTGGATAAAAAGGGAAGAGAGGCAGCGGGGAGGACAGCAGGAATAGGTGTGCATCATCAGCGTCACTTTACTATATTGTCTCAGTGCTTCCACCACAATAGTTTTTATTCATGTGATTTTATTCATTCTGTTTATACATTTTAGTTCTTTTTTTCTGTGAGTTTTTCATTTGCTTTTCCTCAGGCCCATCTTTCCTCGTGAAACTAGCAGGCAGGTTGATTTGACAGTAATTGGGATGGATCAATACACGATCCCACCCGTGGTGCTGAGGATCATTAGAGTGAGTGAAATAAACATTAATCTAGTTGGTGTGGCGACGGTGCCGTTGGCAGCCGCAGTGGGCTGCATACTCCATCAGAGGGACAGAAAAGATGGATGAACAGTGCGCTCTATTTCATTCCTGTTTGCTACAGTACAGCTTGAATTGGGCAAGCGGCAAAGTCAGCGTAGGCATCTAATCTCATATTGAGACAGTTCTGCTCATGAAGTGACATAATAACATTTTTATTCCTCCATAGTGGCAACAGCCACGACAAGAGGCTTTATGTTTTTGGGTTTGTGGTGGCATTCCCTCTGAATCTCTGTAAAGCTACTCATGAGTTGTAGCCACAGTAACTTCAGTCTGACGCAAATGACAGGAGATGTAATACAATTTTAAATGTTTACTGAAAAGTTGAAATTACACTCAGTCACACGGTAGAAAAACTATGTGCTCCCTGCCTGATGCAGCTCTCTGCTCAACTATACTGCACATGATGTAAATTATGATATTTGAATTATATTATATTATAGGCTTGTCTGCCCGTATATAGTTACGTACGTCTGTTTCATTCTCATGAAAGTGATTTCTTAACACTGCCTTGAGGGAAATTGGCAAATTTGGCACGAACATCCACTTAGACTCAGTGATGAACTGATCAGATCTTGCTGGTTGTGACCTGGTCCGTCTCTTTCTCGTCACTGTGATATCTCAAGGACACCTTGAGGAAATTTCTTCAACTTTGGCACAAACGTCCACTTGGTTCATAGATGAACTGATTAGATTTTGCTGGTCAAAGGTCACCACCTCTTGAGGAGGGTCTCGATCCAGTTGTTTTGGTGCACACCCGAGTGCGATTGCTGTGTTCACACCTGCCCAAACGGACCACACTTAGGGGGCAAATGAACTTGAGTTCGATTGAACCGAACCAAACAGGGCAGGTGTGAAAGCATCCTTATTATAACAAAATTTCACACACATTTCTAACAGAATAAGATGATTAAGTGAAGATATTTTCTATCCAAAAAGTGACATCATAATATTCTGCAAAAGTACTTCTCTGGCCATTATTCAATGGCAAGGGGTCGGATTTGGTCAGATACTGAACTGGTGACACAAATCTTGGGTGCCCACTTTAAAACTGTGCTGATGTGATGAGATCTGTGCTGGTAGGTTGAAGATGTGTGAGAAGCATCCATGTTATAGAATTTGTAGCTTCTTTGCCACAACATCTATATTTGCATTTGTCAACTGTCATGGCTACACGAGTGTGGAAGGACATGGATGTAATCTGTAACTGCAACCTGACTGGTTCACAGAGGCATACAACTATGAGGTGGTAATTTTAGTTCATAATAGTTTTAAACATTTTTATAGAATTTACTGGAATGCATGGTTAAAAATAGGGATGTAAATTTATAAAAATTAATTGATACCAGTGCGATGCTTTATCAATTCTACTTATCGGCCCGATTCTTTATCAGTTTCTTCAGGGGGAAAAAGAGGGCCTATACAGGTTTTCAGCATCAGTGCAACTGTTAAATTATCTCTGAGTCTGATCACAGTGTAGAAACAGTTTATCATTATCCTTTTACAGCCATTACAAGCAGCTCTGTTGTATTTCTTTGTGAAATGAAGCCTTGCCGGACCGTTTCTGCCTCCTCTACATGAGTCCTTCACACCTTAACACCATCACACCTTGTTTTAAGTTCGGCAGTGTACACACACGAGTTTGATGTCATTGTTTCGCAGTGCATAACTGTCAGAAAATCATGCCAGCATCGTTAAAAGAATTGATAAGCTCGGAGGCATGCGATTCCAATGCATTAGACAATCTGGAACAGGTTCTAGATATAGATCTAACCAAGCAGCTTGTGAATAGTTAAAAACATCTCCACCTTTACATTAGCATACTGTTTGACATTAAAGCTATAGTGCGTAACTTCTGTCGCCTCCCAGCGGATAATGCGTTATTACAACTAATAAGACAGCGGCACTTCCATGTACACAGAGTAACACTCGCCAGTCGGCCCACACCGTACACGGAGTAACACTTGCCAGTCGCCACACACCGTACACGGAGTAACACTTGCCAGTCGCCACACACCGTGTACACAGAGTAACACTCGCTTCACACCGTGTACACAGAGTAACACTCGCTTCACACCGTGTACACAATGCTACACAGTGTGGCGAACACCAGGCTGCTAACATTACATTACGTTCATAGCACCATTTCCAAGAAAATAATAAAGTACTAGGTCCAGTACATGTAACAGCAACACATACTACTCATAATATAATTACATTTACTTGAGTAACTTTTTGGATAAATTGTACTTTTCAGAGTAGTTTTAATGCAAAATACTTTTTACTTTTACTTAAGTTATATTGTTTTAAAGCAACAATACTCTTACTTGAGTACAATATTTGGCTACTCTACCCACCTCTGAGTACATAATTACATATATATATATATATATGTACAGTATATATAAGAATATATTTGTGTTTCTTGTGCCTTGATTTATGTTACGTTTGTAAAGATTTAATTTATTTTTGTTTTAGTTAAAGGGGTATCGTTTAAAATACATGAATTTGCAGATTATTATTTTTGATTGATTGATTACGTTCATGTTCTTATTTTACAAATAAATCAGACATTACTCAACAGTTACTCAGTACTTAAGTAGTTTTTTTCACCAAATACTCTTTTACTCTTACTCAAGTAATTATTTGGAAGACTACTTTTTACTTTTACTTGAGTAATATTGTTCTAAAGTATCATTACTCTTACTTGAGTACAATATTTGGCTACTCTACCCACCTCTGGTCTCCGCCGCTTCTCCGCCATGTTGCTTTCTCTTTCTACCTGCGCTCTACCTCTTGCTATGACACTCTCCGTTCTTCCTCCCCCTCCCTTCTTGTTGTGAGGAAGCATTTCCTGTGCGCCAGTGCGGGAATGTCACCGGTCGACACGCATACTAAAAATGATATATATTGAAAAATACCGCGAGATGTTAGAGGAGCCGATCCGCTTAATCAGCATTGTGTCATCTCCTCTAGTAGTGGCTTGGGTGAAACGGACATTTACGGACATGTAGAAGTTACACACTATAGCTTTAATGCATTGATGATAATGATCCAATCATATAAGATAATACAAGAATCACAGGAGCCATTCTCCTGCATTACACTTACACTTTTATACTTAAAGTATATCCTGCCTATATTTCTGCGCTTTTACTCTTAATGTAAAACTTAAGCTCGTTACTGTTTACAAAGATGTTTTGCCACTATTACTTAAGTAAGAGATCTGAGTACTTCCTCCATCATTCAAACATTGTGGCCACCAGTGTTTTGGAGTAACTCGTAACATGTAATGGAGTTACATGATAAAAATAAACATAATTGTAATCTGTTGCAGTTATTGAGGAAAATATATGTAAGTAAATGACAGTTAGTAATCAAAATGTTGTGCTGAAATGTAGAGTTGTTTGATTGGTTCTCTTGTTTGAATGAGCACCACATCTCATCTACCAATCAAATCAATATGCGCCGCTCTAAGCAACCTCAGACCCTGATCACACAGAAAGCGTTTTAGCAGCTGGGGGCGTCTTTCTGTAACTTTTTGAGTTGGAAAAACTTCAACTAAGAGGGGAAAAGCACCTCCTCATCTCTTTTTTCATCATCTTTTTTTCCCATTGTCCAATTGGATGATTTGAGAGGTGGGCATTTTACAGTCCTTAAACAATGTAGGAGAAACTAGTGGTAGCAGTTCCTGGATACCCAGGCCCGACGATAGACAGCAGGTTGTCAAACTGCCCCTGAGTCATCCTAAAATATGCCTGGAAACGTCGTAATTGAGGAGAAGCTGCTGGACCAACTGGTGGTACTCCCTGTGATCCAACCTCTTTGTTCGGGTCTCATGTACCCACACAGATCTCTGTTTCCCTGTGCCCAACACACTATTAGCTGACAGCCTCTCACCCTCAACCAGAGCTACAGCAAGTACCCTCTGCCTGTCCATTTTAGGAACTAGCAACTTATTACTGTCAAAAAATGCAACCTGCAAAACGCTCTCTGTGTGATCGGTGCCTAAGTCTGCTATGCCTGAAACAAGGCCATCACGCCAAGGCGGGTGGCCATGGCTCTGGACAGGAATGTCTATTAGTGCTGGAAATTCAGCAGTATTTCCTTCTGAAATCAGAAAAGAGTTCTGCCATTACTGTACGGTGTAAAGCTTTCTCACCAGCAATGAAAATGCAGTATCAAACTTTTCAGCTTTATTGCCCAATTTAAAACATTTGTCAGAAAAGTAACCAAAAAGTAATCAAATGTAATAAGTTACGTAACTTTGATGAAATAACTGAAATAGTTATATTACTTATTAATTATTATTACATTTCAAAAGTAACCTGGCGGCCACTAAAGTGACACATCTCAACTTTTTGGTAAAGTTACAGGAAGCTGAAAGTGTCACAGCATGTATTTGTACAAAAATATTAAATACTAAAAACCATTATTTTCTTACTAATTTGATAATTTCTTGAGTAAGTGCTTACATCTGTGTGCATGTGTGCATCTGCTGAGACGCGCACAGTTACTCTGTGTGCCAGGACACCGGGGGGCGAGATTTGAGGGTTGCTGACTGTGATGGAAGCTGAGCACGATGGAGCTGGGGTGGCAGGCAGAGAGGAGGAGGAGGAGGAGGAGGAGGGTGGTGATGAAAGAGAATGAGAGGATAACACACACATGCACTCACACACACACACACACACACACACACACACACGCACTTTTCTCTGTCGTCCGTTAGTGCCTGCCACCGTCACAGTGGGGGGGCTGTGGCCTCTGCATAGCCTGAGAATGCTAAAGGCTAATCCTATAGGAATGCTCCAGGAATGTGAAAGTTGAGTCAGGGATCGAACAAGAGAGGGGTGGAGAAGAAGTGGAGGGAGGGGAGGAGGAGGAGGAGAAAGGAGGGGGGGGCAGAAAGGAAAAAAAGGGGACTTAGAGAAAAGGGTGGCATTCAGGAATAAATGAAATGAAAGAGAGAGAAAGAGAAAAGGGGGAGGAGGTGGAGGAGGGGGTTAAGAGAGAGCAAAAGAGAGGTGGAGAGGAGGAGGAGAGGTTGAAAGAAAAGAAAAGGAGAGTTTGGCAAAAAAGCAGAGAAAAGGAACAAAGACAGAGAGAAAGAGGGGAAGAGAGAGATTGGCAGGAGGGCTGATTGCAGAGTGTCTAGTTGTAAGATAAACGGTGGGATGCTTTCTTTTTTTTCTTTCTTTCTTCTCCTTCCACTGGCATTTACAGCAGTTGTTATGGAAACAAGGCCCGACAACCTGCTGGATTGTTTTTAAAAGACACCTCCTGTCCTGCAGGTACACAGAGATCGTCCAGATAGTTTCGCTGGGAAGAGTGTGTGCGCGAGCTTGTCTTGTCATGAAACAAACGAACTTTGTGCAGGCTTTCGTAACAATGGCAGTTAGGCGTCCACCGTTGAGGCTTAGCTGTCAGGATGAGTCTCTGCTTGTCCCTTGCTTCCTGGTTCCTGTTACAGAGATGGTTTTCCACCTCGCGAGTACACTGTGACGTACCCAAACCGGCACAGAATGGTATGTTCTCCCATTGTGGTTTGTGCACTCTTCAGTTATGCCTGAAAACGTGCTGGTGAGACTTCCCCTATAATGCATTTGGCACTGCTCCATGTTAAAAGACATACCTAGAAAGGAGTGTTTGCCCTGTAGCGACTTCACAACATAACTGCTTGATATCCAAATAAAAGGTGGAGGAGAACTGAGGTGAGAAAAAAAAACTCTTCTCCAAACTTCCTAGACAGACAGGACACACATGAGTGATGGCATTGTATGATATCTTCAGTTATCTGAAAGGCAGGTGTGCCCCTGTGTGTGTGTGTACTTATGTGTGTTCTCCTGACTGACTGCCAGTGAGGATAAGAGCATGTGTAGGACGGGGAGCTGTCTACACTGCACACATATGTGTGTTTTCCTTGTCTGGCCGCTCTTGTGCAACAGTAATTACAGTTACAGTTACGGTTACAGTTAAAGTTGCTGACAAAACACTGCAGGCAGCTTGCACAAATGCAGCTGCTCCATTATCTTTATGTATGTGGGTGGATGTGTTTGTGTATGTTTATGCAAATGCCTGCGTCTGTGTGTCTATGTGTGTGTGCTGAAAAAAAATAGAGGCATTATCAATTTGTTAAATGAGTAAACTGAAACATTCCTTTTAATTTTAATGGGGCTTTTTCACAGAAGACAGTTTGACAAGCACTTGAGTAAACAATTAAACTGAAGGTCCTGGTGTTGTGCACGCTGGCGTCCTGGGAGACTTGAACATAACAGAGTCATCATTCATGAACTTTGTAACGCTTGTACTTTCCCTGTGGTGGCAGGTAAAAATGTCTGCAAAATAAAATATGAGTCACAGCAAATATCATGCAAATATCATGCAAATGTTTCAGGACATGACGTGAAGATTACGCAAGAAATCCAGCCCTTACTCTTTTAAATTTTTTTCTTTCTCTCTGGGGGAGTGGAGGCATGTATTGATTAATGGCAGCATGACACACGTGTTTGATCCAAAGTAGGAGAAGCAGAAGCAGGTACAGCAATGCAAGTGTCTGTCACATCTTCTCTTTTTACACCTTCGCCAAGCGTAGAAACTTTTTTGTCATATTTTGTTTTTGTGTTATAATTTTTGGTGTTTATTCTTAGTTTTTTGCACACTGAAAATGGGCATTTAATAGGAGATACTAGTCCATACCCATTGAGTGCACAGTTGCCCACGCACAGTTTCACATGGTGTGTGTTTGGGATACAGGTCATAGGAAATTGCAGATTAAATAGTCAACTGAACCCATTAAGAAGAGCAATGTATTCAGACAGAGTTTTTGTGAATTTGATAGTACGATTGCTTTATTGAAAG
>NC_065517.1:23720865-23913169 GCF_006386435.1 Epinephelus moara | reverse complement strand
GCATGAGATATGCCCATTCAAAGTTTGCAATTTCAATCGGTTGCTATAGCGCCCCCCTTTGGCCAATTGATGTAATATTGCTTCATTCGCATCCTCCCATGACCCTCTACCACTGTGCCAAATTTCACATGGATTGACCAAGTCAGTGAGGAGAAAAACGTGGAACAGACACACCCACAGAGTTTTCGTCATTATATAGTAAGAAGATTATACTCATTTTCAGGTTCAAACTTGTATTTAGGGTTTCTACTAGAACATGTTTAATGGAAAACACTTAATGGTCTTCATACTGTCTGCACTGAAACACCTGTATTCACCCTCTGTCTGAAAAATATCTCCCTCCTTAAGCCCCCATCCTGAAAAAGCCCAGTCTGCTCTGTTTCATTTCTCCAAACATATGATAAGATTCCTTCAGGGAATGCATTTAGTTACAGTGTGGGCTCCATGCTTACGAAAAGATCAAACGCTAATAAAAGTTTATAGCTTCTGACTTTACTTCCACAATATGCAGCCCACTGAATATGTACAGTAGTATTTCTCCCGCTGGCCCTGCCCATGAGTTCCTGCTCGGCTTATAGACTTTACATTGTGATGACTGTGGAGAATTGTTTTGCCTCCAGCTAAACCCCGCCCACCAAAAAACATCATACTGTGTACTAGCAGTAAAACGGTCTAAGACACAAAGTTCAGAAAAGCACAAGAGGTCCTCTTTAAAACAAGTGGTTGGAAATCAAAGTACTATTAATTCATTTTTTTAAATTCACTATATGAATGTATCATTACCTTTACAGAAGTCTAACACACACTGAGAATAATTAAATTAATAGCTGGTTACAAATATAAAGCTTATCACTGCTTGTGGTTACTTGTGGTATTTTTGGTGGTGTGTGTATGACATGTGTGTGAGTGTGTGTGTGCGTCTGCTGGCTGTCAGGAAGTGCTCTCATCATTAGGCCGGCTGGCTCGGTGCGCCTCTGTGGTCACCGGATTCCCCCAGAGACAAACTCCCTCACTCACTCAAGGACAGACATCAGACATAAAAAACAATACCACCGAGAGTGGGAAGGAGGGAGAGCGATCATGGAGGGTGGGAGGACGAGTGATAAATAGTAAATGTTTGAAGCCAGCTGAGAGTGAGTGGGAGAGGAAGAGAGCAGATGCAAACTGAGCGGCGATGAGTGATTTTAAGAGGGAGGGATATGGGGAGAGACAATAGGACAGACAGGGACACAGAGAGTCATGCAGTTGGAGGAAGTCCCCTAATAAAAGGTTTCCTGTCTCGCTGAGTGTCCCCAGTCTCTGATGGCTTTTCACCGAGGCCCGCTTGACACCAATTAAACCTTCTCTGGGACTGACTGCACCCCCGCTACCCCCTCCAGGACACAGCAGACAGACAGACATGCACATGATGGCTGAGGGCTGGTTGAGAGGACTTCCTATGTCGGGATACAACACAAACACGGACACACTGACACATTCAGACAGCTACACACACACACAGGCTGCACATACAGGCAAAGCAGCTTTTAATAGATAGTCTGTCTCTCTTGTCACTGGAATTCAAATTCCCCACACTTTTTGTGTAAGCAAATGTTTCTGAGCAAACTATAACGATACCGCAATTACATAAATATTTTTAAGATTCAAACCCAGACTGCTGCAGTGGATTAAGCATTCTGTACATGTTGTACATGCTCTGCCAGATGAGCTGAAGGGCACCCCTAGCATAAATTAACCTTTTTGCAAAAGAGGATAAAACTGTTTTTGGGCATAGAGATCAAAAACAGCAACTGGCCAGCTCACTAAGTGTAAAAGTCCATGGTACAGGCAGGCAGTCCAAAATGTATCTGAGGCACTCTGACTGTAGTTAAATTCTTTATTAATACATGGATAAACCAATGCCTTCCACTACAGAGTCTTTATCGGGGTGTAAAATGCATTGGAAGCAGGTGTGCAATTTAAGAGCTCATGTGAGGGTCATGTGACACATGATATATTTGTGTAGCCCTACCGTGTGATCCATTTACGTTGCTACGAACGGTGAGACTCAAGATGATGTCGTAACTTCCTGTTTAAATTGGCGGTATGCGTCCCCGTTTGCGTTTGTACCATTTACGACCAAAACATAAACAAAAATGGACGCTTTTTTTTTTTTTTGCTACTCAAATGTTGGCAGACAGTTTGCTTTCACCTCGAATGTAGTACCTTTATTATTAGCAACACTGCTAGCTGCTTTCACCAACACCAACGGATAAACAACACATACACGAAATTCCACGCACAGCAACACATCATAAAGCATTCCTATAAGGCATTATAATGTGTCAGAGTAATTAAAATGAAGACTCAAATTTGCTAAACAGTAAAAATAATAGTAAAGAGCACAGCCACTTACAGTAAATATAGGGCGCAGCCATCTTTGCTTTTTCAGTCTTTCAAAACTTGTGGTGCTCTGAGTTCGTACAAGACCGCTACTGGTAGATGTGTGTACATGACGTGTCGCAGCATAATTTTGCGCAGCTTCTTGTCTTTCCCACCGTCTTACTAGTGGTAAGATCTATATAAAACGGCCCATTACTAGACAAAAACCACTATGAAAGAAATTACAAAAAATGAAGTAAATGTATACTATGACCGATTCACGTATCTAATAACAGGAAAAAAGGTACAATGCCAATTAAAAAGAAAGAAAACGACAGTGAAATAAAGTAAGAATTGTTATATATTGTGAGAAACCTGCACATTAAGTGACAGAATATGAAAAACATGCAATAAAATATAAGACAAAGACAAGAAACAATATGTACAACAGTGTGGATAGAAAACAATCTCATAACATGTATAAGTGTAAATAATTATAAAGAGTTTAACTCATGATAACTAACAAAAGGACGTGACAGAAGGGATAAAGTTAAATATTCAAAGGCAGGAAAACGTCATAAGGCTCACAAAGGATCGCCCTCAGTAATGTGCATATAAAAACATGTCAACAGTGAAATTGGGAGTGCGATCTGAGCCTGATAATATCTTCAATAACTGAAAAACTGTATTCAAGAACGCAAGTTTCCAAATCATTTGGATCGGATATTAAAGGAACTTTATCCTGCCAGCTCCCTAGTACAAAGTTCGTGTAATTTCCGATTAAGCCCATGTACGAATAGAGCAGGTAATTGTCCGGAGAATTCACAGTTGTGGGCGTGTTGATGATGTTTCTATCATGAGGCTCGCGCAGATCCAGAATTAAACAAATATCAGTGGATCCGTGTAAGAAGGGTCATTGCACAAAGACAGCAATAACAATGTCCATTGGTTGGGGCTGAAGTTGAAATCGTCAGACAATTAAAAGAAACAGCAACAAACTCTATTGTTTGTGACTAAACTACGAACTGGCTAAGTTCCGGAGTTCATATAAAAAATCTATAATGTATAAACATAATTATGAGCAGCCGTATGGGGAAAATGTGCGGGGAAAAAAAGATATTGGGATATCTTCCAGTCCGTCATGTCAACAACTTGATTCAGCTTATTTTATAGGAGGTACACACTTTTTGTGTGTATCTGGTTTCCCATGGTGACGAACTGCTTGAAATACGTAACACAACAAAAAACTGTCATTTAAGCTATTTATTTATTTCAAGGTGGTGAACACTCCCAAGTCACAATATGAAGTGTGTTTGTTTGAAGTGTGGAGGAGCTGTGTCTCTTTCATGGGACCAGTTCTGATGATGGTCAATGACCAGACTGTCAAAACTTGCAGCAACAAGTTGCCCTGTGACGTCAGCCCTCCATATGTTGCCCTGTGATTTGAATCAACACAGAGTAACTCATGTATAGAGTAATGTAGGGGGGGTGTTGGTATCACAGATGGGACTATACAGAGCTGCCTTTGGGACACTTGGAACTGAAGTGACGTAACAAACCATGTCTAAGGCCCACCCACACTGATGTTGCACAAAAAAAAAAAAATTACTCCACGGCCCCTGAAAGGCACTAAAAATATTCTTTTTGGTGATTTTAATCAAATATAGTGCACAAGTCAAAACCAACACCAGGTTTTGATTTGACTTTGAAGCATACTTAATCACTCTGCCTCTCCAAGTCCACTATGTGTGCGCGGGAATGTAATTTAACATGTGGCGGTGCAGGAATCTATAAAAACATACGAGGGATTGACTTCCAAGCTAACTTCTCCATTTGTGTGGCCCTTAAGATCCTGGAGGATCCGGGATGACGCGGCTCAGGGTAAAGGATTGGGACGCAGATTACAGAAAGGGGGTAGATTGGGCGGAGGCGGGGGTGTAGGCAAATTGGAAATTGGGCCCAAAGCCCGGCACAGCATGCCACGCTCCAGGCTTCATCCAGCCCCGCTTCAAAGAGCCCCGAAATCTCTCCAGAGCCACTCAGACAAATTATAGTAATAAACAACAAGTCACCCTCCGCCTGATCTCACCCGCCTCACCTCCCAGGGGGAAAACAAACGGCCCAGGATCCCGTTGCCCCGGCGACTGAACCCTGACCAGCCCGCCCAGCCACTGACCGTCTGTTTCCAACTTTGTTTGTTTGTTTGTTTACTCAAAGACACCAGAGACCGCGGCAGCGGGGAGGGTTATCTTCACAGCGCACAGGCTGAAAGGAGTTGGAAAAAATAAAGAACCTCCAATTACATGTGATTTAGTCCATCCTGGGGTATTATGGGGCTGGCGTATTTGATTGGGAGAGATAAGCTGGACTGTGAGTCTGCTCTAATGACCGACCGGCCTATGGGAACGCTGGGTGTGCTTTGTTCAATGGTGTGCTTACTGTAAATCATAATTGTATCCTCGTTTTGCAAAGCCTGCATGAAGACTGAGGAAACAGTTTGTTCCCTCTCATTTTTTCAAACAAATCCAGGCGAGAGTGGCGGTCCACCTGCGTGTTGAGTGAGGTGTGGCACACAGTGAGGACTCGTCAGGTACACAAGGTCTCACCCCAAACTATAGGCCAAGAGTAACAGAATACAAGTAATTAAGTTACATATTTAAAATACAAAATATTAGTAGCTGTATTCCTAACACATTCTCACTCCGACCTTGTCACATTTTGACTTGACTCTGGATGCATCGGATGATGTTCTGGGACAACATGTCAACTTCAGCCTGTTACACGCATTGTCTGTTTCAAAAATACACGTCTGTTTTCACAGGAAATGTACAGTTTGAATACAGTCTCCTTCAAACAAAACACCAAACAAACACCACAAATTGACGTTTTTCCTTCAACAACAAAAGCACATGGTTGGGTTAAAAAAAAAAAAAAAGAGCAGAGTTTGACTTTACAATCATACGGGAAGCAAACACAGGCCTCCCGGTTGAAAGTCCGTGGTTGTTGGACCCATCCACCACCCGTCCCACCGACCCTACTTGGACTTTTCGCCCCCTAAACTTACGTGCGTGTCCAGACACGTTTCCCCCTGATGCCGCTGGACAGCGTTACACAATAACTGCGACCATATCATGCCGATGATGCCCCAGCACCGGTATTCCACAACTTCGGTGTGAGACCAGGTTGGTTTTCCATTACAGTTTAAATTGGTGGTATTTTGAATACATTTACTGTCTTTAAGAATAAATTACTTGAAGGGTTTACTTCATTTGCGTTGTTTACGAGCGTGATGTGAGTGTCAGTCTGATTGTAGTGTTTCCTAATGGAGTATTCCAATGGGCCATGAGTAACGCAGTGCTGCTGTTTTGAGCATAGCTTTTGTCTGGTGCACTGTTTCTATTTATTCTTGACACTGACTTTGAAAGCTCCATAATGGATGAGCAATGGCTGATTCATAAAGTTGAAATGAGGAGTTGTCTCCACAACAGCTCCTTATTTAACTGCAATTGCTGGCTGGAGGGAAATCACAAGGAAGCGGAACGTTTCCGGTAACTGACCTTCACTAATAACTATTTTGTACGTCATTTGCAATAGATATCACAGTATAAAATGTTTTGTGTTTACAAAGTACAAATGTGGAAAGATAGAAAGTATTCGCCAATCTTTTAAGTGGTTACATCTCCAGTCAAGCACACAGCTGATAGGTAGTCTACATGGTTTGTTTACATCATATCACAGAAGTGCATATTAAATGGATTCAGTGTGGACAGGGAGCGACGCCCGCTTGCTGTTAGGACATGAGGTAAACTTCATATGAGAATCACATTTCCTCTTAACAGATTTTTTAAAAAGTGTGCACCGTGGATCTGCCATAGGACTGTGGCAGAGGAGATGCACAGGCAGGACACTGTCATGTGGTTTTGGCATGAAAATGTAAGACCCAGACAAATGAGCTCAGGAAGACGATTCTAGTATTCAAAAAGTATTTAGGACAGCGGTTCCCAACTGGTGGGTCATGGTCCAACAGTGGGTAGCAGGTCCATTCCGAATTGATCACAAGTGATTTGCGAACAAGTCAAGTTTGCAAAAAACAAACTTTATTTTGAAGTACAGTGAATATCCGGCACAGACTTTTAATTTGAAATGCCATTTCATGCTGTAGAGTGAGTGACTAATGGACAGCTGCTTAACAGAGACAGAAAAGTAGTTTGAAAACATGGCCAAATGTAAGTATGACGTTGACTATATTAAACTTTATGGACCTTGAACTAATGATTAAGGACAAATCTGGACCCTTGTGGCTGGATCAATTGGGAACCATTGATTTAGGATATGTTACTTAGTTTGAGTAATCCAATGGAATACATTACAAATTACATTTTAGGGCATGTATTCAGTAATCTGTAGTGGAATACATTTTAAAAGTAACACGAAAAGTAGTATGAGTTCTGTTTGGAACAATTCCCATCTGCACTTGCAGTTTGTCTCAAGCCTGTTACCAAGTGTTCAGGTAGGTTAGGAGACTAAATCCATGCTATACCATGCTTCCGACCTTCCTGTTTTTCCTGGAAGATTCTCATTTGTTATTGCTCTCTCTCAGTTTCCTCCCAAGGTCACAATTCTCCTGTATTTCTCAGTTTTTCATCATCACAACCTGATTCTAGTGAGGTTGTTCTAGACCTATGACAGTAAATGTGTACGGTTTCCTGCCCATTGGCATGTCCACCTCTCCCCCTTTTTCTCTGACCCCCTGGAGAGATGGACACATCTCATCTCTATGCTGACCACATTACGTGTGCATGTGTCTGATGGGATGCTCTAGCGGGGGTTTGAAAGGCACCTCAAGGTTGGGGGATCCCAGCTGTCTTCCAGAGACTGTAAGCCTCCCATTCCACTTTGCTTAGGCATACAGGACCCAGGGGTGTGTGGGCCAGGAAGGAAAGCCGGCATTGGGTCCATGTCATGGGCCAAGCCCCCTGGACTTATTTTGTTATTTTCATTCTTTTACATTTACCAAAATATAGGAAACAAAGTCTCTCAAACACTTTTTCGTTTTTGAAATCCCCATTTTTGAAATCTCAAGGTAGGCAGGTATGTGCTATACTCCTGATGCTGTGATTCTGGTTTGTGTTTTTTGCTGTCCTGCCCTGTCCCATCTTTTCCCATCACTTTGCACATCGTGTCCAAAGGGGCAGTAAACCTTAGAATGTATTAAAGGGAACAGAAATGTACAGCTCATATACTTGTGCAGAAGTCGAAGTCTTTACCTCCCGTCCAAGGCCAAACGCACTCAGAAAGGTGTGGAATCTGACAAGGCCATAACTCACAGCCCTCTACTGTAGCTCACATGGAACTGCTAACAGAAAACCTATGAAGGCTCGGGCGAAGAGTGGGCGATCAATCACGACTCTCTTCTTTTATCTGGTTTAGCTAAGAGGAAAGCCAGATAAACACTCTCTGGTGCCGTTTCTCCAAGGTCAATCCCTGTGTGACACTAAAGCCTGGCTTGGAGATCCAGCAGACATTTAGGTGAGAGAGGGAGAAGGAGATGCACAGGCGGACAGACAAGAAGAGAGAAAGATGGATAGATTGAAAGACGCAGGACCAAACATAAATGTTTAAGTTCAGGAGCTAAGTGGGGAGTGTACCTTCCAGAGCCTCGCTCCGGCAGATCAATCATGCTAATATCAGACAGTCATGGGAGGAATGTCAACAGCACTCACCTCTAACCTCATGTGTGAAGGCATTACAGTGGAGCAGTGACCCCCCAATTCTCCTCACGGCGACCTCCAGGCAGCCCTGCTCTAATGGAGATTTTATGGATGGTGTTTCACTTTATAGAGACCGTGGGCCTGAGTCGGCGGCTCTGGGAGCCAGATGTGTTATATAGACGAGGTAGGCCAATTACTTGAGATGGAAAGAACTGCTTTTCTCAGGTACAGGCACTGATATGTCAATTAAACCTCACTCAAGGCAAAGGAGAGACCTATGTGAAACACTGAACATGTATCTCCTTTTATTTTTGCCATTTAACTTGCTACTTGGATTGTACTCAATCTGTAATGTGTCTTTTCTCAAACCACAAATATTATCATACTGTAATATGAAATCACTGGAGGCAGGGTTTGTTTCCTGCATCCTGTGTGTTAGGCGTTCAGTGTAAGATGCTTTCAGACGGCCAGTGGTAGCTGCCGCCAGAATAAATATTGGCATTGTACATTTCTGCAAACCACAAATATGACATTTGTTCATTATTATGTAGTGGATATGCTGAAACTATATGTTTGGTGGGGTTATGTATAGACACATGTATAGGCACACAGATCATGTTTTGTCTTAAAACACCCAGTTTTGGTGACACATCCAGCCTGGAAAAGCCACCCATGTCACTTTTGTCATTTGTTGCTCCTGAGCAGTGGTCTTGGCAGAAGTCTCGTCTTGGTGTTACACAATCCACCATCCTCTCCACCTCCTGATGACAAAGTCAGCTCATATGTGTAATCACAACCATGTCACTTTAGAAATGTTGATATGACACGTATGAAACTTACAAATGTAAAGTGTCTGTGGCTGGGCTGCTGCTGCCGCCTGGCATCATCCATAGTCTTTCTTTTGAAATGTAAAAACAAAATTCATAAAATGAAAACATACTCCAGGCAGCATTTCTGTAGCTACAAATAGTGTTTGCTAATGCAGATTAGTTTTATATATAAACATCATTTTTAGGACACAGGGTTGAAAATTACCACAGTTGATGCAAGTTGAGAGGTCAGTCTAAAATAAAAAATAAAATAGCCCTCAAATAAAATAAAATAAAATAAAGTGAAATAAACTAAAATAAATTAAAATGACATGAAATAAAATGAAATAGAATAAAATAAAATAAAAGCCTTATTGTGAATTCAGCATTCTTTTTTAAAACTCAAATGTACTCAAATCCAATCAGGAGTTTATACTTAGAAGATAATCACGCAGAACTGTTTTAAATTTACCGTTAACCTTAACCATGTGTTCCCACCAAACGCGATGAACGCGATTTACTCGCGCGAGTAAATGAAAATTCATCACGCTACTCGCTCGAGTTTGGACGCTGGGCCATTTATGTAAAATTCGCGTTATCGCGTCAGACGCGCGAGTATGAGCCTGCCCATTTTCACTAGATAACAACAACATTACTTCCGCCATTATAGCTGCAAACAAGCAACAGATATTTACAGAACTTACCAGGTAATCCAGCCTCCTCGCTCACCTTTACCCAGGCCTGCTCCTTCCTGTTTCTGTCCCTGCACAACACCATTGTGGTGTCGTACAGCTCAGGGTGTCCGCACACTGTGCCGATCAACTTGTCCTCCATTATAGATTTGACCGGCACCAGGCAGGGCGCGAGAACGTCAGGACGTCACTGACGTCACTGACGTCACTGACGTCGGGACAATCTCAATGTTGATAGGCTATCGCGGCACGGTGTCAGGCGAATTCGCCTCAAAAGTTCAATATTTTCAACCTTCGCATCGCACTAGACGCGTCCATCGCGCTGCCCATCTTTGCATTAACTTTATATGTAATCTAGTCGTGCGAATTTGCGAATTCGCGTTTGGTGGGTACACAACATAACAGTTAAGACAAAAACACATGGAGAAGCTGCCTTTTGTTATTATGAAGTACAGAGAAAAAAGGAAAGACTGTGAAGTAGCTTTTCTTTAAATATCCTTGTCAGAACTTTGGTAAATTTCAAAGACATATCTTAAGACTTAAATTTTGCTTTTAAGTGTTCTTTGCTGCCATGATTAATTTGATAGATTTATTAACTTGCAATTTGTTTGTTTGAATGTTGTAAATGTGTCATTTTTCTTTTCCTATGCAAATTTTATGCATGAAACGAGCACACCACATATAGTATAGATTACTGCTTATTGATTTCTATCCTAAGGAGATGGCGAGATTTCTTTGTTAGGGTGATTAGGATGCTGTTATTATTGACACTGATGGTGATGGTGGTGATAGCGGTGATGACAAAGACAACTGCAGTCATGATGATGATGATAATGGCAACAGTGGGCGGCACGGTGGTGCAGTGGTCACCACATGTTGCATGAAATAAGGAAGTGGAATTGGAAAGATATATGTGGATGAAGAGACAGAGATTCAAAGCACAAGAGGGAGAGTTAATATCCTCGTCATCATCCTCTTTCAATTGGCAAAAAGATAGTAATAGTAGTAACGTAATGGTAAAGAGTGGGACAGACAGCCCAGAGTCTCAGCTGGTGAACCCTCCATTCTCACCCTTCCTGTTTTCACCGATCACCTGAACTGAACTCACAATAAGCGTGTCTCATTCACAGTTTTCAGTGAGCAAAATAGACATTAATACATGTTCATGACAACAAATGTGTTGTGTGATCGGCTATATTGACATTAATATCAAGTGATCACAGAGTGAGCGAGATTGGTGACAGGCTACATTGTCCCGTCTACACCTACATGTGAGGCTGGCCTTTTTTAGATTTTTTTTTCATTTTGGAGGTCATATTTATGAAACTCAATTTCTGGAGGGTGAGAAAAAGACTCCAAATCAGAAATTTTTCTTTTTCAATTTTCACCATATCAGTGTGGACATATTCTTGGAGACCAAGCAAGAAAGAGAGAAAGACAGGCCGCAAGTGTGAGACAGTGAAAGGAATGATGGAGCGAGACAGACAGAGAGTTAGTGCAGCGGGAGAGGCAGAGAGAGATAAAAGGAGAGGCAGAGAAAGAGAAGAGAGATCAAGTGTCAGGTCCACTGTGGTCCATTTTGCCCGGAGACAGCTGCAGCCACAACTGACAAATCCAGAGGGGCCCCTTCCTCTATAGGCACCGGGAAAGCACCGGGAATTATCCAACGTCTCAGCTCTCTGCTCCTTGGGGAACCTCTCTCTCTCTCTCTCTCTCTCTCTCTCTCTCTCTCTCTCTCTCTTTAGTTAGCAAAGAGGAGGAGGAGGAGGAGGAGAGGGTCATGGCCAGTTCCACTTCCAGTGCCTCCACTGATACCCCTGCTCCGCATGACTCCCCCCGCTTTCCAGTCCTGAATCCAAATCCTGGAGATTCAGGGGGCACAATCCTCTCCCGCCCTCCCTTTTGCTTCCACTTCTTTCCCCCCATACCATACATCCTCTTATAATGATTTGTATACGTGTGTGTGTTTTTTAAAGGGATGTGGAAGGAAAGAAGGGGGCAAGTGTGAACAGCTGTGATGTATTGTCGTCTGGGGCATGATAATATACCCATGTCATTAGGGGTGGACATTGCTAACATGTGTATGTGGAGTGTGTGTGTGTGTGTGTTAAGGTAGGTTTTAAAACAGGCTAGTCACAGTTCAAAGGAGGCCACAGCTTGCTGGCAAAGCCTGATACCTGCTGCGCCCGTAAAGGAAGGAGAATGAGGTGAGTAAAGTGAAATGAATGCAGCCTACCGCCACAGAGCAAGAGAAAAAAAAAAACACAGGGGCAGGCTGCGGATATTAGCGAGAGAACGAGGCTATCAGGTGAATGTGTGTGTGTTGGAGGGGAGTGGGGGGCAGTAGCTAGAAGGGTGAGAAAGGTAGAAGGAGGTTTTGATGTTTGGAGAGGGAGTGCAGCGGGGGAGCGCATCGTAATGTATCTATTGAAGTTCAGGCCTCTGTGTTTGATACAGTACATCTGTACCCCATTTCCCTCTTTTCCCCCAGCTGTGCACTCTCACGTGTACAGGAACAATAAGACCCGGGACCATAAATTCCCTCACTCGCTCTCTCCCTCCGCATCCATCTCCCTTAGCGTCCATGTTTCTCTCTTTTTATCTCCATCGTTTGCCGTCAGTCCTCCACACCCTAACAACCTCCCTTCCTCCCCTCCTTTTCGCCCCCGTTTTTGATATAATGTAATGATAGTAGCCTCTGCTATTAGCTCTGACGTCTGCCTCAGAGTGCTGACTCGGCTGCAGCCCCTCATCGCAGACGCCGCGCCATAAAAAAAGCTCGAATTAATTGATTTCCTCTCAGCAAGAGGGGTCATGTCTCTGCTCTGGTTTCCGACATCTCTTACTCCCCGCCTCTTCCCTCCCCGTCTTCTCCGCGCACCCCCTACCCAAATCCCCTCCACCGCCGCTCTCCACGTTGCTGAAAAGTAGGGGGTATCAGTTGGCCCCCGTCAGGTCCACTGGGGTCTGGGTGCACGGTAAATGAAATATGGTAGCTGTCGCATTAGGAAATCCATTGAAGTTAATTAGGGCCGGTGTTCTCTGCGGAGCCACATCTGCTGCTGTTTAGGCGCCAACACCCCCCCATCCAGACGCTACTATGGGGACTGTGGTGGGGGAACAGGAGGGCCGGGGGTTGATACTGATGGGGAAACTGGACCTGGGGTATTGAGTGGTACTGGCCAGCGGTTGGCCGGGGAGAGTGGTAAGGAAGCTGAGGTCGTGACCTCCAGGTAATTCGTAATGGTGGCTGGATGGAGCATCGAGTAATGGATACTGCGTTGTTATCGGGGCTATCAGCTGGCTAAGCTGTTGTAAACCAGCCACTCCACACCCACATGCTATAACAACATGATATCAGCCAGCCAGCCGAGATTATGTCAGGATGTATGATATCAGTACCCGCCTTCATACACTGGTTTCATTGACGGTCAAGCAATGTCACCAACAAAGGAATTAAACCGTCTTATATTATTGGCCGTTAATGAGCTGTGAAACAGATCTTAGCAATTTGGTGGTGAGGGCTATTGCAGGGTAATGGGGTGTAATTTTGTGATGGCAGCTCAGATAGAACATTCAGAGGCTTTACCGTATGCCAGAGGATTTATCGTACACTCACAACAGCTGACTTCCATCGTGAGGTGTGTGGGCTGTGGAGTGATTGCGGCAACCAAACAATAAAGACAAGACAAGTAAACTCAGTGTGACAGAGCTGACCACTACATCGACAGTAGTCACAGAACTCAAAGGGCGGTGTTTTGTCAAAGAGTGACAGACGCAGCAGGGTCAAAAGTTTAATGACAGAGTGTGTGTGAGGGATGGCGACCGGGCAGTGTATTGGCATGTAGACGAACGGTTCAGAGATGCCTCGAATGGCCGGTCACAGCTCTTTGAGATCAGACTCTGAGTGCTGAATTGATGGGTCAGATTCTGAATCATCCATCGGAGGGAAAGAGTGCCAAGCAGGCCCACGTGGAGTCTGCTGGCTGCTGGAGGGTTTGTTTTTATATCAGGCTCAGGTCAAATATTTGCAAATTAGTTTTACTTTTTTGCTTGAAGCTCCAGATGGGGAAAAGTTTACTGTATCAGAATGGTTTAAAGAGCGTTTGGTGAGCTGTCAGTCACAGAGTCGACATGATATTTTTCTGTATTCATTGTGTTGCCGCAAAGACCCCAAAGCTAATTAGATTTAAAAAATAACTACAAACAATTCTATGTTTTGGTATGAGCAGGGATGATGAGTCCTGTTAAAGGGTAAACAACCCATATATTTCCCCATGTTTTTGTGTCTAAGTGACTAATGGGAACTACAATATTTGAACCTGGTCCAGTATTGAGCAAGAGTGCTGCAGCCGGCAGCAGCAAATCAGGCTGCAATGTAACCACTCGGGGCATTTGTGCATCTTCAGTTTACATCCTCTAAAAGTGCTAGTTTTTGCCACTGACAGACTCAGATTGTTATTTTAAGTGTCTTACAACAATATAGAAAGGATCCCTACAGAGATAGAACTTTTTATGGAAGAGTAAGATCCTTTTGTTTAACCAGAAACAGCCCCAAAATCGTTATCGCCAAACCCACCAGACTCCACTTAAATAAACAGTAATTTTAGCATGTATAGTGCCAGCATATTTTCACATCTAAATGGGTGAATTAAGAGTTTATTTCAACTAAACCAGAGTTGGTGATTATTGGAACAGTGGAAAGATGAACCAAGACAATTTTTTGAGTCTTATTATGTTTCTGTCAACTTTGAATAAAGTGTGTTTTATGATGATAAAATTATTGTTTATTTAAATGGAGTCTGGTGGATTTGACAATAGCAATGGTTGGGACTGTTTGTGGTTAAAAACGAAGGATCTTACTCTTTGAATTAAAGTCTATCTCTGTAGGGATCCTTTCAATAATGGTGTCAGACGTTTTAATAACAATCTGAGTCTATAAGTGACAAAAACAAGCACTTTTAGTGGACGTAAATAGACGGTGCACAATTGCCCTTTGGCATTACATTGCAGTTTGTTTTGAAGTTGTTGGCTGCAGCCCTCTCGCTCAATACTAGACCGATTTTAAAAATGTTTTTTGAATAAGTCAGACAAAAAACAAACAAACAAACAAAAAAAAACGGGAAAATAGAGTCCTGGTTGAAAAATACTGAAGTTACCCTTTAACCAAAAAGATCACCTACTGATTCTTTAAAAAAAATCAGTTCCAAATGGTGGTTATTTGCTTTATATTGTCTATTTGTTTAAGTTGATTAACTTTATATCACTTGTTGGTTTGATTGTGACATCCTTTTTGTACTATTAAGCAACTTTTCACGTATCTGAATCGAAGGTCTAAGGAGTGTTGTATGGCAAACAGATTATGAAGCCCTTCAAGGCAAATTTGTGATTTTGAGCAAAATAAATAACATTGACTTGATGTGACTTTCAATTATTGCCACACAAAGAAAAGCACATAAATAAGGAGTGCATAGTTTATCTGTAGGTCTACCAATCAGCAGGAGAAAGAAGGTGAAGAAATGGTCACTTAACCTTTGTCAAATCACAAAATAACCCACCCCTGGTCAGCCATAACAGGGGGTCAGTACACCCACTGAGGTGGAAGATCATTTGTCACCTACAGTTCAGCTCAGGGAGCATCTTCACTGTGTCATTCATCTTCACTTTGCATTCTAAGTGTGTGTCCGCAGTGTGTGTGTTTCACGCCATTTGTCAATAGTTCAGAGTGCATCTTCAGCCATTCGTCTTAAGCGAGCGTCTTAAGTGTGCATTCTTCGTGTCCATCTCAGGTCATTAGTGGTCGGCATGTATAATGGATGAATGGGGTGGGTGGCTATCAGGGTGATGTGAAGAGTCTCTCTCTTCTGTCTGAAACTGATGGGACGACTTAACACGATTGTGTTAAAACGGCTTTGTTCACATGGTAATTTGCATGCAAGAAATTCATGGCAACACTACAGAAAGACAGTGATTATTTTCAAATGCTATTTACTGTAAATGCACAAGAATGATTCTGAGACATATGACACTGTAATTACAGTCTAGTCCATGACTATAGATAAAGATCCTAAGATAAATATTTTACAATTTGGAAACCGTCTAATGTCTAAAGAATAAAATCCTTCACAACACAAAACAATTATTTTCTTATATTAAAGGGAAGGTTCATCAAAAAATCAAACACGCATATTCATCCTCTTACCTGTAGTGCTGTTAATCAGTCTACATTGTTTTGGTGTGAGTTGTCGAGTGTTGGAAATATGGGCTGTAGAGATGTCTGCCTTCTCTCAAATATAATGGAACTAGATGGCACTCAGCTTGTGGTGCTCAAAGCGGAAAAAAATAAAATAAAATAGAATAAAATGAATTAAATTAAATTAAATTGAATTAAATTAAAAAACTTAGAAACTTAACGGCAGTGTCCTTTTCCAGAAATCATGACCGGCATTGATGTAGGAACTATTTTCTTTCTACCAAACTACACCCACCAACCATATTACTGCGCAGAGGCAAGTGTGCATCTACTCATGGACGAGAGGCTCGTGCTTGTGACATCACAAGATGTTAACATTAAAAGCATCATCCATGGCAGAGCTGTAACGTTAGCTCGCTCAGTGGTGCTAGGTGAGCTAGCAGTAGATGCACGCTTCCTTCTGCGCTGTGATACAGTTGGCAGGTGTAGTTTGGTAGAAAGAAAATAGTTCCTACATGAAACTGCTCACATCAAGGTCTGTGGATTATCTTAAGTAACCGGGTCATGATTTCCGGAAAGAGACATTGCTGTTGAGTTTATAAATGTATTATTTTGGCACTTTGAGCACCACAAGCTGAGTGCCATCTAGTTCCATTATATTTGAGAGAAGGCAGACATCTCTACGGCTGATATCACAAACCCTCGGCAACTCACACCAAAGCAATCTACACTGATAAATAGCACTACAGGTAAGAAGCAAATCATGTCATTTTGATTTTGGTGTGAACTGTCCCTTTAAATCACTTGGACATTTGACCTCTGCTGTGCACTATGGTGTGTGTGCAGACTGTGACACCAGATGGATGTTTTCACATTCATCTGCTGAAGTTGGAAGGTTTCTCTGTGCTCACCTTAAATCTTGAGTGTAAGATGTGTGCATGATTTGTGACATCACAGCTATCAAGGAATCAGTTGTGGTCAAACATGCAGCTACTTTGTTGACACTTTTTATTCAATTATTAGAGTATTGTCATATGTCTTCCATCGTGCCTGGAGGGGATCTTTGAGTTGACCTTAACCTCAGCAAACAGGGTTAGTCATGTTGCCTCACAAGACCTTACGTGATGCACTTATTTGTTTGTTGACCTTCTCGACCCCGGGCCTTGCAGTTCGTCTGAGTTTCCTCAAACTGCTCTGGCTCCTTTCCACAGTCAAGCATTGACAAGCATTAAGGCGGACTCTGAATTCCCCATAAATGTGAATATCTTTCAATCTCTGCTCGCAGCACATGACAAAATATACACTTCAGATTGTCAGACAATCTAAAGCGATGTGGTTTGGCTGGGAATCAAACGACTGTGAGCCCAGACTCGACTCGATCCACTCCCTCCATGTGTATCAATAGCAATTTGGGTAGAATTGCCTCTCAGCTGCTGCTGGATATGAGCGAAAAAAATGAGAGGAGGCAGTAAGACGAAGCTGGCAGTACCCGGTCCTGTGAATGTGTGTTCTGCCTGCATACTTGGCATCAGATCAAGGTGAATCTGGTATGAGCGAAGGAATGAGCTAAGGAAAGCGTGTGTGTGTGTGTGTGTGTGTGTGTGTGAGAGAGAGAGAGAGAGAGAGAGAGAGAGCAGTGTGTGTGTGCATTTGCAGCCCTCATTAGTAAACTCCAGCCCTGCGTTCACAGTATGAACACGCCACTCCTCCCCTTCCCCTCACTCTCAGCCTCTCAGCTAAATGAGGTTAATAAACTCAAGCGTTTACTACCATCACCAACACCATCCCTCCTCCCCTGCTCTCTCCCTTCATCTCTGCCTCTCTACCTCCACTGCGCTCCTGAGCCAGCGCTCCTCCACCTCCCTTCTCCTCCCTAAGCCTCCCTCCTTCTTTCATCTCAGCTGAAACGCTTTCTTCCTCTTTTCCTCACCTCTTTTTTATTGTCATTGTTGCAGGGCGAAAGCTCTGGGATTTCCTCCCTCTATTTCCCAGGACAGAGCTGCAATTACAGCTCAGGAGAGAAGAAGACCAGCTGTGCAGGGGAATTGGTATACAAAGCCGTCGCAGGGGAGACAAAGATGAGGGCGCCCCTCAGAGGCGAGGACGTGAAACTGCTCATATTTCCACCACAATATTTCTTCCTCACATCAAAGCAGGAGCATGCTTTCAGAGCGCATCACTGTTTTCCTTCAAGTACCAGGCAGGGTTATCATGACCAAACAGGAATAACAACCCATCATAACGAATAATGTGCTGTGTTATGACCTGGCTCGCTTGTCCTGAGCGTTAACACACACACACGCACACACACATGGGCTGTGGCAGGAACACGCACTGATACCAAGGAAATGTGAAGAATGCATCAAACAGCCTTGGGTGCTCTTATCTTAGACTGCATGTGGACAGGGACATCCTAAAAGATGAAAATACACAAAATATGATTAAAGAGAAGCCGTAAACATAAAGGACACACTCAGACAGCTGCGACCTGGATACGTGGAGGAATGCTGTTAGGGCTGGGCAGAAATAAAATGTGGCACCGTGTCAGTGCATCAGTTTGTGGGTGGCTTTTTTTTCTTTTGTCTTAATGCTGATGGCCTCTGGGCACAGAACCAACCATGTACATGCCTTTAGGGAGTATTATTATACTATTAATATTTTAATTTACCCGCTAACCAATATGGGACATGTGGACGTGAGAGTAACATTTAAATAGCCTCCATGATTATCTGACATCTGACTGGATTACCTTCAAACAAAAGATTTATTTTAACCTCAGCTCTGGTCACAGTGTTCCTCTGATCATATGACCGCGGGCCTGCTATTCATCAAGGCCCA
Source organism: Epinephelus moara (assembly GCF_006386435.1). Classification (NCBI taxonomy): domain Eukaryota; kingdom Metazoa; phylum Chordata; class Actinopteri; order Perciformes; family Serranidae; genus Epinephelus; species Epinephelus moara. Next base: position 23,894,565 of record NC_065517.1, on the reverse strand, counting down.
AGCTGTTAAACCCATCCACTTTTTACTGTATTGTGTAATACACAGCAGTGATGGTGCAAGTAACTGCGACTTCAAACACATTATGATCCATTCATCCCGTCAGTCGTACTGCCGCCCTGCCAAAAACACCACCAGAAGAGTTATCATCTCTCAATACTTTGACTCCTCAGCCCTGGAGGAACTAATGCATACTTTCATTTCTGGAACAGCTGAGCACTGCAGCCTTTAGTAGGCATTACTCTAACAGGACTAAACAGTGCACTTATTGGGGACTATTTTCAGCTGCGCATTAATACACATTTGGTATATATCAAATGTGCTGACATGAAGCAAGTCGGTCTGCATTCTTTGCACTAACAGTCACATTCAGTCCTCTCTTTGAGGCAAGCATGATGAGATTTTATTGATACCAATGCATCATTATTGATTCTGCTTATCGGTTCAGTTCTTTATCGATTCCCTTATTGATTCCTGATCAATTTTCTGTGTGGAAAAAAAAGTAGGCTTACACAGGTTTTCAGCATCAGCAGAACCTTTTCATTATCTCTGACTCTGAGCACAGTGTAGATGAAATGAGAGAATATTTGTACGCTACTGATTCACCTCAGGCCCAAACAAGCACACAAACTGTCACTTTAAACAAATTAGCTGCTCTGTGTCACACACAGGCAACGCAGAGCTGCGTCGCATAGGTGCTCCTGCGGTAATTTCATTCATCACACTGACCAGTTTTTGCACAGAACATGCAGTATACTATAAGTCAGTGGCTCCCAACTGGTTTGGCCACAGATCCAGATTTCTCCATAGTCATTAGTTCAAGGTCCACTTAGTTCAATACATTCAGCATCATACTTGTGTTTAGCCATGTCGTCGAGCTAGTTTTCTGTCTCTTTCTCACTCTACAGAAGGAAACAACACTTCACACTTGTTGTTTACTAACTTGACATGTTTTCGAGTCACTTGCGGCCCATTCAGAATGGACCATGACCCACCAGTTAGGAAACACTGCTGTCACACTGTACAGCCCTGAAGCAGCACTGTTGTCTTCTGTCTTTGTGAAATTTGGCCTCTGAGCTACCAGTTGATAAGCTTGAAAGCATATGACTCAAATGGATCGGACAACTTGGAGCTGGTTCTCAACTGCAACTTGTTCTCCACTCCCTTCTCTATTCATAGGAGTAATTGACAAGAAAAATATATATCAGCAGCCTTATTCTTTTAAGTTGGGCATCGTTCACTCAAAGTTTACTCCCCTGACTGAGGAAGTCACATTTCTTTAAAATGTAAAACATTCAGTTCAAAGATTCTTATACAGAAAATACACAGTATACACTATATCTTCAATAATACAGTTTTCTAAATTAAAGGGAAACTCCACCAGTTTTACAACTCTGTGTACTGGTCACAGGGAGTACTACACAACCATCGAAACAGTGAATGTTTTCTGTGATTTTGGACGAGCTTTAATGAAATGACTCTAGTGACATCACTCATGTATTTCAAGGTAGGTTTAAAAATACAAAATTTTAACTGAATTGGTGGTGTGGAGATTGATAGACAAGAGTATTTACCAGGCAGCGAGGACGTGACCAAAAAAAACTACCGAGGTGTAGGATGCAGTATGTTTGGAGCTTGACACATGTAAGTAACTAAAAATTAGAGTTTATCCTCCTGAGACCTGAACCTCTGTTTGGGATGCATTTTTAATTTCTCCTAGCTACTTGGGATCAGTAGGACCTGATAAGTGTTAAAAAATAAACATTGTCCTCAAATGAGATGATAATAAAGTCCCACTGTCTTCAAATGAGACTACATCGCAATGTCCTCAAACCAGACGATAATTAAGTCCCAATGTCCTCAAATGAGTACTATCTCATTTACAGTGTCTTAACTTCTTACTGTTGCTAAAATTGTCAAATTTGTTGCTATATCAAACTACAAACTGTATTAATCATAAATACGTGATCAGGTTTTGGACCTTGTCCACTTTTATATCGGGAACAGCTAACAGACTAACTTGACAAAGATGGCGGCCATCTTGTTTTTACATGGATTAGTGTATTGTGGTCTTACTACCACTAGATGGCACAAAGAAACGTGTCCACGAACGAAGACAGCAGGTCTAAGTTAAGTAGAATGAAGGATAAGGTGAATTAAACCCAAAATGTGATGTCCTCATATGAGGACACAGGGTCTCAGGAGGATATAGGCTGTCTTTTCTTTTCTTTTCTTTTCTTTTCTTTTCTTTTCTTGTCTTTTCTTTTCTTTTCTCTTCTTTTCCTCTCTTGAATCCTTCAACTCTGTGGAAGTGCGGTAGCCACTAAATAGCTGGAGTACCCTTTTAGTCAGTCACCCTGCTCTTGTCTTGTATAGTCATCCTTTCCCTGTTGACACTGTTGAACATATGCCATTTTGATGGACACTTTTATCTGTACATTTTTAGGATGCTTTGGCCCAACTGGAAGTGATCCCATGACCCTGGCAGCACTGCCAGACCCACTCCACACTGAATCACATTATTAAAATGACTGTGATGTGTGCCTGTTCAACTTCAGGCATCAGCTGCTCGCAATGTAATGTTTCCAAACAGCTGTCGCACTGTCGGGTTGCCTGTGCGAGTGTGTAACAAAGAGAGAGTGATGGCAGCAGGAGCCCCCATCAGGCCCGTGGGACAGTCGGAGAGGAGCAGACGGTCGTGTCGTTTCACTGGAAACATATGGTGAAACTCAAGTGTGTAATTTACCTAGGACTACGGGTGGCCCCGAGTAACACGCACACACATGCTCATGCACACATGTACGCACACACAGTGACAGGGTGTAATTTACCTGGGGCCTATGGGTGGCCCAGTATCCCGTTGCACTTGTCATACACACAGACGGCTCAAACGCAGTTCACACTCCCCTGGCAGAGACAGAGAGAGTGAAACTAATTTCCCCAGGCCTGCAGACAGGAGAGTAAGAAATCACACAATGACAGAGATGTTAGAGATCAGCGCACCGAAAGGTTCAGAGGCTGAGACTGCGTTTGGTGTATTGGCCCAGTGGAAGACATTACCCCCAAAATCTCAACCTGTGGGAGTTACTGCACACCCTGCATCACATCCTCTCCAATTCATCAACCTGGCTCCTTTTCAAAGCTGGCGCTGTCCTCCCTCGGAGAGAGAAAGAGACGAAGGTCATGGGAGCACCGGCGGAGGGGAGGAAGACAGATTAGAGGAGTGTGTCCCTCCCTACATTCCTGCACTGACCTTCATAGTAGTGTGTGTGGCACTGTAGCTATCATCGGCCCACCATGCTTTACAGTCGGTTGTTGTTGAGGGGTGGGATTATGGGCTCCTCCAACCTGCATGCCCCACCCCGATTCCACGGCGATGGAGCGTATCTTGTTTCGCATGAGGATTGACAGACAGGCAGTCCCAGACGTTTACAGTTGGCACTGTTTGAGGTGTCTGTCTGTGAAGGCTGATATGATAGCCTGTCTGCAAGTCGCTGTGTGTGTGTGTGTGTGTGTTTGTGTGTATATCTGTGTATGTGTGTGTGAGCTGGTGTTTGATCTCCTTTCCCAGCCAAGGGGCTTTAACTTCACTCCAGGTGCAGAGAAGTCAACCTGAGGGCATGGGAGGCACATACAGTTGAGATCACAACCTTAAAGTACTCACACACACACACACACACACACACACAACCACACACACACACACACACACACACACACACACACACACACAAACGGAGGCAGGAAGTTTCCTTGAAGCATTAACTCACACTGAGTAACTCTGCGGTTTTAACTGGTCCAGTGGTGTTACCGTAAAAATGCATCTAGAGACTTGGCAGTGTGCTGTAGGATAAACAATCTGTTACCGCCTCCACACGTGAGCGTCAACCGTCCTGAAGAAAATACTGAGTGGAAAAAAAGTTAAGGTGAAAGGGCCAGCTGGTTCAGTGGGCAGTATAATGACATTGTGCAGGACAGGCTCTAAGCGTACTGTACACAGACGCACATGGAGTCGGTTTTCGTTGCTGCAGGTCACGTCTGATTGGGTAAATACGGTGGAGTCTGAGAGGCCGAGACATACTTGTTCAACAGGTGCAGTTTGGGCTGAAATAACCCCAAAACCATTAACTCTTATCAGCTGCCGTACACTGACGTTAAAGTTCTCCACTGCACGTCTCCCATTCCATTAGCTTAAATGAAGCAGGAATAATCGCGCTCTCTTTATTCCGCTGTATCTCCACACAGGAAATCTGTGTGGTCCATAATGAGCTCAGTAAACATCTGCTCCTCCTGTATTAAAGACCATTTTCTCCCCGTCTCATCCTGTAATATGGAGAAATTAGAGTGCAGGGAATCATTCGGCGTGTTTATACACACACACACACACACACACACACACACAGACACACACACACATTGGCGGAGAGCAGACATAACATAAGGAGTCCAAGTGTTTTTATACTACCCCAACTGACGCTGTAACATACCATCTCAACACCACAATTTTCCATCCACAACAGTAAAACACTACCGGGTGTCCTTGGTGTGTACGGTCCCTGAATACCAGGGTGTGTTTTTTTCCGTTTTTTAAAGTGCATGGTACTGGGGTTTAATCCAAGAAGCAGGTTTACTGATTTTCTGGAATCTTTTACTAATTTAAAGCCCCTTAAATGTGGAATATGTGACTTTTAAGATACTTTTTTAAGGGTTTTACATCATTAAACTATGTAAAGCTGCTTTTTTGGAACAAGCCCCTCATCATTTAACTGAAATAACACAGTGTGTGTTTATTTAGCGTGGCAGTGTTTCCATCAAAACACTGAGACACAACAAAGGCTTGGTTATGCAACTGCCCATGGATGCGACATATATGGAGGAACACCACCATCTAGTGGCACAAAACAGAAACACAAATGTGTCTTCAGAGAGCAAAATGCAAAGCTTGGAAGGTTTAATAGCTTTTATTATAGAAACAACTTAATGGATGTCATAGCTAAGGCCCGTGACACTGACAAGACAAACAGAAGCAGACATGACTCCTCAGACGACGACACCAGCTTCCATCTTGGCTCCTCCGCACCTACACTGGTGTATCTGGAGTAAACCATTTGGATTAACCTAAAGCAGCAGATTGTTCCACGTCCTTCCAAACTTCATATTTCAGTCTTTCCCGTTCCTGAAAAAGTCTGTTGATGGTAAACTTGACGAACGTTTGCATTTCAGGAGGATCGTCCTCACTTGCTCATCCCCTTCTGGACCTCGTCGAGGATCTTCACCTCCAGTTCGGACGTGTCGTACTCCTTCAGCATGTCGTACTCCTGCCAAGGCTGTGCCCACTTCTGGGCGTGCTCCATCTGCTCCGGGGTCAGGGCCAGGTCGAAGCGGATGCCTTGGATGTTGAACTTGGGTCGTTCCCAGCGTTTGGACCACGGCTTTGGGCGCATCTTTACTTTGACCTGGTGAGTAGACGGAAGCGCTCAGTTACTTGACATGCTAATGTGATGTAGTCCTTGTAGGTCAGACTAGGCGTGTCAGGATATACCGGTATTGATGATAACTCTTGGCCACAGTAATTGTGAAGTGAAAGTCTGCTATCGTGTAAGATAGCACGATATCAGTGTTACTAGAAATTATACGAATAAAGATCCAAGCAGCTTTATAAAAAGAGCCTGAACAATAGTAAGTACAACAAATAAGTCCGGAGAAGCCCCGTTTAATCCAGCTCTTTATTATAAATCAAGATCCATCCTAGAGCTCTCTTACCTTATTGACAGGCACCTCGCCACTGGTGGGAATGGGCACCGGCTTCATGTCCGAGTCCACGGTGCTGTACTCGCTCAGAGCGTCTCTCAGATACATCAGGTTATCGTCCAGCCTCTTCTCCAGCTTCAGCACTTCAATCTGCTGGATACGGGGGCTGTAGATCTCGTAGCAGATCTCCACACCTGAGCCACACACATTAAGAAACACATGATTGAAGCAGGTGTTTTGCCTGAAGGCCACCAGGTTCATGGCCAGCACTGAAGTAGAGATGTGGACAAATATGGAGGGACATGGACAGGCAGACTTTACACTGAAAAGCACTATAATTTCACATTTACAATTTCTGAGAACAATTTGGTTGACTCAAAACTAAGAAAGAAAACAACCCTCACCTTGGCCATCGATGATGTTCCTCAGGATAAATGTGGCTCCCAGCCCCTTCCCACCCCTCTGGATACAGATGCCAACAAAGCGGTTAGTTTTCCCACTGGCGTTGGGGTCGGCCATGGTCACAGCCAGGATGCTCCCTTAAAACAAAAATCATTTGCACCATTTAAAGTGGAAATAGACAAGGCTTTTTGTATTTTAACTTATAATTTGGAAATGAACGTTGATTGCAAGATTAAATGGCTATAGAATAATGACACCATCTACGTTTAGATTGGTTTCTTATAAGCCTCTCCTTCACTATGCAATTCTGGTCTCCCAGGAAAATTAAGGCTCAATTAATAGCACAAACCAAAACAGGAAGAGGATAGCACTTTTATTTTCCTCGGTAGCCATCCCCAGTTACTAAGGAGTATCAATGTAAAAGCCTTTGCACACTGATTCGGCTTTTTCCTTCTGATATTGTCACACAAATAGGACCTCATATTGTGTCAGTCACCTTTGCACACTGACACTTTCGCCTGTCATTAAAGTTTTCTGAACAGGTTCAGAGTTTTTCACATCTGTCACAGGCCAGACAGAGTTCAAGAATCAAGAATCAGTGAAGAAAATGTGGCAGTGGGACACATCCACCACAAGACAGAGGAACAGGTGACACAATATCCGCTCATAACTCAGATACAGTGGCTCACTTTCAACAGATCAGATAATAATATTCAGGTGGATGATGATGAGGAGGAGGATGAGGAGGACTGTACACAGTAAGTAAGTGTGGAGACAGAGAAGGAGGATAGCTCCGCCCCTTCATGCAGCTGTGGTGCCAAATGCAAGACACCGGGAGAGAGTGGTGACAACCAGATAGGTGACTCCAGTGGAGAGAGGCAAAGGAGGGAATGTGTACGTTCATTTTGTCTCGTATTGCAAATTGTCTTAAGGAATAGAACAGTAAAACGCATCGGACTCAGTGTGCAAGGATAGTTGATTTAAAAATAAAAATGAAGGCCAGTTACTAAAGCGTGGTTGTATCCTGACAGCTGGGACAACTAGCTTTAGTGACGAAATAATACATCCAGCTGTGATAAACACACCTGTATGAAGTGGAAAATTTGTCTATATGGGGACTTGGACTAGCAACCCTCAGGTTCCCAAGCCAAGTCCCTATGGGCTGAGCTACTGCCGCCTTCTCCAGGTGTCAAGATGAGAAAATGAAATAGTTTGGGTGATCTTACACCATCACCTCAAGGTGAGAATGTAAGTGGTTTCTTACCAACATAGAATTCAGGGATGTCGAGCACCTTCCTCCTGCGGATCATGTCTTTCCTCTCCATGAAGAATTTGAAAGGGTCTGTTCTCTGTCTGGGAGGGAGGAACTCTGGGCTCAGCACCCTGAGAGGAGAGACACAACCGGGACAACACGTTAAAACACATTACCGTGCACAGTATGTTAGTGTGTGTATCAGTGAGTGTCAGCTGGAGGTCGCATAAACATCATACTTCCGCTGAGACACCACAGTCTGTGTTTTATCAACGATGACAGGTTTGGATGGAGGGATGAACTTTGGTGGCTCCTCGCTGCTTCCCGCAGCAAGACGACACACAGATGTGGATATGAACCCTGTACGTAACAAAACAATAAGACGATAATCAGTCAAAGTGATGGGAAGGTTGAAAACTGCTAGCTAACGTTAACAGTGAACCGTTAGCCACGTTAGCTCGTGGCTCATGGATGTACACGTACTGCTTATGTTTAAAGGCTAACAGCACATTATAAAGTATAACACATAAACGGGAGCTTGTTTGGTTTACTTACGTTCATTCTGGAGCCGGAGGTTCCGTAATAGCCTCAGCGAAAACATAAATTTGTCCAGCCCTACAGCACAAGCTGCCATGTCTGACCTTCTGTTGTCGCATGTGAGCTCGGACGGAAGCCGCGTAGGGCAAACGTCACTAAAACGCGCTTTGTTTGACTCTGCAGTGAAGTCAGTTGTCCACAAGATGGCGGAACTGTTATATCGGTTATAAATACATAATATTATTTGGTCCTATTTCAAGTGCAAAATTGTGCTGTTGGTTTCTGAAGTGAGCACCCAAAATACTTTAAAAATAGAATAATTCATTTAAAATTAAATTAAATTAAATTAAAACTCAACATATCAAATTATGTTTGTTGGTCACACATTAAGTCGTCACTACACAGTGTGCTACAACGTATTGTGAAATTCATTTGTGCTCAGCTCCAGAAGGCAACTAACAAATAGGAAATAAATAAATAAATAAAAATGTTATGCATTTATAATGATTGGATTTGTATAGTAAGCAACATGTTACCAATATCACAGAGATAGTTTTATTTATTTATTTATTTATTTATTCATTTATTGTTGTTGGGTTTTCTTTTTTCATTTATGGATGATTCTGATAATCTTTTTTTAAAGATGTGTATCTTTATATAAATTCTGGATATTCTAAGTATAAGTAAGAGGCCATAATTTTACTTATGATACTTAAATTATCATAAGTGAGCACTCATTTGGGGACAAAATTAATCATGAAATTAGCAGAGGACTTTTATTTTGACAAAATTAAAGATATTTACACTATAATTTATTGCAGGAAAGGAAACATTTGCGTGTACAAATTCACCAGAATGCAGGTAATTAAGTTGTTTTTTATTAAATATTAATCATATTTCAGATAAAACAGTACGTTGTACAGATATATATTTAATCATTTAGGTCTGATTGCGGGTCTTATAACTGTCTGTCGAGTTATTCTTAGACACTGGAAGACAACAACGGCCCCGGGACTGGTAGAAATAGCATCTCATGAATGTATGCTCAGTAGAATAAACAGCGATCAGGAGAAATGAGCATCTCCTTGGGACCAGTTATGGACTCGTATCAAAATGGAGGATAAGCCTACATAATTATGAACTTGCTCTGTGATCATGTGACCCTGCAGAGTGATGTTTGAAGACATATGTGTGACATGTTTGTTAGTTTGTTTTCTTCTCTTTCCTTGTGACTTATTTGTTAATGTTTCTTTATGTACTAGAGTCTACCTCCATATTATAAAAAAATATGTGCCCAGAAAATAATACAGCCATTTACCAAGCCTTTCAAAAGAAAATAACATAAAAATCATTGCATACATTAAAATATATGAGGGAGATTAAAACCTAGATATAATACACCGTATTTGTTTTTATTAGATATAGTTTTACCAATTATTTATAGAGGTCATAATAGCTTTCTTATTAATTGTTGGAGGAAATGAACTGTTTGGTGCTCACATTTTTCTAGCAGAGGATCCCCCCTTCACTTTCATATGTGGCCCCCCGCCCTCCACTGCTGAAACATAACCTACGCCCCTGTACTGCAGCATGGTGTCTGCTAGGGAACTCTGGGTCTTTGAGACCATGCAGGGGAGCGGCGGTCCTCCAGGTGGGCTGCCTTCACAACACAACACGCAGTTAGAAATGCACTGAGAGAGAGAGCAGAGCGCCGCTGCAGCCCCACAGGAACCTCGATCCACACAGTGTGTGCCAGCAGTGTGGTGTGAGGATGAAGGAGGACTAGATAGATAGAGACATGATGGGACCGCACATCTGAAACCCCCAATGTTGCTGCTGCTGGACTTTCTAATGCTACGGAGAAACTCAAAAACTTCGAGGCTTCAAGGATGTTCTTCTCAGATGGGACTCTCTCAGCCGTCAGTTATGCGCTCCTGTTGGGAATAACGTGTCTGAGCGTCCTGTGCGATCTCACCAAGGGCTCTTCAGACTTCTCAGGTTGGGATTTCTCATGTTGTGTTTGTGTTTTGGTGCGTAAAAGTAGTGTTTTCCAAGCTTTCAAAAGCAACGCATGGACAGTGGGGCAATGGGCAGTGCGTATTTTATTCTGCGTGTGTTGTCTGCGCCACCTTACAACTCCTAGATGAATGAAATGGAACTTGGATAAGCCATTACGCACGCTTTTAACCGCTGAGCACGACTCCCAAAACAACTCCAAGCAGTGATTTTGTGTCGCATGAGCCTCTCCTCTGTGGACGACCCGTGCCTGTGGCGTGCTGCAGCATGCACACTCAAATGTTTGTTTGACAAACCGATGAGGAAACAACTTAAACATGCGGAAAAGCCCAGTGTTGTTATCTTTTGGCTCATTCTGACCCACATACGGCACTTCAAACAACAGGTTCCCCTCCACTAAAGCCATCTGGCTGTGGGGATTAAGGGTTGGGTTATCAGTCCAGCATGGATCTGCAACACATATCCCATTGATGCAATTGAGATAAACGTGGTTAATGTGTTACTAGATGGGAACTATTGTCTAGACCAAGCCTGGCCTTTTCCTGCAGATTTAAAGCAAACAGCAGGTTCAATGCTTCATATAGGCTCTACCCAGTCTGTAAGGTGAAGTCAGTGCAACTCATATCAGTGCCTTATTACCTCAAGTTTATGTGCAATCCGGTGTGACGGAATCTGAAGGCTTTTCTGCTAAGAAAAGGCAGCATACCTATTACTAAACTAATGAGTGTTACATTAAAGGCTATTGAGCTCTGCTGAGCCCAAGGCAAGCCTGCGGGTTTTGTTTACAGTGCCATAAAACAGGAAGGGAGCTTTGTGTCGGTGTTAATTGGCCTCTAATGGGTCTAATGGTTGGAAACGAGCAGGCCAACACTGTGGGGAAAAGGTGCTAAAGAGCAGATGTATGTAACATGCCCTGTGTGTATGACTGTGTGCGCATGTGTCCATGTTGCAGCCTAATGAGCTGCTAAAGATCATGGGTGTAGTGGAGGCTGTTAACAAGGCGGCCTTTCTGTAATTGCCACGCATGTGTCAGTGGTTGTTGGTTTTGTCATAAATACTATGATTGAGTGGATCAGATGGCGGTTAATTAAGCAAGAAGGGGAAACTATTAGACCGGCTGATTCCAGATTTTCGCAGCCCGGAGCAGGTTTACCAATACCCCGGCTTAGACACGCTTATGCAAATGCTTTGTCATAGGCAGGAGTTAATTTGTTGAAATCTCAGCTTTGGTGTGATATTTCTTTGTTCTTGGTGTTTACCTCTGGGCCTTTGCTCACTACTTTGCTCCTGAGGGGTTGGGGAGGAGACACTGCTGTCATTTTGGGACCTTCCTTTTGAAGGAACGCCGGTGTTGTCTCCAGATGCAATTTGGTGCCCATCTGGGACTCTGTGCGCCGTGCCTTTACAGAAATGCTGACCAAGCATCCCAAAGTGAATGAAATGAAAAAAGGGGACTCCGAATACCTCAGGGACAAAGAAATCCTTCAGTCCTCACATTCTTGACCAGCTGGAGTTTCCCTGGAGACAGAGGAGTGCTTTGATTGACAGGTGCTGCCAGGGTGCAGGGTGACAGAAGTGGTAGATCTAACATCTGTCACTCAGACCTCTTGATGGTTATATGGTTGGATCAGAGATGGTGGACAATGTGGCCACATCTGCAAGTCTCATTTATCTAGTCATATGCTCAGTGCTTTCCAAACAGACATAGGGACCTGAACAGAAAGCAAAATTTACCTATGCTCTCTTCAAAGCCAGGCTCCATTAACAGAAACAGTAATTTTACCTCCCTGAACACAGGAGCTGCNGGGTGACAGAAGTGGTAGATCTAACATCTGTCACTCAGACCTCTTGATGGTTATATGGTTGGATCAGAGATGGTGGACAATGTGGCCACATCTGCAAGTCTCATTTATCTAATCATATGTTCACTCAGTACGTCCCAAACAGACATAGGGACCTGAACAGAAAGCAAAACTTACCTATGCTCTCCTCAAAGCCAGGCTCCATTAACAAAAACAGTAATTTTACCTCCCTGAACACAGGAGCTGCCTGCCTGCTACCGCCACCTTGATCGGGTTAGTTTGTTTGTCTTATTGTGTTACTTAAGTGTTTTCTAGGGTTAGTTCTGATCCACCAAAGTCATAATAACACAAACAAACTAACTGATCGAGGCAGCGGTTGACGAACAGCTCCTGTGTTCAGCGAGGTAAAGTTATTGTTTTTGTCAATGGAGTTTGGTTTGAAAAGAGAACATGGAAAAGTTTCACTTATACGCCAGTTTCCCATCATAAAGGCCAATCTATTTGGGAGGTACTAAGGGTGCGACTTGATAAATGAGGCTTGGATTATACTGCAAGAGTTCAATTCATCAAGAATTTCTCTGTTTTTGGATTCTTCGTTCTCTCCGGAATCATGCAAGAACAATGTTTTCCTCATAAATTCAACATAACACAGGGTTAGTAACTGATATACAAATGGTCATTTGCAGAGTCAAGTATTCCTTTAACATTGCAGGATAGTGCACTTGGCCTTTGTGCGCCCTGCCAGTTATTAGTTCATGCTTCTCTCTGCCTTGCGTTTGCATCATTTTTTGACAACTGGAGTAAATGGCAGTTTCATATTTCAAAACAAACCATGTTGCTGAGTGATTTGATTCTGTCTCTACCCCCCTGTTATCATCTTCTATTATACAGCTGCCTGAACGGCTAATTAGAGGTGTGCAGCGAGCACAGCAACACTTCAGAGCCTCCAGGCTAACACGGATAGCAAGCTGGCTAATTAATGCTCTATATTTTACAAATTATCAATAGTTTGTTGTTGATTTTATACATGTTGTGTGCTCTGCGGTATAAATTTCCTCAGGTTTACTCATGTGAGGAGTGCTTGGCTTGTTACGTAACTGCAAACTATCCATTATTAGAAATGTATGTGGTGCTTTTTTGCCTTTTTGTGCAAATACAGACGTCACTGCAACGCAAACACTGGATGGTGTCTTGCTGATTTTATCGCCAAAACAGAGCTCAAACAGTTAGCTGGTTAATTAAGTGGAAAAGGGGAAAATGAACCTGCAACTATTTTGGTAATCAATGAATCATAAACCTCATTGTTTGAGTCAAAGTGCCAGCTTTTCGGTTGTGAGGATTTACTGCTTTTCTTTGCTTTAGGTGACAGTAAATTGAAAGTATGTGTGTTACCTGAGGTAGTAGCTGTTCCTGCTTTTCTGCTCCTGGATAACTTCATCAACTGCCATAGACAGAAAACAGTTTATGATTTTAGTCAACACATAGTTGTGAGGGAAAGGGGAAGTCATGAATGCTGGACTGTTTGTTAAAAAAGCCGAAACAATAGCAGGAATCCAGCATTTGCTACAGCTGGGCCTTTCCACTGAGAGTTATTTACGAAACACAGGCGTATTGTATGTTTCTTTTAGCCGTGGAACATTTTAGAAACTGTCATTGCCACACAAACTATACGACGCTGCCAAAGGGTTACAGTGAAGCAACTTCTCTTCTCTTTCTCTGCCATAAAACCCCGCAGGCAAAACCCTATTTAACCCCAGTCAGTGGGACGTGAGGCTGTTGAGGGGCCAAGGGGTCAACTGAGGTCAACCCATAGTAACTGTGAGTGTGTGGTTAGGGGGAGTTATCATCCATCTTGGTCTTTGTTCCCCCTCCTGTCGAAACCTCATCACACATGTTGACCACTGTTGGGAGAGGTGGAAAGAAAGTCAACACAGCGCTGTTTCTTCAATGTTATGAATATAAATTAAATTCAGAAGAAAATGAAGATGTTTGGATAACTTTGAAGTCGGGCTTGTGAAGTTTGATTTGATCAGTATTTCTGTGTTGTATTTAGATAGATGGGTAAATTAAACCATGAGCAAAATAATTTGGATGATGGCTTACACTTTTTGTTACCCTAAAGTGAAAAACGTTTTCAATTCAAAGAAACCTTATCATGTGTTGTTTAAAACTAGGTTCTTCCATTAACTGTCAAGTAGTCATTGTTTCAACATTTGCAAAAATAATTAAACTTTGGTCAGAGCCAGGGACTCTCTATGACCAGGAAAGATAAAGATGCTGTAGTTTTCTTGATTTACATGCAGAAAATGGGAACCCAAGGATGTTTGTCTGCCTTGATGAGAAAAAGTATTGATCAGACAATTACACCTGAAATGACGGGTCACTTGATCTGTTAGTTTTAATTTATTTGTAACATTTTTTCTTGTCTTAAAGGGTAATTACGGTATTTTTAACCTGTAGCTTCTTTGCCGTTTTTTGTATAACATTAGAACCAACACTTTTTGAAAGTGGTCCAGTATTTAATGAGAGTGCTGGAGCCGGCAGCCTAAAACAGGCTGCATTGTAACCACTGAGAGCGCGTTTGCAATGTACAGCCAGTAAAAGTGCTTGTTTTTGCCACTGACAGGCTCCTATTATTACTCAGTCTCAGCACATTGTGGAAAGGATCCCAACAGAGATAGGCCTTTTTGTTAAAGAGGAAGATCCTTTTTCTTCAACCAAAAACAGCCTGATAACACCATTCCCAAATACACCAGACTCCATTTAAAAAAAACAGTAATTTTAGCATGTACAGAGCCAGCAGATTTTCACTTCTAACTGGGTGAATTAAGGGTTTATTTCATACAAACCAGAGCTGGCAATTGCTGGAACAGTGGCGAGACGAACCAAGATGGGTTTTGTGAGCTTCATTTGTTTCTGTTAACTTTGAATGAAGTGTATTTCACAATGATAAAAATGACTGTTTATTTAAACTGAGTCTGATGGCTTCAGTTACAGCAATTTTCGGGCTATTTGAGGAAACAAATGGATCTTACTCTTTGACAAAAAGGTCTATCTCTGTAGGGATCCTTTCAATAATTTGTTGAGACACTTGGAATAATAATCTGAGCCTGTCAGTGGCAAAAACGAGCAATTTTTTGGGACGTACATGGACGGTGCACTCAAACACTGGGTGATTACATTGCAGCCTGTTTCACTTCTGCAAACTGAGTATTTAGGGGTTTTTAGACTCACCGAAATTGTGATGGATATTTTAAACAAATTCCTGACTCTTCATGGACTCAGTGATCAATAGGTAAATGAAAAGAAATCGAAAATGAAAATAATCAATAAGCTGTAGCCTAAAAACAGTGTATCAATGAAATAAATTTACTAGTTGTTTGATTTTGTGGTGTAAAAAGATTGCGGAGCTTGATCCTTCCTAGGTGACAGATCAGCTGATTACTTCACAATTCACTTCATGTCTAAGCTGCCTGACACTGCAGCCAACACACACACAGACACACAAATCCACCGACGCTATTACTCTGTGGGCAAGTCCTGGATTAGGCTACCCCTAACTGCCCACACATACACACAAACACACCCCTCTACGTATTACTGAGCGCTACTCAGGGCCCCTCAAATCTTAATCCGCTCTGATTTTGGAGTGGATATGGGTAGCACACTGAACCTCATGCTCTCCTCTTTCAGCCCCTTCCCCCCACTCACACACTCCCCAGCACCCCTGCCTTCTTTCCCCAGCACCACCCAGCACCTCCTCCTCCTCGCTGCCTCTACTCCTCCCTAGGGCTTGCCTGATCACTGTTTCTGTGTCTGTGTGCGCCAGGTGAGCTCTGTCTAAACAAATCCTGCCTCCCGCTTGTTTTGTCTACTGCGGTGGAGGCAGGCGGCTAGGCGGACAGCTAGGGCCTGGCATAAGGCTGCTTTTCTCTCCAGCTGAATAGAGAGGGGGGGTTACTGCTGCTATTCAAAGAGTAGGCTCTGTGAATGAGGTTCCCAAAGGAGGGAAGTGTCAAGAAATTTCGATTCATTGCGTGATGGTATCAAAACACACAGAGTTCTTGGGTGTCAACAAGGGAGGGAGTTCTTTTATCTCATGTGTTGTTTTGCTACATACTGAATAAATAACATGCTTAATGCACTGTACAAGTGATGTCAGGTTTGAACTATAATCCTTCATTGATTTCATTTGTTAAATCCACCGAAATTCTTTATAGAAAGGAGACAAGTTGCAAAAGGATTTGGTCGGGGCATGATAACGTTTTATCAAATCCAAATGCAGTTTGAAATCCGCTTATCAAATCTAAATCCTTGTTAAATCCATTTAGTTGTTGCTTTCATTGAATTTAAGTGACAGAAGTTATAGATAACAGTTTAGATCTACACCGATCAGCCAAAACATTAAAACCACTGACAGGTGAAATGAAGAACAATGATCATCTTGTTACAATGCAGTGATCTATGAGGAAACCTGTGGTCCTGGCATTCATGTGGATGCTACCTGACGTGCTCTGTCCACCCAAACACCATTGCAGACCAAGTACACCCTCTCATGGTAACGGCACTCCCAGATGGCAGTGACCCCCTCAGTAGGAAGGCTCCATGCCACACTGCAAAAACTGCTCAGGAATGGCCTGGGGAACATGACAAAGAGCTCAAGGCATCAACCTGGCCTCAGAATCCCCCAGATTCCAATCTGATCAAACATTTGTGGGACAAGCCGGAACCTCAGAGGTACCCTCAATCCACACTGGGGCCTCCTTGGATTGGACTTGGCTCTGACCCTGTTGAGACATGGGCACAGAACCTCTGAGGGCGATTGGATTGGATCAGATTGGAATCTGGGCATTTGGAGGCCAGGCTGACACCTTGAACTCTGTCATGTCCCTCGAGCTATATGTGAACAGTTTTTGAGGTGGGCGCCTTGTCCTGCTGGGGAGGCCATTGCCGTTGGGGAGTGCCATTGCCATGAGGATGGGTACTTGGTCTGTACAAGTGTTTAGGTGGTGCGGGTCAAGTCGTATCCACATATGTGCCAGGACCGAAGGCTTCTCAGCTGGCCAGCTGTAAGTTGTTTTTATGTTTTGGCTGATCGGTTTAGAACTCAGAGATTTACATTTAAGTTGCTTTTTACCTACAGAAAAGAGAGCAAAGATACAGTGTACAATTAGATAGAAAATGTGTTTGTTTTACCAACTGAGCAACATACAATGATTTGTATGATATTTCAAGAAAATGCAAGTACAATGGTAGCTAATGAATTAGCACCCCACAAAGTATGTTAACTGTTACATATTTAACGTGAAGTTATGTAGGTTAGGATTAGGAAACGACATACCTTGGTCACTTGGTTTCACACCAGACATGAACATTGGTCTCGTGGGGAAAAGACCTATGTTGTTTGACCCATGCACCACCCCAACCTTCCTGCGTGAATTTTACCCTTCTTTACTCCTGTCAGCGCCTTGGTCACGTGATCGCAGCCTTCCGAAATAAGTGGGTTATCCATGCCTCACAGCAAGAGGGATCCTGGTTTGAACCCAGGGATTCGAATCCCAGAGTGGGGGAGCCCTTCTGTGTGGAGGTTGCATGTTCTCCCTGTGTCAGCATGGGTTTTCTCCAGGTACATTCACATGGAATGTTTCAGTCCACAGTCCCACAGTGCAAGCTAACTCTAAATTGTCCGTAGGTGTGAATGTGAGTGTGAATGGTTGTCTGTCTCTATGTGTCGGCCCTGTGATAGTTTGCCGACCCCACCTCTCGCCCAATGTCAGCAGGGGTAGGCTCCAGCCCCTCCACAAACCCCCAACAGGATAAGCGGTTATGGAAAATGAAATGAAAAATATTCGAATTGTGATGCATTACTCTTTGTAGTTAAACATACGAAGAGTACGTGAGAGCAGCCTGAACTGAGAGATGTATCTAAAAGAGAACCAGCTATCAGAACGCACAGAAGGTTATTTTAAATGAGAGGTAATTGATATAGAGGTTCATCCAGCGTCACATTACAAATGTGAATGCTAAGGAGGATTTATCGCTGACATTTGAAACATTATATCCAGTCATTTATCTGAGTGTTGTGGAACAAGAAGCATTAATAGCTGAACGATGCTGGTTATATATAACAGCGTTAATCCCATCTTTAAAGTTTGGTGCTAACAAGATTTCTCTGGCAGCCACAGTCTAAAAAGTAAAGGGAAATGTGAAGCTGAAGAGCCTTTGGGTGTGGATACGTAGATAGCTTCTCAGTGTGTGTGCTCCTGTGTGCTTTTAGTGTGTGTGTTTGTGTAATTTAAAGTGGAAGTCTGGCACAACGCGATGGCGATGAAAGACGTGACCTACTGTGTAAGTTCCTCCCCCTGGATACAATAAGTACATCAACAAACACACACACACATAAAGCAACGGTATGGTGTTGGTGTTGAGAGAAGGGTGTTTACAACAGGAAACAACTCTTCCCCTCAGCTCCCCTTCAGCATGAGGAAATTAAATCATCTCACCTCACACTGCAGTAAACACGGAAGCTTTAAAGTCATAGCGTCACTGATTGAAAAGTGAACTGTTGCACAACCTGAGCTTTTTAAAAATGAATAAAGTTTCTTATCTACAACAGTGCACTGATGGGAATTCCCAAATAGAAAGAAAAGCTTTGAATACAGAAGTTTTAGATTAATGTCAGAATGTGTTCAAAGTAGACATAGCCTTTAAGGGGATCTTTGTGTCAACCGAGTCAAGTCCTGGCATATAAGCCATATTAACGTGCACCAATCAAAGTATGTTTCTGTCTCGTTGCCAAAATATGTGCTGGAAGAAAGCACATCCTGACTGAGGTAATGCTTATTAAATGATTTGGCTGATGTTGGGGCAATATTACACTAAATTAAGTCCCGGTATGTCAGTAATGTGTTAGTACCACAAAAGAAGAACAAAAGAACACAAGAGCAGAAACACACTTGTCAGGAAAACTGTCCTGCAATCAGTGAGATGAGAGTTTGCCTTTGAGCATTTCCAGTGTTATAAATCTATAAAAAGTAATTCTGTGCTGTCACACAGAGCAGTAATGGGGATGATGTTTTTCATTCTGTGCAAAGGTAATATTACTTTTAAACGTGACGCTAGTTGCAGTTTCCAGTATTTTTTTCAATATAAAACCAATGAGATAGTAGAAAGTTTATCACAGAAAATGATTTTGTCAGTGGAAAATTGTTGGCATGGAAGACTGTCCAAAGAACCAAAATTAGTTCATATATGCAGGGGTTTTTTTAAAGCGGGAAACCTGCTAAAAATAGGTGATAGACGTCCTTACTTTTTTTTTTGCTGCATGAGAGGGGATGACATGCAGCAAGGGGCCACAGGCTGGATTTGAACCCGGGCCGCTGCGGCAACAGCCTTGTGCATGGGGCGCCTGCTCTATCCATTAAGCCACCGACGCCCCAAGATGTCCTTACTTTTAATATCTATTACTTATTCAGTCTCTCTTTCAAAGTCTGTGATAACTAATTTGGAGTGATGTTTGAGCGCTGCTTGGGCATCCTCCAGGACACTCTAAGTTCTGATATTGTTGCTCCTGGATTGCCCCTCTAAATCATTGTCGAGCAGCTGGGTAAGGGCATCCTTGACTCCGATGTCCCATCGTTCCATATCGGCCATGTTTTCCTCCATCTCTCCTATGCACTTCATTATTCCTTCTATCTGAGTTGTCGTGTCTCGTATTGTCTGGTTTATTTCCATTGTGAATTCGTCCTTTTGGTTTTTAATGTCCTCTCGAAAACAAGTGCGAAAATCAGAGAAATCTCTCTTCAGTTCGGCCTGAAGCACGTCGTCAAGACTTCACTCACCACTTAGCAGATTGAGTGTTAAGTTTTGGTTTCTCTGTGGCCGCCATCTTGTCCCATTGAAATTTTGCTGGCCGCAACTTCACCCTTTTTAGTCTTGTCCCCACTCATTATTAAATCGATGTGTACGGCTTTGTATGAATATAAATCCTTGAATTGAGAAAATTTAAGGCTGATACTGGAGCTCTGTTGTTGGGCTGTCACTCCATGTAGCATGCCACTGGAAGTCCATTTGGATAAAGAACTTTGTGGTGGCCCATCATTATATTGCACTGTAAAAGGGGTGAAAATTAGGGCATCCACTCGGATGTCATATTTCCATCATTGCTGATCAAAGTCAATTGGAGCTGGAGCCGATGAATACCCTTGACTACTGCAGGGTCATTTTTCCTAGGAATGAATGCTGATTGCAACCTTTCTCTCTAAACAAAACCCAGATGTCTGTGGGTATAAGTGGTTTTGTCAAGTAGGAAAAGGGCTTAATAATAAAAAATAATGAGGGACCACTTACCTTAATTCCAATAATCCCCAAGTATTCTGATAAATGTACCACTGGACCGAAAGCCCATTAGTTTGAAAGCAAACTCACATTGCTGTCAGGGCCGTTTCTCCGAAAACATGCCACAGACTCTCCTTTACAAAAGCACATTGCAAGGTATTATGCAGAATGACATCAGCGGACCTCTGATTGGCCGGTACTTGTTGCCTTTGTTGGTTGGGTTGGTTAGGTTTAGGCATGAAGAGTGAGATTTGTTAGGGTTAGGGTAAGAATATCTGTATAGACTAATCAGAGGCAGAGTATAGGGCATGATGAACATGATTTTGCACAATAATAATTAGCCTTGTGTTTCTGTTTGGGAGAGAACGTAGCGTATTTTTGGAGACACGGCCCATGTACGTTTGTTTTTAGGATAAGAGGCTGTCGGACAAATGGGCTTTTGGTCCAGACTATTTGGGCTTTGGATTATGAATCGTCGAAACAACAGCATGGCACCCAAATAATGCCTATTGTCAGTTTGTGAGCTCTTTGATTTCCCCATGTTGGTTCATTTTAGTTACTACAGTCCGTCTTCCCCTGATTGTTCAAGGCGTGACTGTCATGCTGCTCTGCCATTCTGTATAAAAGTTACGATTGCCTTTAAGCTGGCAGTGGAGGACGATTGCACATGTTTTACATATTCTACGCCTATGCACAGCAATATGCTATACTGTAAATGGGTGTTATCAGTATGTTGACTGAGGCCTTACATTGGCTGTTAAAAATCATTATAATCTGAGTGAGAGTAGGTGTCACTTTTCAAACAGTGTCTGTCCCAGACCTGATTTTGGGGTGAAACTCCCAAATTAAACCCAGACTGCATTCAAAATGACCTACGCAGGCTGTGTTGGAGACCTAACTGCCGGCTGAATGAGGCTGGATGTCTTCATGCAGGCTTATAATTAGCAGAAACCAGTCAGCCCTTAATATGATAATCATTATTTAGCATAGATTCCTGTCAATCCCTAAAACCTCCCAACTTTATAGTAATAACTGTTATTGGGGAGAGAAGAGGGGGTCTAATTCCTAAAGCATTTAACTGTAAAGATGTATATGAAGACATCGCAGGTGTGTGTTTGCACTTGCCCTCTCTTGCGTGGGGGAGGTGTAAGAAGCCCCAAAGAAAACACAGTGAAACGTGTGAAGGAGATTCTTGAGTGACACCCCGGCGTTGTTGCAACCAGCTGAAGTTCAGCGAGCAGCGAGCTCTCTTCACATCTTTGCCATCTCTGTTTAGGCAACAGTTGTGTTGTTAATTAAGAATGCACTCATTTGTCATATTTGGAAGGCAGACTATATTTCCCAGTGATTGTTTAGTGAGCAGAAAGCTCATGGGGAATCAGATAAGTAGCGCTACCTGCTGCTGCAAGCTCTGAGGGTTGCACCAAACCAGTTAAAGGATGAAACTGAGCTGTTGATAAACAGAAACAAGTGTTGAGAAAGAGACGGGTGGGTGTGTGTGCCTTGGCAATTATCTCCTCATGTCCATGCCACTTATACGCGCTGGCTGTTGAATAATGCTCTCAACGAGCCCTGCGACACACACTCGCAAAACCAACGCACACACCTTTTCTGCTCCTGCATCTCAGAGAATGTCAACCATGCTTTGATGCCCCTCCTCCGCCCGTCCGTCTCCTTTTTTCTGTCTTTCTCTCTGTTTCCTGAGAGCTGATTTATGTTTGGTGTAGGAGTCAGCATGTCCGCCTTGATCTGTCTTCCTTTTTGTTCTTTCTTACCTCCATCCTTCAATCCTCTCCTCCCTCTCCGCCTCACGCTTTCTTCAGTGTAAGAGAAGAAAGAGAACATTTTGAACACCATTAGTTTTTATGGTTTGATTAAACCCCCGGAGGAAAAGAGAGGGAAAGAGAGAGACAGAGGGAGATGGAGAGGTAGAGAGGTGGGGCACAGAAGGGCCAGTTGGAACAAGGAGGCATTGTGTAGCCCCCCAACTGTGTCGGACTGACAGTCTGCATTACAGCACGCTACAGCAGCCCGCTCCCCAAAGCACTGCTAATCTGTTGCTTACTGGCCCCTCTGGCTAGCTCAGGTAAGGGGGGAGGGAACCGGAGAGAAGGGGAGAGAGATTTTCTCTTGTTTTTTCCATGTTTAAGCCAAAATCATTCCTACCAGGCCTACTGAGGCCACAATTATTTAATTTGTCGCATTGCGTCATCGTTAAGTCTGTTAGAGCTGCTATTTCCTGATCTTGGGCTGTTGGCTCATTGGTTTGTAGCAATTCTGGTGAAGTATCATTGGTTGTAACTGCTGTCAGTTTACAGACGTGTTACTGTGAATTGCAATAAAAGTTTATTTTGTTTGGTGAAGGACTCATTGTTCTTCATAGTAATGCTTTGAGCTAAATGCTAACATGGCCACAATGGTTAGTAAACAGAGGAATGCAGCATGGAGGCCAGTGAAAATGTTACAATGGTTACTTTTTTCTCAATATCTATAACTTATGCAGTCTCTCTTTCAAAATCTGTGCCGACTAACTTGGAGTGATGTTCGAGCGCTGCTTGGATGGAGGACTTTGGGGTGGCCCATCATCACATGGCGCTGGAAAAGGTGTGAAAATTAGCATGTCCATCATTGCTGAACAAAGTCAATTGGAGCTGGAGCCGATACATACCCTTGACTACTTGCCGATTGCAGCCTTTTCCTACTAAAAGATAGGAAAGTCTGCCACGACGAGTCCTCATGTGTGAACAAGCCTACGAGCAAGTCGCCCCCTCGTCTGCGACTGGGACTGGATATCTGGCATGCTAGAAAACTGGAGAAGTCTGACACGGCTGACAAAGAGCATCAGCCAATGAGTGGCGGGATATGTCAGTGGAGTTGCTTATTTGGGCTTGCTCTCTAAACGACGCCTTTCTCTATCCGTCTAATAAGTTATTTAAGCGCATGATAGTCGCTTCTTTTGGGCTTGTTTCCATAGCCCTTGTTGCTTGTTTTTCTCCCAAGATCTGGCAACACTGACAAGCCGGCTGGCAAGCAACAACAATGGCGGCATCCACAGGATCACAGGGACCGCGTTGTGTTTAGACCCAGGCCCTGGAGGACGATCTGATTCAACACTGGGAAGAATATCCATGCCTTTACGATGTGTCATCTCCAAGTTAAAAAAATGTAGTTTGGTGACGTAACCGCGTTATCTGGGGCTCTGTCGGCGAGGGCTCGGTGGAGAAATCTTGTGGTGTGCACACACATGTCGCCAGGTATGAACACTCAAAAGATCACGATAGTCTCCGCGACACAAAATCAGGATGAAAATCGTCAAAAAAAACAAAAAAATTATTCGTCTCTCGCCATTGACTATCGTATATATTTTTTCAGAAACAAGGTCTATGCGACACCGTAAGGGAGAGGGTCCTTGTCTCTCTGTCTGGTCACAAACCAAACTATTGAATGACTCCAAGGTCAGGGGATCAACAAAGTTATTGCAGTTCGTCCTCAGGGGAACATGAATGTCTGCACCAAATTTCTTGGCAATCCATCCAATAGTCGTTAGGCTACTAATTCCATTTCTTTGTATTTAAACTTGAATAGGACTGGTAGAGAGGCAATGACATCACAGACCCGGCTCCATGAGGGCAATTTGTAATTGTTCTTTATAATTTTAAAACAAAAGCAAAACAATCAAAAAATTTATCCACGATTAAAATAATCTTTAGTCGCAGCAGTCGTACAGCAGAGGGTTTATGTGCAGCAGCTGACTTGGTACAAATGGAGGCTGTACATTCAGCAGCCAAGGAGTTTTACCCAAGGAGACCCCAGTTAGCTACAAAAACAAACTCTCCGTGAAACTCCGAATGAATAGAGCAAGGTAAGCTTTCACATTTAGTCTGGTCAGTCTGCTAAGTCCCATTGGACATGCTGCAGATGGCTTTTCACTCCCTCAGCTCCTCAGGAGTTGTTCTATTGCTTGTTTTCACAGAACAGCCCCCCGATAAGCTTGTTAATTCCCCAAAAAGCTCAGCCTCTCAGTGCCCACCCACTTCTACCTCTTTTTTTTTTAAGGAAATACCTCTCCTTTCTTCACAGTGCATGCCTGGACCTTGATAGAGGTATGCTGTCATGCTGTTATTGCATTAATTCAAGAGTTTTTGTGGGCTTTGTAAAAATAGAGTGGCAGAAAGTGATGGAGCAACGGGGAGACTCCCAAAAGCATTGTGGTGAACAGAAGCACAGCCAACATGACTCGGGCTGCAACTAAAAACTTCTTTTATTTTATATTAACCTGCCAGTTTATCAGCTTATCTGGACCCCAGGAAGAATAGTCTTCACTTAGGTGAAGACTAATGGGGATCCATAATAAAACATAAAAACATAAAACAGTTATTTTCTCAATGGATAACTTTTTGGTCTCTTAAATGTCAGAAAAGGCGAAAAAATTCCCATCACATATTACCAAAGTCCAAAGTGATCATTAAATGTCTTGTTTGGTTCAGAACATGTTCTGTTTACAATGATATAAAACAGAGAAAAGTGGAAAATGGCATCAGAAAATAGCTTAAAAGATGACTTACAAAATAGTTAAATTAGACAATCGACAGAGATTTATCAACAAAGCTGTGCAGCTCTACATCTGACATTTCTCACTCGTACTTTGCAGATATGCTCATGCCAACACCGTTTTCAATACCCCAGCCTCCTCCTTATGTGCAATATTTTTGGTATTGTTAATTTGATGTATATGACCTTGTGAAATGAAAGTATTAGTGTTTGTGTCCTTTGTACTGTGACGCATTACACAGTGAACTTTGAGGTTTTGAATTGAATTACAAGAGTGATTTAAATCAAATCTTTTATGTATTCAATTAGGCCGTTAAAAAGTGGGCGTGCTTAAGTAGAATTTATACTTCTCCGTCAAATTGACGCCGTGCCTATGGTGTAGGGTCTGCGTTGATGTAGAGCCTACACTGTAGCCTGATGTGCACCTCCCCAGAAATGTAACTACATGTCGCGGTGATGCAGACCTCCTGTCTATTTTTGTAAGCTGAAACCATTTCCCTCAGTGGAAACGAAGATTTAATTTACATTAATTTCACAGATAAGAAACAATAAATTGTGAAGACAACAAAGCCCCCACAAGATAGCATTTTAAGTCTTCAGTGTGATTTATCCTGGCTTCATATGAGCAGAGGAAATCTCTGCTAGTTGCTAGGCTAATTTATACAATGTAAAATGCCATAGGCCTGTGCTAATAACGTTAGCATGTTGTATTTGTTTGGAAAACATGATTAGTGTAAAACAGTTGTGAATGGAGCCAAATTTTGTAACATTAACCTTTGTTAAATGTTGCTGATGTCCTTCGCCTTATATGAGTAGAGGAAAAGTCTGCTAGCCGCTGGGCTAATTTATACAATGTAAAATGCTATAGGCTTGTGCTAAAAACATTAGCATGTTATATTTCCCCACAAATATAACATTAGCATGCTATATTTGTGGGGAAAATGTGTCCAGATAAAGACAAATGCTTTGTCTGTGAATGCTGTGAGTTATAGTGAAGCTGATTTGTATACTTGTGTTTGAAATTGTCTCTATTAAGCCATGTTTAATGTATGTTTAACATATGTTTTGAATCAACCAAACATTACAGCACTTCACAGAAACCCCACCGCCGACCAGTGTTTTGGAGGTGTAACTGCAGAGTGACACAGACACACCACCACACAAGTATAAATGCTCACAACAGCGTAGGCCACGTGCATAGGCTATGCCAAAGGCTCTGCATAGAGCTGACGCACAAGTATAAACCCCTCTTTACAGTTTAGTGCGATACAAAGCTGCAGTGGATAGTTGGCTCTGCACACACTTCTTTCGCCATAAGATGAGGAGGAGGAAGAGGGAGAGATAAATGAATTCAACCTCTGCCACATTTGTTTTGGAAGTAAAAGACAGAGGTTTTGCCCAGCACACACACCCTCCTGTCCCTCTCCATATTACTTTTTAAGCTTACTTTTACAACTCACAAAGTGTGAAGTGCAGTTTTATATGACTGGTGTGGCTAGCTAGTCACCCAAAGTCCCATTTGATTGGATGAACTTTTGTAAGTGCAGGATGAGTCATCAAACATTGAATTCATTTTAACCTGGTTTTACAGAAAGAGAAAGGACAGGGATTCTGATGTAAACTTCCACTGATACTGACTATTTTTGCATATATTTAGCATATAACGAGATAAATTCAGTCAGTTCACACAGAGACACAAGATTAAAACTGGAGAAAATGTATTTTTCATTTCATGGTGACTTAAACATTAATCTATGTGTTAATTAAGAGGGGATTAGTTCTCCATTAGATTCAGATTCTTTAAGAGCAGAGCTTTTTCCGCCCACTCTAACTATATAACCATTTGGTCAATTCTTGAACGTGTCTCTGACTGTGGTGCAGAGACAACAAGTGAAAGGAGATAGTTTCTTAATGACCTTTCTGTCACAAGCTCACCTCTCTAAGCCTTAGGCTACCTCTGCCCCACCCAACAATCACTTAAACCCAGTCCGCTGAGGTGAAGACGGCTGAAGAAAGACACATCTGTCGTTCACTTAATGAAGACAATAAAGCTCACACACTGATGCATCTGTCTGGTGTCTGCTGGTCTGTGGTCAGTGATGGGGCAGTCTGGCTGCCACTCAATTCTCCCAGGCCGTAAAAGTGACCATTAAAATGACGGATACCTCTTCCTCTCCCTATCTCTGTGTCTCTCTATCCGTCACACACTTTCTCCTCTGTGTGTCTCTGTGGGCGTCTGGACATGCATCCAAACATCAGGGAGGGTGTTCCCGGAGCCTCTGTGCCCCTCACTCTTTCACCCCTCGCCCCCACATCCCATCCCATTAATGATAAGAAACACACATGCTCTCAGACTCAGTGTAAAAGCGCCCTGTTGCCTAGCGCCCTTTGACCCCTGGGGGTCATAAGGAAAGGCACGTGCTAACAGAGGTCATGGGAGGGCCTGGGTGGGACCAGTGTTTGGTTTTTGGCGACTCTCTAGGGTAGACTTAGCGACCACGTTCCAACTGTGAGGCCATCTCTGAGCCCGGCAGATGTTTCATACCCAGTCACCCCCTCAGGATGAGCTTAGACAACAGACCCACAGGTGGATGTCCTCCCTTTGTCTGTGGGAATTAGCAAACGCCAACCCTGAAATATTAACTGTGGCCTTGCTGCCTTTGACTGTCAGCCCTAAGCTTCTCTTGTGGTTTCATTTAAGCCAGACCGTTCAGTGTGGATCTGTTTTCTTGGCTGTGTGTGATTATGAGCAAGCAAGAGGAGCGTGTTGCGTTCATGTTCTCCTCCAGAGCATAAATTCCTCATCCCACCTGATATGTGTCTGACTTAGCATGTGACATCCCTCCTGTTTTCTATATTTAATCCCCATCTCTTGTCTTTTTGCCTGGAAGATAGAACTCCACCTTGTTGCTGGAAACAACTGAAGCAAGCATCATGCCCAGTTGTGGTTTGATGTGCAAGCTAGAATTTGCTGCCATCAGTCATATCAAGTAATATTAATCATATCATAATCCTGTTTTTTGATTATCCAGCATGTATCATTGAAACTTTAAAAATTTAGCAGCTCAGTGCCCCTGGGAACTGTTGCGTTATTGAAAGACTCTGCACCTCAAGATTTAAATCCAATGTGAACTCTGAATGCTAACACAGAAAGTAGTGTACCCAATATGTAGTGAGGGGGGAAGTAAAGTCCCTTTCCCACTGGACAAAAAACCTCTAACACCAACTTACATCTTACGTTTGTATTTAATAGGAAAAGTCACAATAGGCATTCACTATCTAGTCAAATGACTCTGCAGTAGTCACGGGTATTGATTGGCTCTAGCTTTGATTGGCTGTGATGGGCTTTGATGGAAATACAACACCTGTGTGGAGGCGCTAATTTCGCCCCTTTTCCAGTGCTGTATGATAATAAACCACCAAAAATTCCTCCATTCAAGCAGCCCTTGAACCAGGATCAGAATCAGAAGTACTTTATTGATCCCTGAGGGGATATTGTGATTCGTTACAGTCGCTCCAATGTAAAGAAAAGAGAATTATAAGAGGTAAGAAAAAAAAGAAGAGTGTGAATATAGAGCAATAAATAAAATAAAGTAGAAATGAAGTGTGCATTAAGATAAAAAAAAAAAGTGAATTATGCTGCCGTGTTTAACACTAGTATTTAAGATATAAATATTAAAATACAATCTATATCGTCACAGTGCTGAGGCTTAAAGTGTGAAAATTTAACTACAATATATACATCAATAGAATAAACAAGAATAAAATAAGATTCTTGTCTGATGAAGGGCAGGGGCCCGAAACGTAACACATGAATAAATTGTTCAAGGAGCAGCTTCTGGTGTGCGGACTTTATCTTTTATTCCAAATGTTCCAATGTGAAATACTTGTGTTCTCCATCTTGTCTTTATTTATTTCCTTTTGGTATATTTAAACAGTTTATATAGTTTCATCCTTTTAAAACCCATTGGCTGCAACACACACAGCCCATTATAAGAGAGGGAGACTGCCTCTGTTGGATTCATACGTCATGGTGTGAGCAAATAAATAAGCCGTGTTCAGGAGAGCTGGGGGGCAGGAGTGGGTGTGGAAGTTTGTTGATCATGTCCAACAGGTTGAAGTCTGTGTGCCCCTGCATGCCTCTGTGGGTTTATGTGTATATGCATATGTGTGTTTGTGTGTGTAGGTGTGAGAAAGATAAGCCATCTCAGGGAGGAGGAGAGGACCGGGTCTGCTGAGCGTTTGTGTTTGTGTCTCTGGTTTTAATGACTTCAGCTGCTCGGGCTCCGGTCTCTGTGTGTTGGGGGTGGATGGGGGGGGGGTGACACACACTGTGCACACACGTGCAAAGGTGCACACACGCATCTGCAGCCTTCCAAACCACAGAATTTTGGTGAACCAAATCTAAACGTGTGGATTTGTTTTGTTTTTCATGGCTGCCCCTGCTGATCTGGAAAAGGTGAGAATGAATGCAGGATCTTAGTGCTGCTTGCAGACGGCCCTTGTGTGTGCACATAGTTTTGCCACTGTCTGAAAGAAACATAAAGAAATGTCATCAGCAAATAAATGTCGCTGTAAGTACGCAGAGCCCTCATATTGTCTAACCATCCTCTATTATGTTGTTTCTCTCTATCCTTTCTCCTCTTCCCAATCTCATTAGCTGTTGTTTGATCAGTCTTAAGTGAAGTCTGATAGCGAAGTGTGAAACCCCTGCTGGGTTAATATCCCGAGGAGAAGAGGAGGACACTGTAGCAGGATTTGAAGTTGTTTTGTTTAGTGTGAAGTCAAAGAGCAAAACCAATGCTGGGGTTAAATCCAGGGGACCCACCTCATGTGAGTAAGCCCCCTCAGCTGACAACCTCCACCCACCCACCCAGTAACTGTGTGTACAGTGTGTCTGTGTATGTTAACATGTTCAGTAAGTATTCAAGGAATCCTGCACCTCACTCAGTTGAACAGCCATCACGTGCCACACATTAATGCCGTCAGTACAGTACAGCCTCCACTTCTTGCACACCCTTTTTGGTTTGTGCTGCGGATACACATGCAACAGTTAACTAAAAAAAAAATTAATTAAAATCATCAGTCAACAGTAAATTTATATGTCATGGACAGTTTGTTTCTAAAACAGGTTATCAGGAAACTTAATTCAAAATGTGTGTAGGTTTTTACATTTTACATTAGAAGGATTAAAGCCCCTGACTTGTTTTTTTTTAAAGTAATAGTGCCTATGGTTAATACTTCTGTTAACACTGGATAAAATGACTATGTGTAATGTAGCAGGAGTTTCTCATAGCCACAAACCTGCAGAGAATAATCACCCAGCTGTGCAGTTTCACTCAGCTCTTCACTACCAAAAAGCCAGAAGCCATTTTTACCTTTCATATGTAGTGGATATGTTTAAACTTTGTTTTTTTACATCACAGTTTTCAAGTTTATGTTGTGACAATGCTGTGGTTATTGTGTGGTCATGTGTAGGCACAAAAACCGCCTGGTTAGTGTTAGGAAAACATCATATTTTGGCTTAAAATGCCCAGTTTGGTTGCTAAAAACATGGCTGGAAATGTATTAGGTTCTTGTTGTTCTTGGAAATGTCCTGGACTCTAGTTTAAAAATACAGACTTTTGTTACTAGAAACCCAGCTGGAAATCTCCCAAACTCTATTTAAAAAATATCTCTTTTGTAGCTGCAAACACGGCTGGAAATGTACTGGATTCTTGTTAAAAAAAAAAAAAAAAAAAAAGAACCTGATATTGTCTCTACAAACCCGGCTGAAAAAAAAAAAAAAAAAAGAACCTGATATTGTCTCTACAAACCCGGCTGGAAATGTCCCAAACTCTATTTGAAAAAATATCTCTTTTGTAGCTACAAACACAGCTGGAAATGTCCCAAACTCTACTTGAAAAAATATCTCTTTTGTAGCTACAAACACAGCTGGAAATGTCCCAAACACTCGTTAAAAAATACCTATTTTGACACTAGAAACACAACTGAAAATGTCCCGAACTCTACTTAAAAATAGACTTTTGTCTCTACAAACCCAGCTGGAAATGTCCCGAACTGTATTTGAGTAAATATCTCTTTTGTAGCTACAACCACAGCTGGAAATGTCCCAAACACTCGTTAAAAAATACCTATTTTGACACTAGAAACACAACTGAAAATGTCCTGAACTCTACTCAAAAATAGACTTTTGTCACCGCAAACACAGCTGGAAATGTCCAAAACTCAATTTAAAAAATATTGACTGGAAACGTCCTGGATTCGTGTTAAAAAGAATACCTGATATTGTCTCTACAAACCCAGCTGGAAATGTCCCAAACTTTAAAAAAATACCCATTTTTGACGCTAGAAACCCAACTGAAAACGTCCTGAACTCTAGTTGAGACTTTTGTCGCTACACACCCAGCTGGAAATGTTTTAAACTCTATTTAAAAAAATACAGACTTTTGTTGCTGGAAATGTCCTGAACTCTTTCTAAAAAATACAGACTTTTGTAGCCCAAACACAGCTGGAAATGGACTCTTATTAGAAGATACCTGCTTTTGTCACTACAAACCTGAGAGGAAATGTCCTCAACTCTTAAAAAAAAACCATTTGTTTTTGATGCTAGAAACACAACTGTAAATGTCCTGAACTCTAGTTAAAAATGCTGTCTTTTGTCGCTTCAAACACAGCTGGAAATGTCCCAAAGTCTTTAAAAAATTCTCTCTTTTGTAACTCCAAACATGGCTGCAAATGTCCCAAATTCTTAAAAAAACAACTTGGTTTTGACACTAGAAACGCAGCTGGAAATGTCCTGAACTCTAGTTTAAATGCCTGCTTTTGTCGCAGCAAACACAGCTGGAAATGTACTGGATTCTTGTTAAAAAAAAAAAATCTGCTTTTAATACACACACTTTTGTTGGTCAAAATCAATGGCCTACGGCAGCTGTCGATCTTAGCTGTCATGCCTTCTATCGTCCCCTCCTCCTCCTGATGAGAACCTCAGCTTGTGTGTAATCTGAACTATGTCATATGTAGGAAACATACAAATGTAATATATCTGTGGTTTGCATAAATGTGCAATGCCACCACTGAATTCTGGTGACTGGGCTGCTCTACACAGTTTTTTATCATCTTTCAACTCATCGTTTTGGTTGTACAGCCCTGCCAAATCTTGGTCGATCTGGTTCACTCTTACTGCCCTGATCAACCTCGTTTTCTATCTGCAGTAAGGCAACAAGCACACATGTACTGTAGGAGCCCATCATGCGCAGTAAGAAGCTGCGTACAGCTTTGCTTATGTTGGCTAGTAGTATGATGGATCCTCAAATTTTCAGATCAAAACAGTCCATCAAATATGTGCAAGCTCTGAACCAAAATGACAAGCTGCTGCACGGTTGTAAATTCACAACAGTCATGCAAAAAATCTAAGATGGTTCCACTCAACATTTACTGAAGAACTTTCAGTGAGCTACCCATTTACAGTACTTTAATAGTTTAAAGTGTAATCCTGCTCTGACTGAAATTTAACTGCTTGGGTTTAAGCAAAATATGTCTGTGCTCTTTTTCTGCCCCATAGCACGATTAGGAGAAAGTAGGCTAATCCAAAACGTGACGATAGTAGCAAGACTAATGTATTGTACGCAGAGGAATGCAATGTATTTTAGGAATGCATTTTTTTTTAGACCCAAATCTGAATGGCTTAGCAGAGAGGACTGGCATCTTTGCAGCGGCAGTTGCTCGTAGCCTTCCTTTGACATCATGTCCATTGTGTCAGCGGCGTGTCCTTTGTGGCGTCCATGTGAACTTACGCTCCTTTTTCCTTCTCGTGTTTGAGGTCGCATTACATGTCGGCACACCTCATCAACCTGTCTCATTCAGCCACCATGTATTCAGCTAAAGTTCAGGCCTGAAGAGGTGAATGAAGAGTTTTGACCGCATATGATTTAGAAGCAGGGGTTGTTTTATCTAAATGGCATGCCGTGCCCCAGGTCTTTGTGCCGCCTCTGTGGTTTGTGGAGAAAAGTAATTACTACAGGGCCTAAAGCCACCCGCTCTGGCCTTTGGACCTCTGCTGCCACATCCTGTAAGCAGCGACTTCGCTTTTAAGAGATCTCTCGGCTCTTTTTTTCTCATGAGCAGCATGCTGTCGTTTCGTCTCTCTACATCTTCTCATAATTTAAATCAACACTTGATTATTTAGCATGTCTTTTTGGAGTCAGCATGTCTTTATCTACCACTTTCATTCTCCGTCACTCATCGTCTTCTCTACTTTTCACCGTCTTCCTCCCCTCTTCATCTCCACCAGCCTCCTCTAGACTGTTGCCAGAGTGCGGCCAGCTCTTTTGAGGGAAACCTCCGCTCTCCCCAGTAATCATGACTTAAAGGGAATTCCTCCTCCAGCAGCAGGCCTGCAGCTCTGCATCTCTGAACATTTGATGGTTTGATGGCTATAATTTGCTTAAAATAACACCAATAAAGTCATGAAGCTGTAAATGCCTAAATACCTAATGTACCAAGATGAAACACGGTACAGCCTTTCATTTTTAGCTTTCAGGAGCCTCTTGGTTACTTTTTATGGAGTGTGTTTTGAGGTGTTGTTACAGATATATCTTTATTATATATACACAATCTATTTAAAGTGGTTGCTCTTATTCATACAGGCAGTTGAGTACCTCTAAAATACAACATAAACAGGCACTTTGAGCCATTAAGCTAAGCTGTAATCTTCTAATATTCTGCAATATTATACTTTCTTGCCCAACGCAAGAGGCTTTACAAACATTACTTCACAAGCAACATAAAAGTGGGCGAGTAATAAGCAGCAGTAAGCCTGCGCTATTATAACACGTCAGTAATACTTTATGCTGCAGTGCATTGTTCATTCTCCAGGCTCGACCAATGGGAGGAGGCGGCATCTTTCAAAGCAGGGGGAAAGCCCTGAGCATGAGTAACAGACAGACTCTCCACCTGAGCTGGAGTCAAAAAGCTCTCTCTCCCTCCTCCCCTTCCCCCTCCTGCCCTCAGTTCATGTCAGAGTTACCTGTTGTACTCATTCTTAGCAGACACTGAACACCTCAGCTTAGTGGACAATGAGGAAGTTAGCAAGGGCCTCCTCCTAGTCTGACCTGAAAGGAAGGAATGCTAAGATTGTAGTTAGGGCTGCCCCCGACTAAGAATATTCCAAGTCGACCAATAGTCGTCATTTAGGGCCATTAGTCGACTAGTCACCTGCATGTTTACGATATTAATTTAATTATTAAATGATATATTTTGGTGGTTTGAGTTGAAGGTGTGAGAAAGAATAGTATCAGTAACATTGTTAACACTGTGCTACATTACAGAGAAATACAAAACCGTACTAATGAACCTTCATTAATCATCATCATTCATCTATGTATTGGAAATATTGGATTCAACAACTGCACCTTTTTTAATTTGTGTGTGGACAGACATAGTGCTGTCCATATTGTTTGTTTGTCTGTTTGTTAGTAATCTGTTGTCTGTTTTTATCATTGGACCTGGAGTCTGTAAATAAAGATAAATATATATTAATATAGGCCTATATTTTATCTACAAGTGCACGTCACACACTGAGCAAGCCGCCTGTTAATGACGCTGTCAGCTAATGGGCATGTAGCTACTTCCATATTTCAGATGATACGTCATGTTTGTAGTTGACCAATGAAGATGAGTTTACATATCACCTTGGGTTCGTCCTTCACCTTCTCAAAATGATCCCACACTTTGGATTTCCTGCCCGACATGTTATTAAGTAGCCTGTGGAATAACCGCAGGTACCAGCCCTGGAAATCTGGGGTTGTACACATTCCGGGTCTTTAATGCCTGGAAAACACGAGGTCGGGTGCTGGACGCTACTCTTGTACCTTTTTTGTGCCAGCTTTCAAGAGCACGGCGGCAGGTTGTGTCTGAGGTTGCCAAGCAACCTTGACGAGCATTGTATAGCCTGTTTACCTGAAATCCCGTGTGCAGAGCTGATCTTCCTCCAGGCGCTGTTTATAAGTGTGTAGGCCTATCGTCCGTGGGACAGATGTAAAGCTCTGGGTAGCCCTGCACTAACAGATCAACTTTTCCGTATTTATCAGACTGAATATTTACAGAAGAAGGGAAAGATATCTGTCGGCTGTGATTGGTTTGTAACGTGACTCCTGTCTGACTGCTGAGAGTGGCCTCTTCCTGTGTCTGTCCTTTCAAATTAAGGTTTTGATTTATTTTGATAAGGCGCAGCTCCTAATAGAGTTTCACCTTTTTCTTTGCGACTAAGCGACCAATGAAATCTTGCCGACTTATGAACTTTTTGGTGGACTCACGTTTGGTCGACTATTGGGGGGCAGCCCTAATTGTAGTGGAAGCTCCAGCTGGAGGAGAGTTTTATATTAGGACTGCCTTAAGATCCTTGGATGATACTTAAATACCAAGTTGATGCCAAAGTTCTAAAACATGACGGTACTCGTATTTTTCCAGTACCGTAGGTATCAGGGATGCAGTTCTTCCGCACCTGATGGGGCCGCATATGTACCTACAAATGTTCTAGTCTGCTGATAAATGCTGAAGAAAGAAGAAGGATGGCAACATGCATGGAGGAACAACAATAGCACGTGGGAGATGGCGATGGCTACATCTTGACTCGTCTAGAGGAAAAGTCTGTTTTCCTGAGACCTGCAAGGAAAGTGGCACATATTTATACCTGAGTGTTTATTCTGCACCCATTGCTGTGCATTTACTGTTTTTTCTGGTTAAAAAATGTTCAGCTTTGGCTAAAATGCCGCACTCGACACTATCACTTTTTACCCAGCCATACAATCACAGTGGAAGATGGGCGGACAAATACCACAAAGACCAACTGTCACATCTATATGTACAACAACAACAACAATAGAGCAACAAAATGTTAATATACGGTATATATGTGTCCTTGCGCACAACATGTCATGAACCCACTAGTATAAGTCTGTGTATAAGTATGGGTAGGTCATCAGGGAAAAGAAGTATCGAGAATCATGGAATGTCACTGTTATTGGAATCGACTACTAACTTCCTGATATTGTGACAAGCCTACTTAATATAGAAGTAATGAAGGAGCATATTTACCCACGCTCTGCTGTAAATTAGCATTGGTATGTGACCTGCACCCGGTTGTGATTAATCAGTGATTCCCAGGGAGGAAAGCCTTCTCCAACAGGCCTCTTACTGTGTCGTGTTGACACAACACAGCGGCCCGTCACTAATCTCCATCATACCTGACCTTCACCATCACTGGGTCACACTTTAGGGTCACCACATGACCACAAATGAGGAGCTAACAATCACAAGGGCCTCTGATTTCTGGCTTTACCAGAAAGATTGAAGCTCAAGCGTGGACATTTCCACCTACTGACAGGTTAAAGTCGCATCATAGGACAAGATCCCATCTGTGTCGGGCAATAGATACAAAAGGCAGGTGCTGTTGTCTATGTTTACAACAAATCCCTGTGCTGCTTGTGCAGAGATTAAATGGACCTCGCACGCCTTTCAATCCAGATCACGACAAGGGCGACCTGTTTGTGCACGACCAGCATCGCGACCGCAACCTCCTGTCTTTTAATAACCAAATAAACAAACCAGCAGACATAATAGTGCGGTGCTTTTGTCAAGGGAAAGGGCAGAGAGCTAGTTAAGGAAGGAGTCTGGCCCCACATGAAAAGAAACCGAGGAGGAGAGACGCCTGGGTGTTCCTCGAGCATTGTTCAGCCTTCTGCCTCTGAGGGACACCTGTCATTGGCTGGGCGGTTTACACAGGTGCCTTAACCCCGCCTGATTTGTTGGCCTTGAAAGGAGGCTTCAGTCAACAGGTAGCGTGAAGGGAACAATAGTGACGATCCTGAAGAAAAGAGAGGGAGACAGTGGGAGAGTGGGAGGAGGGTGGGATGGTGGAAAAGAGAAACGGATTCTTTAGAAAGCACCTGAGGGTTTGTGTGAGATAATCTGTTTGCTTTTCGTCCCACTCTGAAGGGTGGAGGACGGCGTATCGGTGTGTTTGCGGCGCTCTCTCTTCAAGAAGCTCCTCCTCCTGCGAGTGGCCTGCGCGAATTCAATCATCCGTCTTCAGCCCTCTCCGTTTCACCCTCTTCATAACCTCGGCCGTTCCCATGGCTA
Source organism: Epinephelus moara (assembly GCF_006386435.1). Classification (NCBI taxonomy): domain Eukaryota; kingdom Metazoa; phylum Chordata; class Actinopteri; order Perciformes; family Serranidae; genus Epinephelus; species Epinephelus moara. The sequence goes on along the minus strand of NC_065517.1, from coordinate 23,857,779 downwards.
CGCCGCTGTACCCGAGGCATGGTTAGCTGGAGGGCCACGCAAACTCGAGGTCTCTCATGGCACTGGCACTTCGCCAAGAACCAGCCTTAATAATGTGATACTGTTACACCAGCACATCACACACACCCTGGCCTCGAGAGCCAAGAGGAGAGGCTTGTTCCTACCACGTTGTTTGTGTTGACGTTTTCTCTCTGTGTGTGTGTGTGTGTGTGTGTGTGTGTGGTCTCGCTGCCAGGGGGAATGCCAAGTTCCCTCTCACCCTGTGTGGAATGTGGCAGGCAGAGCAGACCTGTGTGTGAGAGGGAGATCACTGTGGGAGGAGAAACTAGTTAAGCCGACACGACTGAAAGAAAGAATCAAGATTTTCAATAGTGACGCCATAAAAAAATCGGATGTCCCCTTTTCATGTTAAATTGGGTGACACAAAGAGAAAATGTTTCATCATCCAAATCCAAACACCTACATTACATGTTCATATCTCACAACTTATTTCTGAGTTTACGGATTTCAGTGATTTTTAATGCAATATGATGCAAGTTTAGAATCACTTTTTATATTGATGTTTTTCTTATTTCCTTCACAATGGTTTAACACTTGCAAAAAAAACTGTATTCATTAATTTGAATTAGTTTTTCCCCCAAAATAAGTGGAATGAAATGGTTAAACCTTCCATTTACAGTGCTGCATGACAGGAGGAGATGATGTTGTAACCATTTTTCCCCAAAATACCCTCTGAGTTTGAATTTTTTTCTAGTCCAGAAAAGCCTATGTTACCCTCGATCATTATGGGACCACAATGGTACATTTGGGCTCTATATATTTTGGGAAGTCGTTTTTGTTTTTGGCCCTCTGCAGCCTGCTACTGGTTAGATTGAATAGGTTTAAACTATGATTTGTCAGTCCTGAGTATGTACAGCTGAACGTCTCTGATCCAATTCCAATAGCGGTGCAGGGGACACGTCCAGTTCAATATTTAGAACGTGCATATGTCCCCACCCCCAATAAAAACATAAAAGTAGCAGAGGAGTATTATTTTGACAAAATTAAAGACATTTGCACAAAAATTGATGCAGAAAAGGCACAAATTGATTCATAAAAATTCACAGAAATCCAGAAAATTCAGTGTCTAATGCCCTGCGTTTCCTGGGGGAGGACCCCAAGCCCCATGAATATTTGTCCCTCCAACCCTAGACCAGGGGTCAGCAACCTTTACTATCAATAGAGCCATTTTTGACCAAAAATCATTTGAAAAACTGCCTAGAGCTGCAAAACATATTTAAGTCCTATGGCAACGCAGCCTATTATGTCTCAAGTAGCCTATTTTCATAAACGCTTTACCAGGTCTGCAGTGGGTTATTTGCAATTACGTGGTACGTTAACTCTGCAGCGTTAGCGGTGAAAGCCAATGAGACTATCTACGCACTATTAAATTCTCTATTTGTCTCTGAAACTTTCACTTAACTTTTACTGAATTTGGAATCCATAGCTAGCCAAGCGAGGGAAACTCAAGACTACTGTAGCCACTGCTGAGGTTCAGCAAAATTTATTAGGGCCAAGACAACAACAGGAAAACAACCATGATTTAATTCCATGTGATTTTTTTTTGCCAAAGCCACAGGGAGCCAAGGGAGAGGGGCCAGAGAGCGTCATGTAGCTCCAGAGCTGCAGGATGCCTTCCCCTGTCCCAGACTAACCTTCAATTTTATTGTGAAGTTTGAAGAATAGCCTGGCCAAAGCAACACGTTGCCCTTTAATTCCAGCATGTTATAGGCATGTTTGTGCACCTGACACTGGAAGAGGATCCTGCTTGTATTTAAATCTGCACGTTTTGATGCTAAGCTTCCAGTTTCTTTACCGGAACACAGTTGATTTCCTCTATTCTTATGGTAACTGGTGCTCAGAAGGATCATTGTCTCTTTCTGCCTGTCCTCCTAGATAAACCATTGTACAACGTCTAGTTCTCCATGTACAAAACTTTGCTTTTTTTTTTTTTTGCAAAAGCATGAAAAACCATTTAAAATTAGTCATCTCAGCCATCTGTCTGTACCCAATCAAGCTTTTCTGGCAGGCAATTCTAAATTTTTGAACAGTACTGTGTCTAAATTTTAGCAGTATTTAAAGACAGCTGCTGTTTGGACTTTACATCCTGATAATTCAGTACGCAGCATGCAAATTATCTCTAAATAAACTGCGCACCTGTCCCTCCTTTCACAGCCCAGCCACAGGTGGAGGCCTGTTACTGCAAGCGATGGTGGTTTAATAACCATCTCTATTTAGAGACGCTGACCTTTCAAAGCCTGAGAATGTCTCTCGTTTCCCTTCCTTCTTTTAACTGTGGCCATGGTGATAAGGGGACAATGTGTGTGTGTTTGGTGTTTATCCAAGTGTGTACGTGCATGCGTGCTAACGTGTGTTAGAGAACGATGTTGTTTCCTCTTCCCTACCAAACACTAACCAAATACAGGTAATTGAATCACAGTGTGTCCACTTAGTGTGTCTGTGTGTGTGTTGACTTTCCTGTAAATGTGTTTACAGAGCACTTAGCAGGAAGCTTGAGCTCGCTTTGGAAGTTTTCAGTTGTTGAACATGTAGAAATAGTTGCATTTTTCCTAAATAAATGAATTAAATTGTCGCATAATGAGTTTAATTTAGATATTAAAACCTGAATGAATTTGGAAATTGTTCCTCCTCTGCAGCAGCCAGCACATAAACGTTCCAGATAAGTCCAGAAAGACATGACAGTGGCCGGGGGATCAGCTCTCTCCTTTATCTGTGCTTTTCCTTCTCCGAGGCTGGAATGTTAATGGTGGCTTTGTGATGGGTTCAGCTCTCCTGTGTGACTGACAGGCTGACTGGCAGCTCTCAAAGACTCTTAATGGGAAAGCTGAGAGACTTCAGTGTTTTGAAAGAATGAGAGCTTTTATTTGATTCGAAGCAGCCTCCAAGGTTAGAGAAAAGTTCATGCGGTTCTTCTTCCATTAGATGTTTTTTTATAAAATGTCTCTGTTTGCAGTCTTGTTACCAGTTGGTTGTGTGGTGCAAGTGAACATTGTTACCTGCATGCAAATAACGGTGCATTGTGCAGAGTTAGCAATGTGTTAAATTCCTTCAGAACCCTGTCGCAAATCTGTAGAAAAAGCCCCGTAAGTCGGTCTATATGCTCTGTATCCTTGTAGAAAAAGTGTAATAATGTCAGGCTTTAAAAGTCATCCTCAGCAGGTATTTTTTAATATCAAACAGATAAGAGTATGTTCTACAGCCATGACTGGAGGGCTGACGCTAACAGCTAAATAAGCTAAAGCTTTACCCTGCCTGTGTTATTGCGGTATTCTGGGCCTGGAGGCGTCTTTCAGATGTAAGCAGTGATCTGTCAGGGCTTGCTGATATGCAGCACTACCAAATGTCCATGGAAACACATTATTGAATAGAAAGGATCACAGGAAGCTGTAGCATGCTGCCAGCTAGGGCTGTACCCGACTCAGAATCATGTCAGTCGGCTCAGATGTGGCTGTTCAATACAAATATTTGACTGTTTGCTCCTTTGAACAGGGTTCAGAGGGACAGTCAAAGCTCCACATAGCTCTGTATGCAAGTCAACCAGAGGTCCTTTCATTCTTATGAGAACCTCTGTGATCTCTGATGTGTTTATGTCTTCAGTTTTCATTGTTTGTTTTGTTTATTTGGTCTGGAATTTGCCTTGAATACGTTGAAAAATTAGAACTTTTTGGGTCAGATTTTGGACAGACTATATGCACTGCGCCACAGGAAGTTAGAATAAAAAGGAATAAACCGACAGATAAATTTTTTTTCTATGTGAAATGTTCAACAGCATACTTAGCTAGCTAACACTGGTAGCATGCTAGCTGTGAGTCCATGCACAGTGGGTCATACGTCTTGTAATAAAATATTTCACACACTGACTACACACCTATCAGGCTAACCTCCTCGCTTATTTGTCACCATGCACTATTGGTCATGTTTTTGTCTCTGTACTGCTCCATGAGCAAATTCAACAAGATTGGATGGCAAAAAATTACCTTTTCTGCCATTTCCGCAGTGCAGTTTCTAACAGTAACAAGATGCATTTCCTTATGTTGAACACTAGGGGGCTTACTTCATATACTACAGAGAGTTCCAGGGGTGACGTTTATCTGTAGGCCGACATGGAAGCTAGCATCGCGCTGGTTCCCTTGTCAAAAAGCCTAGAGGGTTTTTCCAATGCAGTTTGGATTACTGTCGAAAATAAGCTCTGTGGGAAACAGAAATTAATGAAACTTACACATTTTGTTAAGCAAGAAAAGACATGATATTCACAAATGAACATCACCTTCATGATTATTGAAGTCTAAATGCAATCACCAGAAGTAAAAAGCTAACGTTAGGCTATAACAAACTACGCTATAGTCGCATGACTTAACGTCACCACCACAACAAGACTGTAGAGCTGTGTTCGGCGTGGCCCGCCGTGTTTACGTTTTGTAGTCTCATTTGACCTCTTGTTAACAATCGCCTCTATAAGACACATAGAAGCATCAGTGTTCAAGAGTGGGGTGTTTACTACCATATTTTATGTCGTAAATCAATCAATCATTAACTTGTGTTAACCACAGACCTTATTTAAGGTATCTAACCAAAAAACTATTCAAAATAACCATTGACTTGGAGATTAGAGAATTGTGAGTGGTAAAATGCCAACTCATTTTCAGGTGACTTTTTTTTACCTCTAGGCAGAAGGCAAAAGGTAACATTATCTTGGAGCCTGAGCGGGAAAGCCTCTTATTCTCGGAGCATTCAGACTTACCCTGGGTCTGGGTCTGCAGCTGCCTGTACTGGAGAGCAGCATGAAAGCAAGGAGCGTTCACTCTGTAGTACACTACAAACTGACAGACCCATACAAACAAACAATAAATAGAGGACTGCTCGACTTGAAAAATCTCAACATCGATGATGATTCGAATCTTTGATGTTCAGAAGGCAGCCTTACCAACCCTCTCTGCATATGACGTTAGAGTAAAATGCAGGGCCGTAATAAATCTTTAGTGACGGTCAAAGTGTTTGAGGCAACAGCTGATTTGCCATTTTCCTGTCTCATAGGCTACCTGTCCAAAGTGTTGAGGAATTACACCGAGCAGGCCTGTGACGGAGACTTCCTGTCTGTTCGCTGCCCACCACGCACCACCATCACCGTCCAATCAGCTTTCTACGGAAGGAGAGGCGCCTCTGACCCCCAACAGTGCCCTCAGACCTACCAAGCCCTCATAAGTTCGTATAACGGTCGGGAGGATGACCGATATTGTTCTGTGTCCACTGCACTACAGGTAAATAATGAAGCTCACACGTTTCTGATAGTGTTTTGTGTCAGGAAAGGATCGTTTTGTCACCATTTTGGTTACTTTTCCTCATTTTTTAACCTTGAAGCCTAAATTAATTTTGTACAGGTCTCTGAATTCATCCCGAGTGTTTCCCATGCTTCCCTAGACCTTGATCTCACGTCTTTTTATGGCTTCCCTCCTTCAGTTAGTCCACCCCTCACACACACGCACACCCTCACTTGTGGGCTGCAGATCCTTCTGGGAGAAAGTGTCCTGTAAAATGGTCAAATTGGCCAAGGGTTATATTTTGGAGGACTACTGATTATGTAATGCTTTGTGAGGACGTTTTCCGGCAAATTACACCCTCTAAAGAGGAAGCATGCTTGTTCCCATGACACAAAGCGATTTCATGGGGTCTTTGCCTTAGCATCCTCTCCTAAATTGGGATGCGGCTGGACTGGAACCCCTGCTTTGCAGCACCAATACAAACACACACAAACAAACACATCCTGTTCAGCATTCATTCGGTTGTTTGGTTTATTCTTAGTCCCCCTGCCTTCTAGCGTCGAACACCCTCCGTTTCCATAATAGACAGGACAGCCATGAATGCACAGACACAGAGAGTGCATTGTGCTGAAGTGAGAGAATGACTGACTGCTGCGCCACCCACATTAGTACAACCCTGAAGAATCCCATTGTACCACCTGTTCATGACCCCTGGTTTGTTGGCATTACATGAATGTCTCCATATAAAAATGCCTAGTTCAAGGGCATCTCAATCTAATGGTTATTTTCATTCTCCTTTTAAGTGTAAACAGACAACTTTTCAACTTTTCACCACATAGCATTTGCAAGTGGTATTGTTGTTGGCACCACTGTCACTAAGACAACCAGATTACCTTCCGTTTTCCTCAGAGCTTAGCAACGGGGCTCTTTTTCTTTTGACGGGTGGAGTTTCCACAGTAACTGTGGTTGTTTCACCATCCACCATTTCCGCTCTGGGGATAGTAACTGCAAAGAACTTACACTGACACTTCTGATATCTGGGGATAGCTACAGATAGCTACCAGGTAAAAAATGTCGGTGAAGATTCTCACTCATTCATGTCATGGTAATCATAAGTGCTATAGCCTATGGTAGGCAACTGGACGTGCTTGGTAATCAGCCAGCTTCCAAGATGTTCTTTCGAATTCCCATACCATTTGAAGGGCTTTCTTCCCAAATTGATTGGCAACATGTCGGTGAAGATTCTCAGTCATCCAGGTCATGGTAATCATAAGTGCTATATGGAAGGCAAGTGGACTTGCTTTGTAATCAGCCAGTTTCCTAGATGCTCTTTCGAATTCCTGTAAGTTAAAGGGCACTCTTCCCAAATTGATTGGCAACATGTCAGTGAAGATTCTCAGTCATCAAGGTCATGGTAATGTTTGTGGGCAACTGGACTTGCTCAAAGCCTCAAGCAAGTCCAGTTGCCTATGATATAGCACTTATGATCACCAGGTAAAACAAAAGCGCTTTCCTATTCCTGTTTTTGTTGCACAATGGTTGACACACTTTCTTTGTGCTATTAACTGAGCCTTCATTTTCCTGGGAGATCGTACTTAAAGGGAAGTAATCGACTGATCATTAACCTAATGATTATAATGACTTCTTCAGAATGTTTTTTGTGTGTGTGACCAATGGTTCAAAAGCCAAAGGTATTTGATAAACAACAATAGGCCTATTGAACAGGGAGAAAACAGCAGATCCTTGCATTTGAGAAGCTGCAAGTAGCAAATGTTTGGCATTTTTACCTGATAAATTACTTTATTGATTAATTGATTATGAAGATAGTCACAGATTGGTTTTCTGGCAATCACGTAATCAGTTAGTCATTCAATCATTTGACTAATCTAAGTAATTGTCACATTAAAAATGTGGTAGCAGCATCCAGCATTGCAGCACTTGAAATGGATTCTCAATGACTACGTTTCCATGAACACTTTAACTATTATTCTGAATATGACAACATTCTGAATTTGATTCGGGTCATGTAAACAGCATATTCTGTCTGGATATTCTGAATTAGGTTTTTTCGGATTAAGACATTTGAGATAGGCCAATATTATTCAGGTGTATGGAGCATTCTTTGGACATGTATACACAGCATTCAGCCTCAATTGGGGTTTTTATTGCAGTTTGCAACATGCAGCCTCTTGTCTGTTTACAGTGAGCTCTGTACGTTGTCATGGATTTTTTTGTACACAAATCAACTAGTCAGCAGTTTGCAAAGCTGGTGTAGAAATGCATGTCCAAAAGAACAGCCCACATTTCTGGTTTCTAGTTCTTGGATCAAACCTACTGTTAAACATCATGAAAGAATTGGATATCAACAGGTTTTTGGATGTGAGCAAATTCGCAACGCTGACCTCTCTACAGAAGGTGGCTGGAGAAATGAAAAAGGAAGGCTGCTTTCGCACATTGGAACAAGGCCGCCACAGGTGGAAAATTAAAAAAGTCCTATCATGATGCAAAGCTTAGTAGGAATTTTAACTTTTTTGTAGTAGGGTATGTAAGGGTGTGTATGTAATTGTAGTCAGTGTGTGGCCTTGCAGGATGTAAAGATAAGCATTTAATGATATGTGATTCAGAGATCTATGTATCCCTGGTGAATGTTATCTGAAACATTAGGTCGCCTTTTTCTAAAAAAAAATTATTGTCAAGAAATCCCATACAGGTGTATTTGGTGCATCTTTGGGGGAAATACATAGACATCCTTTATTTCTCCCTCTGCATTCCATGATCTATTATAGCAGATGCGTCTCCTTTCATGTTAAATTCGGGGAAGGCTCTGAACAGAATCCATTGAGTCATTCCTCTAGTGAGTGGGATTTCAGTACCAGAGAAGGTATTGTGCTGGAATGTGCTCACCTGGGCTACAGCCGGCCAAAGATGATGAAACCAGAGAAGCAAAAGGATGCCAGGAAATGAGTGGACTGGAGCTTTCTCTTTCCCTGCTCCTCTCCTCCGTATTCCCATGGCCATACGCAGCCTGTTTGAAGTGGTTTTAGGTTTTGCCTGCTGCTGGTCTCACCATCGTTGGCTTATTGTTCTCCCTCTAAACCTCTCTTTGGTCTTCTCCCGCTCTATGTCACTCTTTCCCTCTTTAGAAAATGCTGGACGAGTGCCAAGACAGAAGGAGCTGTCAAGTCCTTGTCAACAGCCGCGTGTTTGGGACAGACCAGTGTCCTGGCAGCAGTAAATACCTCATTGTCTGGTACAAATGCAGACCTAGTAAGTCCGTCATCGTCTTGTATCTTGAAAGTGACACATTTCTGTCCCTCTCTGTGCTGGGACAGTTTTCTCTTTTCTCACACACCTCCACATTTAGTCAGAAATACAACAGGGGTGGGGTCACTGTATTTGCACTTGAGACAAAATATATGACAACATTAACTGTCAAAGGAAATTCATGTCCACATTCTGGTTACATAGTGTACAGGTGAAGTGTCAGAGAGCTTTTTTTTTTAACTGATTAACCTGAGAAGTGTTGCTTTGCTTTCAACTAATCATGGCCACATGACTTGTCTGCTTCCACTGACATTGTTCGTTTCCATATGATGTATATGTACTCTAGACGTAGGCATGATTTTAACTGAAATACAATTTATATTTAAAGTGTACATGTAACAGAGTATTTGCAGATTTTACATCATGCCCCTCAAAGGGAAAAATCTACTGAAAAAACATCAGTATTCTCAGTGAAAGGCAGTGAGGCAGAGCAGCATGAGAAAGCTATGATTAATGTCAAGTTTGATTTGTCTGATTCTAAACGTGTCTTTAAATGGATTTTATGTCAAAATATATATTTATCCTCTGAATGTTTCTCCTCATTTGAGTGTGTCACACTAAGCTGTTTTAAAGGAACTGAATGCGACATTCAGAGCATATCTATGATTCAGAGTTTGAGCCAGAATTGACCTTTTGCAAAGCCCCGTCCCTTGTGATGGTCTGACAAGCTGTTGCAGTAAGCATGGAGCCCACACTGTAACTAACTGCACTCGCTGAAGAAATATTATCATATTTTTGGAAAAATGAATTGAAGTGATTCCAGAGAGAAGCAGACAGAGGGGTCTACAGTCTGTGTTTGAAGGATATATCCAGGATGTCAAACTGACTCAGCAGCAACAACAGGTTAAAAAGACAAAGATAGTTAGAAGCTAAAGCCGAACTATAGGCTACAGATCACAGTGTAAAAGTGAACCACCACATCACTGCTGATCGACACAGAAGACAATGAATATAAAGGGAAACTTTGCTGATATTGAACCAGCTGTGTGGCATCGCAGTGTGTGCAGATGAACTGTGTTTGGCTTCACCCCGTGTTGCTGCGAGCACCGGGACCTCTGCTGCTGGAGAGGCAGGGATCTCCAGGGGAAGCCAAACAACATTCATCTGCGCACAATGTGATGACACACAGCTGGTTGAATATCAGCAAAGTTTCCCTGCTTCCCTTCACTGGTTCCTTTACAGCAGGATCGGTCTTTTTTTCACTGTTATAATCATTACAAAGCAAAAGCAGCGTGTGTATACATTCAGTAGGCTATATCTTCAGTAGCTAGCTAGCTAACCCTACACTTTTCCGGGTTTGATTTTGGTTTTGGAACAGGGAAGAAACATATATCTTTTTCCAACCTCTCCAGGTAACGAGTATCATTAATACACGACGTGCCCCAGGCACAACATTTAGCTCCAAATCCACAAAACCAGCCTGAAAATGACGGAAATCTGAAACGACTGCATTAGAGTCAATGGAGCACAGCTGTGTTGTTGTCGGACCCTGGTCTGAGCGGGCCTGTTGCTACGTTACGATTAGCCAGTCTGCGTCCGGGAGCGGGATATAGCGAAGGGTCAGCACAGTGCAGAGCAGCAACAATTACCTGGCCAATGGGATACACACAGGGACTCATATGCACAAACATGCAAAAACAGCCGGACCCTCTACCACAACAAACAACAGAGAAGCTCGGATTTCAACACTCATGGAAGGAGCTTGACTTGGTTCTCTGTTTAGGATGACATTACTCCACTATGTCTTTACATAGCAAGTTGTTTGATGCCATATTAATTCTCTGAAGGTTCCATACAGAACCAGGTCATTGCAAGATATATATTTTTCTTATTGTCAACAAATCCTATGAAGAGACCAAATCAACAATGTGTTAGTCTGCCTCAATACTTGCGGACTTTCTCACTCCGCCTGTTGCACTTAGCTCTTAACCTATTGGTTCCTCCTGAAGCAGTAAGTCTTAAACAATGGGTCACAAATATAAGGGTTTCAAAAGGCCAAGTAATTTCTTGAAACAGCTGGGCACTGTAGTTTTTAACAAATGTAACTCAAACTGGAGTAAACAGTGTATTTGTTGGGGACTATTTTCAGCCGTGGATAAATACACATTGGGTGCACTAGTAAGTATTTACAGCATCAGGATGTTGTATGTGGAGTTGACTCAAAAACCACAGTGCCCCTGTTTGTCGAAATTAAGGAACAAGTCATTCAGTGCAACAATGCGGCTCATTGATGTGTTTTTGTGGGAAAACAATGGAGGAATAAGTTATATCAGGTTTTTTCAGTGCAGGCAAAACTTCATTCGTTGCATTTGATATTTAAGATATAGTTTGCCAACTGTATCTTTTAAAATTGGCAGTGCTATTTCAGTTTACCTCCCAGCCTTCCCTGCTCCATTTAAAGAAAAAGAAAAAACTCTGTGCGTGCCTCTCCCTTTATCCCACTCCTTCCCTCTCACTGTGAGCCAGGAAGCTAAGAGTATCACTCCAGAGGGGAGCCACAACAGTGCAATAATCCCACCCAGATTCTAGTCTCCATTCACGGCTCAGTGCAGTGCTGAGCCGAGCTGCACTGAGCTGTGCAGCAGTTCACACTAGAGTGACCAGAAGTGGGCATTAATCCACTGATCCCCTTGCCCTCCCCACTTTTTCTTTCTCCACCGGACCCCGGGGCCAATCAACAGCTCTTTGTTCACTGTCACTTAACCAATGACTTCTCGGGGGAAGAGAGAAAGGCCGCATGGGGTGTTAGTGAGGTGCAACGGGCAGGTGTCACTGCCTCTGAAAGGAGAGGTGGATGGAGGAGAGAGGAAGTGAAGGAGAAAGGGAGGGAGCGAGAGCAAACAAGAGTGAATCCATCACCAGGAGATATAACGAAGCAGGTCCTGCCCCTTTTATCTGCTTTCTTCCTCTCTCTTCTTTCTGCATTCCTGTTCCACTCCCCTCATGGATGTAGGAACGGCGGCTGTTGTGTTTTTATTTGCTGGCCAGTGGAGCTGCTCTGGCTGTCACAGGTCACTGTGGCTGGATGTGTGTGAGGAATGCCTCTGCATGGCTCTACATGTCCACTGAGCAACTCTGGCTCTGTTTCTGCCTGTTCACACAGAATGAAGCCTTTTGTCTGTCCTCTGATTTCTTCGCTCATTAAAAGCTGCTCTACAGATGTTTGATTAACAGTTTAAGGATATTCTTGATATTGTATACAGTTCTTTTGGTTGTCAAACTGGTCTTTTGGTTTTTCTTTTTTATTATTGCTAACACATCTGTATCCTCTCTGTCCCTCTATCTCCAGACGAGTATAAGAGTAAGGTGGTCTGTGAGGAGGAGAGGATGAGGCTGAGCTGCAAACGGGGTATGCAGATCGCTGTCTACTCTGCCATGTTTGGCCGAACTCAACAGGGCACCCTGGAGTGTCCCCTGCACCACAGGAGGGCCCCGTCAGTAGGTGAGGCACCTTAAATTGTAAAATATGGTCGACAAGTTGCAACCTGACAATTCAAAATCATGTTTATGATGTCAACTGGGAAGATTTTAATATACATTTCAGAAAAATAACATACTGGTACCTCGAATTACAAAACATATGCTCATGACATCATTATAAACAGAATTAGTAGTAAGGTTATATTTATATATTTCTCTATGTACATAGGCTAAATAAAGCAAAGATCAGTTTAGCTTATCCCTTATGGGCTTTACTAAGAACTTAGTAAATGTAAGCTAGTAGTAATAGCTAGTAGTTATCTAGCAGTTACCATACATTACTTGGAATACTGAGCTAACGTAGTACCTACTAGCTAACATTTACTTAGAAATTGTTAGCTAGTAAGTTAGTAACAGCAAGTAGTTAGCAGTTACCACACATTACTTAGTAGACTCAGCTAACGTAGTACCTACTAGCTAACATTTACTTAAAACTTAGTAAATGTTAGCTAGTAGTAACAGCTAGTAGTTAGCAGTTACCATACATTACTTAGAATACTGAGCATAGTAACTACTTGCTAACATTCTTTGAGAACTTTGTAAATGTAAGCTCGTAATTATCCAGTAGTTACCATACATTACTTAGTAGACTCAGCTAACAAAGCACCTACTAGCTAACAGGTAATAACTAGAAGTTAGCGAGTAGTAACCACACATTTGTTAGTGGACTTAGTTAACTTAGGAGCTACTAGTTGCATTTACTAAGAACTTAGTAAATGTTAGCTAGTAGTAATAACTAGTAGTTAGCTAGTATTAAACACATGTTACTGAGTAGACTGAGCGATGTAACAACTTGCTAACTTTTATTAAGAGCTTCATAAATGTTAGCGAGTATTGTACAACAGTTAGTTCCGACCGAGTAATTTGATCGGACGAGAGGTATTCCGTGAATGCTGATATAGAGTATAACATCACTGGGACATGTAACAGTAAAATCACTCCGCTCACAGGTGTTATACAACTGTTAATTAACCAACTGTCACACTTGCTACATTGACGCAAACGGGCACTATAGCGTTACACCAAGAAGATGGATATTTTCCCCAAAATTACATTTGAATTAAATTATGAGTGGTCGTCAGGCGAGGACGAGGAAAAGGAAAGCCAGGACTCTTATGTGCAGACCTCCAGGTGTGTTTGTGTAACATCAGCCGACCTCGACAAACTGGAGAGGAGCAAAACAACAGACTGGGGGAACTGTTTTTTTTTTTTTGCGGAGCTACATAACATACTTAAATAATTTATTTTATTACCTTTTGTTAACATTTCCTTACTCAGCATTGCTGTTTAAGTTGTTGTTGAACTGTTGTATGAAAGGTCGTGACGTGACCGAATCACAGCCGTGACGATATACAGTACAACATCACTCCCTCTCGTGTGATATTGCTTAAGTAATAGCTTGTAGTTTATCTAGTAGTTACCACACATTACTTAGCACACTCAGCTAACATAGTAATTACTTGCTAACATTTACTAAGAACTTAGTAAGGACTTAAAACATAAACTTCGTGATGGATTTTATGCAGCAAGAAACTGTGTTCCTATCAGGTCCTAGGGTGCTGTTTTGTAGTGGCCTTTCCTTAAGAGGGTGGGCAAGGGGTTATAATCATATTAACATCAATACTGTTTGACATTATCATTCACTCTTTTCATAGCATCAGTCTTGGGGTCAGTCTGAGTTCGGGAGAGAAATGAGATTTCTTACATGAAGGCACAAGCTGGGAATGCAGATTGAGTTTGATGGCGTTTGCATGATGTTAAAATGAGTCTCCTTGTCCTGTTAATGCTCTCATACATATTAATGATTTGGTAGAGTGGAACTTCAGGTCACTCTGACGCTTTGATTTGTGCCTTTTTGCCCTGATTTGTCTGAGCCAAACAGGATACCAGGCGTCATTATGCATCCAGCAGATGGGGAAAATGAAACATTTTTATTGATGAGTTTTACGCGTCAGGACTCGAGCACCTCTGAACCACAAAGACAACTACAAACGCTGCCAGGCTCATAACTCCTGTTGAATGCCTCCTTCATTAATTTTCTTTGACTTGGGTGATATTGCCTCGAGATGCTGTTGTGGTTTGGTAGATATTACAATTTCCTCTACAGCTTCCTCAACTCAGAGGCTCTAGAGCAAACGCTGCCCTGCCACACCCATCACTGATGTCAACTGTTTACACTGTCCCACTGTGATTACTCATTTATAACTTTTAGACACATATCACCATTTAGCATTTCTCTATCTTGTTATTATGAAAGCATGCTGAGATATATAAAACCACCACTCAAGCTCAGGTAGACACAAACATGCACTCACACATTGCCAGGGGAATTGGGCTGGAATGTAGATCAGGTGTCTCCGTCATCCAAAGCGCAGAGTTTGGCCCGTAGAAAAGGGACAGTATTGAGTTCCCTCCAAGTATGTATGTGTTTGTGTGTGTGCATGTGTGAGCGCATGGGATATCCAGATGTACCCTCGCCCTTGTTTAGGGGAATGTTAATGATTCTAAGCTTGGATCCATGACAAGTATTAGTAAAACCGTAGCTACTGTGGTGGCCCTGGCCTCGTCTTGGCAGCTTATTTATTCCGCTTCATTCTGCGGTGCCTTTGTTTGGTTAATGTTTAGACGGAAATGTACACTGATGTTTGCGCTTGTGAATAAGTAGCCCGAGCAGGTGTAAGTTAACTGGTGTGTGTGTGTGTGTGTGTGTGTGTGTGTGTGTGTGTGTGTGTGTGTGTTAGAAAAGTTGTGAAGGAAGGCGAAATATCATTCGTCTTGATCCACGATTCAAACAATGCACCACAGACGTGCCCTGAAGTGTGTTTGTGTGTGTTGCCTTTTTGACAAAGGTGACAGGATGGGGTCGAAAGGCTGACACAGGCGTCAGTCCTCGGGTAATCAGAGACAGATGTAAAGAATGGCATTGTGTGAGTGTGTATGAGTCTGTGTGTGTGTGCTATTGTATACTATATGAGCATCGAGGGCTGCTTTGAAGCAACCTCAGCCTTAGTCCTCCGTATGCAGGTGGACCAGGAATGTGAGACAGGGCTGGTCTGATATCTGGTTTCAGACTCCGGATTAAATACAGTAGCAGAGTTCTCCCAGTATTGATGGAAAATGGACTCTACTGTTACAGTTGTACAAAGGCCAGATTAGACCAGAGGAGAAGTGGTGTTCGGGTGATTCTTCAACGAAGGGGATTTAGGAAATAGGAAAAATGAAAACACATCTTATTTTTTATTTGTGTCACACTCACTTGACACCAGAAGGGGCATACAAAAATGCAATGATATATGAGTCATTATTTTTATTATATTAAAAAAAATACCCTTTGATGTGTGGTTTTTACTATTTACATTGTCCCTGGGCCAGATTTGGGCATTTAACCCTGCTTAACTATGAATTTAATATTGATCTAATGTTAATTCCAAATACAGTTGAAACATAAATGCTCATTTTAATTAAATGTGTCATGTGTTGTGAGAGATATACGTATTTTATGTCTTATGTCTTTCATAATACACTTCCATTTTCACAGGAAATGTGCAGTTTCTACTCATTACATGCATACAGTCTTTTTCAAAATGAACTTACAATGTTCCTAAAACACTTTGTTTTTACATTTATTTCCTTAAGTTTAGGCAACAAAAGCAGGTGGTAAGGTTCAGAAAAAAAAACATCATGGCTTGGCTTAAAATAATGTAATGTCATGTGACATACTGTAGCATGCTACGCATACCAGCACACTACATAGTTGTTAAAATAACTCCCTTGACTTTTGGTTTAACACTGGAAATGAACAGCGGGCTCCCAGGTGAAAATCTGGTGTTTGTTTGAACCATCCCCTCCCACCCTTTCTGGAAGGACTTTCTGGCTCTTAATACTACGGTAGTTGCCAGCACATTTCATAACGCCACAAAAGGTTCCCTTGTGGGTCCAGTACCGGGGATGTCTACTGACAAAGTGGCGGTATTTGAAGACTTCAGCATTTTGGCCCCTGCGTCAACACGTGAAAGGTACCTTTATGCATCTGTATTTAGCGCTGACGATATTTGACGATATGGGAACCACATCGTACAAAATTTTATTTCATGGAGTCATGTGACAGGAGAGCACGTGGCTGTAGGACAGGTTAGCCCCGTGGTGTTAAATCAGAAATATGTTTATTGGCTGTCATTTCCAAACAGCTTTGAATGTACAAATTAAAAAAAAAAAATTATATTGTGCATTTTGTTATCTAAAAATAACAAAAAAAAAGTTGAAGAATGACCAGTTTACTGTCAAATCACATGTTAACCATGTGTATATTTAACCAAACTGTACACTTAGACATACAAATGCCTTGTTGTTCCCGTTCACCCATTGTACAGCATGTTTTTCTATCTCTTTATCACACACACACACACACACACACATGCACACACATATGCACACTCCAACCACCCGCAAACATCCCCTCAGGCTGTCCCAGACAGTCTAGCAGTGCCCTGGTGGGACTTCCCCTGTCAGCCTCATCTTTGATGTGGCTCCCATGTCACCAGGAGCAGGAAGTGAGGGTGTCTTGAGTGACAGCTCAGACACACACCGTTGATTATTTTAAAACGCTTTTCTCCCCTCTTTTTGACCTCGCGTGTGTGTGTGTGTGTGTGTGTGTGTGGCTCTGCATGTATGAATAATCTCTGGCTTGGCAGTTGCATTATGCGCATGTTTGTTTTGTAGCTATTTTGATTTCATGTCTCTTTAAATGTGTGTTTGAACGTGCCAACAAGGTAGGTTATAGTAATCTCCTTAACCGCACCGGCCTGGCAGCCTCAGCGCTGCCTGAGGTGTGAGGTCGACCGGTGAACTCACACATCTGGCTGCACCTGCCCAGGTGAACTATGCTTAGTGTCAGAAAGACAGTAGCACCAGCAGGGGATTGCATGTACACTATTTATTTTTTGTTATTTTTCCCTGCGAACAATCTCCTTACGTCTTCTATTTCTGGTCACAAGTCAACACCAGCAACCTGCCAAATAGAGGTAGATTTCTCTCTCTGGCTTGTTGTCGACATTGTCTGAAACCAACCATCTTCTGGAGTGGCTTTTTTAGTCTTCAAACCGTATTGAGCTTGTGAATTCTGCTGTAGAGAGCTGCTGTCTGGTTGCTTGTCGAATCCAACGCCCTTGAAAAGCATAACAGACAAACACAAGTGCATACACAGGCATGTGCGCACAAAAGCAAGACCTCTTTGATCTCGTCTGTTCCTCGGTTTTAGGGTGGGGTGGGAGTGGTGGAGTTGGACAGGTCTTGGCGGCGATGGAGGATCCTCAAAGCAAAGGGGCCTGCTTCAGCCCTCCTCTCTCATCTGCCCCATTACCATCACACACACCTCTTGACATCTAAATAGCCCCCCGTGCTTGGCATGCAGGGTCTCTGACTACTTCTTTTTTTTTTTTTTCTTTCTTTTTTGAAGGCCACTGCGCTTTCACTTTTGAGTATGTGCTTCAGACGAGATGTAAGCACAGGCCGGTTGGTGTCTCATGTGATCACAGTAGCTTTTAAAAGCTTTTTTAAAGGCTGAGCACGCACAGCTGCAGGTCAAATTTAACATTTGGCTTCTGGACGCCTGTTCCAGTTGTTCGGGTGCGAGCCGCTTCACTGTAACTCTATCTGCATCTCTGTCTGACTTTGATGCATACGGAGCAGATAAGCAGCAGGAAGTCAGAGTTGTTTTGGACAAGATTAGATTATATACATTCCTGTCCGATAGTCCGTTTCAGTCACTTCGTTCTTGGTCATTTTTCCTAAACTTCTCCAAAATGACATCCCTGATGCATTTTTTCCCTTGATATCAGCTTTGTAGAAGGTTTAGGGGAAAGTCTCACAGCTGACTGGATGTGGTGTTTGAATATATGAAATAACATGATGTCAGGGTTGACTGTTTTCGTACATCTGACTCGTGAAATCAGCTGCTATCAACTTACAAACACAGCCCAAGAGAAGTCTCGGCAGGTGTTCCGCTGTGATCCTTGAACTCACTCTGTTACAGTAACATCAAATCCTGCTACAGTGAATAGAACTTTTACAGTAAATGTGTGTGTGTGGGAGCGGTCTCGTATTCATTAATGGCTTTCATGGGAAGCACTTAGCGTGTGCAGGTCCGTTTTACGACAAAAAGACTTCTAATCCCACAACAATGAGTTAAGCCTCCCTATCAAATGATACAGGTGAGTCAGAGCAGAAGGGGAGATGAGTACTTTTTTGTCCGCCTATTGTCTTGGAAATTCCAGGAAAGGTGTGCGTGGGTGGAAAACCTGGAGGATTGTTATGGAGTGTCATGGTGAGAATTTTCTGGGAATGGTTGCGCTATGCGTCTTTGTTTGTGCATGTGTGTGTGGATGGGTATGTTTGACAGTCCTTCAGTCCCCCTACGCATACCCGCCCACGACACACTCCCCCTACATCAGTCTTAATTAAAATGGTCTCTGACAAGTGAAACTCAACAGCAGCCATCTCAACACACAGCAGCTACTATTTTACATATTGTCACGCTGTTGCCTTTTGAAAATTATGCCATCATGTTAGAATAATTCTGTGCAAGTGGGACGACTGGACACAATCCAAGGCTGATGCTGGTTTCAAGCAAGCAGAAAGTAAGATGTACGACAGATGACTGATGTGACAAATGGAGCTGAGCAACGGAAGGATGCTGCTGGTACAGGGCAGCTCATAAACACACACTTCAGAAGCAAGACAGAAGACGTTAGCGGAAGGTTTCTCAATCTAGAAATGCTCCGTTTGACCAGGTGTCAGTAACTTCAAGAAGGTGTGGGTGATCAACCATGGGTCATTTAAAGGAAAGTTATGCCTTTGGGTATTCTTGTTTGTGTCATGAGTGCGGATAAGTGTGTGCGTTTGTCCAGGAAGCTCCTCCCTTTCCCTAAGTTGCCTCGCTCTTGACTGTGGACCTTCTCTTCTGAACCATAGGCCTGTCCTTGTTGGGCGTGTGGAGGCCAGAGGGTGGGTGCACAGGCTCGGAGGTGGTTGAGGGTAAAGGTTAGAGGTATCAGGGTTTACTCATGCCTCTGAGTGTGTGAGACAGAGAGAGAGGACTGTTGTATGCCTGTCTGTCCGTATTAAAGCCGCTAATGAGAGCCAGAGGAGGTCAGACCCTGAGGAATGCTCTTTTAAACTGCGCAGAAATGTGTGTGTGCGTGTACAGAGAGCCAGCGGACAAAGAATGAATGTCTCCATCCTCTTGTCTCTAGAAGTCTCTATCTGTCTCCGAACCCCCCCCTCTACCCCCTGCTCAACTAATCACCCAGTCAGGGAATCAAAGCTGCAGCTAATGGGGGCCTGTCTGTCAGTGGACTTGCTCATCAGAGAGGAAAGTTTTCAGCGTGGCACACCAGTTCAAACGAGCCCTCTGGGAAGGAAAGGACTCAGGGAGAGCAAATTAAAGCACAGCAGGCAGAGCAGGAGGTCACTGTGCTGCAGCATCTGCACATAGACACTGATATACAGACACTTTCACGGATCTGCACACATTTGAAGTCATTGTGACAGAGTTAAAGGGTACCCTAGGTATTTTTCGACATTTCCCATGTTTTTGTGTCTAAGTTATTAATGGGAACAACAGTTTTTGAAACTGGTCCAGTATTGAGTGAGACAGCTGCAGCCGGCAGCAGCAGCAAAACAGGCTGCAGTGTAACCACCTGGGGCATATTCGCACCTTCAATGTACGTCCACTAAAAGTGCTTGTTTTTGTCACTGGCAGGCTCAGATTATTATTTTAAGTATCTGACAACATTTATGGAAAGATCCCTACTGAGGTAGGCCTTTTTGGTAAAGGGTAGTATCCTTTCTGTTTAACCAGAAACAGCCCTAAAATCGTTATCACCAAACCCACCAGACTCCATTTGAATAAACAGTAATTTTAGCATGTATAGAGTCAGCATATTGTCACATCTAACTGGGTGCATTAAGGGTTTATTTCAACCAAACCAGAGTTGGTGATTGTTGGAACAGCGGAAAGATGAATCGGGGTGGGTTTTGTGAGTTTTAATTTGTTTCTTTCGACTTTTCGACACTTCTTTCGAATTGTGTTTTACAATAATAAAATTACTGTTTATTTTAATGGAGTCTGGTGGCTTTTTAGTGATTTCGGGGCTGTTTTTGGTGCAACAAAATGGATCTTACTCTTTACCAAAAATGTTTATATCTGTAGGGATCCATTCCAGAATGTTGTCAGACACTTGGAATAACTATCTGAGCCTTTCAGTGGCAAAAACAAGCACTTTAAGTAGACGTAAATTGACGGTGAGCATGTACTCTGAGTCGTTGCATTGCGGCCTGTTTCGCTCAATACTGGACTAGTTTAAAAAAGCGTTGTTCCATTAATCACTTGGAGACAAAAACATGGGAACATGGAAAAATGGGGTCCAGGTTGAAAAATACCAAAGTTATCCTGTAATGAATAAACTTAACTTGATGAAAGTTGGTGAAACTTCAACAATCTAAGATGATTTTGTCATGAAAATAATGTGTATGTCTTTTAACTGTGGCAAATCTAGCATGGGATGAATGCTTTTGGCGTATTTGATGTTTTTTGTTTGTCATATATGATAGTAAACTGAACACCTTTGGGTTTGGTGACTGTTGATTGAATAAAACAAGCAATGTAGATACATCTCCTTGGGTTGTGGTGAATTATAACGTGCATTTTTCACCATTTTCGGGCATTTAAATTATTCATTTAATTGAGAAAATGATACCTGTTAGTTGCAGCCTTGATCTCGGTCTACACCTTTTAAACTATAAGGCCTATAGGCACTCAGATATAATCAGTTTGTGCAGATTGTCTGACAAGAGAAGAGGATTATCAGCCGAGAGCTTACATTCAGTGCTTCACTGGTTCAGGTTATACAATGCTGCTTCACTCCTGTCCTCAGGATGCAGATCAGCTGGTGATGCAAGGCTGCTCAGCCATAACTTTCCATTGGTTTGTATTTTATTCTTTTATGGTGGAAGCTGATACAGACGTGTATCAGACATGTTTCTACTGCACTAAATAAGCAAAAAGAGAGGAGTGTCTGAATGTACCAACATAACAACTGACTTCAGCACGTTGGAGACACTCCTGCTGAGCAGTGCCAACAGTATCTTGATATTACTCTTCAACATAAGTTTCCTGAAATCACTCAGGACACAGAGAATTAACCTCATCAGTTGCTGTCAGTGAATCCCGTCCAGTTTTAAGTGACAGTGGGAACTGTCTAACCTTTGAGGTGTCTTACTGGTGATCCAGTTACACTCACTGGTTCCCACAGGCTCCCACCTCACTACATCCTGGTCAGGAATTCCAGTGTGTCGGCTCCAGCTGGGGAGTGTCCGGTTGCCCCTTCGAACAGTATCTGAGTGGACAGACGCTGATCTTTTATCTGGTTTCACTGCAAACACAATCATTACTACGACACAATTAATTCTGATTGTTGTAATCCAATAAGACTGGACTGCACAGTGAATGTTGACACTGTGCATGACCACTGATTTGCCCTCTTTCACTTCCTGACTGGGACATTTACCCTTTGACCTGTGCCATAATTCATCATGGCCTGTTAACGTGTGAGCCAAGCCTTAACCAACCTTTCTGATCTCTCTGTCTGTCTTTGAGGCCCACCTTGGCAGACAGTGCGAGAGCCCAGTGTCCACTTTCAAAGGCTCATCTCCTTGTGTTGTCTTTAGGGGTTAGATGAACCGTGGGGGCCTGTGGGAGGCATCCACGTGGAACCCCAGCCCATCCACATTCCCACAAGACTCAGCAGGACGGTTTTCCAAACTTAATTAGCACTCCTCACCTCACTCACCTCAATTCGGGATGTCACTGAAGTTCACGAGGTGGAACATAAAATACTGATTCTACCAGAGTTCCTTCCATTGTACTTTACTCTGTGAGATGTTGTTTGATTACAAGATAAACTGATCTTAAATATATATTTGTTTGTTGCAGCCCCACTGTAAAACAGGGGCGTGTAAACCTGGCTTTATGAGCTCTAAAAAGTTCATACTAAAATAGTCCTGTTATAAATGTGAGAGGGATGTAAGGAAGGAAGTGAGAGCGGGAAAAGGAAAAGGGATGAGCCTCATCTGTCCGTCCGCGCTCCCTCAGAGGATGAGAGCTACAGAACAGAGAGGGTCTGGAGGAGCTGGCGGGTGCTTAGCGTTGATGTATGAGAGCCACGTCCATTACGCCGTCTGGTCTCCATACACACACACACACACACATGCACACACATATGTTGGATCAGATGTCCTTTAGACAATGTGAGGCCCCTGTAAGGTTTCTGTATGTGGGACTGATGAGGCTCCACCATGGGAGCTGAGGAGGCCTTTATGGGAAGGAGTGTGTGAGATGCTCTCTCCAATGTGTGTGTGTGTGCATGTATGTGTGTGTGTGTGTGTCCATCTCTGTCGCAGCTGACAGAGACTCATGTAGTCCTTTTGTGCCTGAAGTGTTACTTGTCCATCAAACACTCCACAGTGAGGCAGTAAGAGACTCATGTGCAGTATGAATGTTAGTCATTATATCAGGGGTGTCAAACATACGGCCCGTGGGCCAGAACCGGCCTGCCAAAGGGTTCAATCCGGCCCACTAGATGACTAGACTAAGAGGTGGCAGGTTTCAGGAGCAAGTTAAACATTACTTCATGTAAATTTCTGCCTCAGAGGCAGGTTTCCACCCTGACCAGGATACAGTTCTCTGATATGACAATGAATACTTACTGTGACCATGTTTAAATATATTGAATATTGTGCAAAATATCGTCAATCAGCAGCTTCAGTTCAAAAGAATCTGTATCAGGAAATGTGTGGATACATGCACATGTAATGACAGAGAGAAGTAGACTGAATTTGGAAAAACGGAGACATACTGTTGAAATTGCACTTATTTTTCTTGAGACATCTCAGGCTGTTCATCTGTTTTGTAAAAGGATGACCGTCTACAGAATGTACTTGTAACTCTTGACAAGTTATTGTGCGATGGTTTTATTGGTCCAGCACATCTGAGATCAAACTGGGCTGTATGTGGCCCATGAACTAAAATGAGTTTGACACTCCTTCATTATATCTTAAATAATACTCTTATCCTGGCAAAGCACTTTAATCTGGACGAGAGAGTTTCCATGTGTGAGGACAGCAGAGTAATAAACTAGTATTTAGAAGATAATCTGTCTGCCTTGTTGATTAAATTTTAAGCTTTACTTTCAGGCTAACTCATTTACATATTTTTCTGTTTGTGATTTAGCTCTGTTCTTTTCAAAATTAAATGTTTCATACTGATATGAAAATATAGAAATCTGTATTTTACAGGCCCTGTCATTTCTTAATAGTTTTCAACAAGAAGTGTGTAATTTGGTCCCTATTATAGGGAACACAGAGACAATGTTTGGAGACAGTACATGTAATGACGCATTCATTTGAGGTTTTAAGAAAGAACAAGGAAATTATTAGTACTTACACGGTTGGGTAAGATTTATAATCAACACTTTTAAGAACTTCTAAAATCTTAATGACCATGGTTGGAAACTTAACTGTCATATTTCTTACATTTCTTGCCAGTTTTTTACAACTCCAACTGAACACTGTCTCCATTTCAGGTTTACAACGAGTTATTTTCATTATTAGGTCATTTGCATATTATTGTAATAATTAAAAGTTTGGTCTTTGACAGAAAATAAGTTGTCTAAGGTGATACATTTGAATTGCTTCATTCCATCATTTACCTATTTTACCAAGACAACCAAGAATACCAGTTAATTCACATTTGAGGAGCTGAAATCTGTGTATTTTTTGGCATTTTGGCTTAAAAATGACTCATAATATCCATATTATTTGCAGATAATTTTATTGTTGACTGACAAATTGATAACTCACAACTCATCGTGCCGACTCTACTTTATTTTCCCCTTCAATTAGTAGGCTACCAAGTTACAGACTTCTCTAGAAATCTACCTATAAATGAGGTCCCACTTCAGGACATGATATTCCCATGGACCATCAAAGAAAGTGTCACCAGAAAAAGTATAGACCCCTGTTATAATTTAAAATTAGTATCATGTATCAGTCAGTCTGGATTTCTTTTTTTTTTTGTTCTTTCTTTTCTTTCTTTCTTCTTTGTTTTTTTAACAAGTGTGTTTATTGGAATTTTAATATACTTCAAATATCACATCAAAGACAACAACAAAAAAAACAGTAAGATACGCAAAAGAGCATTCACAGTAAGGCATCGTCTTAATATCAACTGCTACGACAGGGCAATCCAATTAGTACTTTTCCAAGGTTCAAAATAAATAATCAGAAATTCCTATACAAGTATAAAGGAAGGAAAGAGGAAAGAAAATGTGCATTCAGGAAAGACAAGTAGACTTCTGTAGCCTTCACCCCCTCTAGAAATTTCTTAAAATGTTCTACCCTTAATCATAAAATGTATTTTTTCAAGGTATCAGTCTGGATTTCTAATAATAATTTAATACATTTCTCTGTCTTTCCTTCAGACTGCCAGTCGTCTGTGGCTCTGCAGGTCCTGACCGCCCGCTGCCAGGGAAAGAAAAGCTGCCTGGTCCGAGCCTCCACCAGAGACTTTGGAGATCCGTGTTACTCCGGCACCAGGAAGTACCTCAGTGTCATCTACACCTGTGGTGAGTCCCCGTAGGCCTTCACTGAGGGCTGCATTTTCTCACCACCAGGGGGCGATGTTCACCCACTGATCAGCTTTGCTTCAGTCTTGTCTGTGAGGTGTGTTTCACAGTTAGCAGCTCTGAAATGGGCTCTGATATACTCAGAAGAATTATGTCTTTTCGGATGATGATATTGGACGCACACTTATATGGACAATAAAGGGCGTATTGGTTCTGCTTTTTCTAGGTGCTACTCCATGAATGGTACCTTCAGTGGCAATGTGTTCTGACTACTGTCATAATTAATTTGAAGTACTTTTTTCTCTAGTACTTTTACTTCAAGGATTTCGTCAAGGCGTCAAGTGTAATCATCACTTTTTAGACTTTAAATGGTTTCTATAAGAACACAGTGTTTGTTTTTGGAGCTCAAACATGAAGTCCAAAGTTTCTAAACCTATTTTCCACGTTCAAGTCACACCTCCGAACTTCTGCCCTTTGGCGCTGTGTCTTCTGTTTTGACTTTTTGTCTGCACAGATGAGGGAAAATGATGGTCTTCCTTTTTATCTGTTCTCCACCCCTGGGCTAATCCTGACCTGTCAAGGCTGTAATTCATTAACGGCACACTCAGACACACACACGTTATCCAGACGCCTCCAGCACCAGAAACTGATCAATCAGCAACGTGGCCTGGAGCCTCTCATACGCACTGAAATCTCTGACACATGGACGTCTTGCATTTTACTGAGTTCTGATTTTAAGGCTTTTATAACATCTGTGTCTGTCCCCACTGGGCCTGAAAATCACTGTGTGCTTTAAAGGACTGTTCATTAATCAACACTTTTTCCACTGT
This sequence comes from Epinephelus moara, assembly GCF_006386435.1. Lineage (NCBI taxonomy): Eukaryota > Metazoa > Chordata > Actinopteri > Perciformes > Serranidae > Epinephelus > Epinephelus moara. The sequence goes on along the minus strand of NC_065517.1, from coordinate 23,832,147 downwards.
CTCTCTTCAGGTCTTGAGTTTGCACATGAGCTCAGTTATAATTCTAAAGTTCTGATAACACTTTATGGCTTGTTCGTGGTCTCGTTTTGAAGATCCACCACCCTGAATCTCGTGTTTGTCAGATTGCCGTCCAAGAATCCATCCATCCTTTATCTCAGCAACAACCGGTCAGCGCCGGCAAAGACAACCAGGCCGTTTCAGCTGTGTTTATAGAGTCGTTTGGCTCCGACTGACCTCCCTTATCTGTCACTGATAACACAACGTACTCTCCTAACAGCTCTGGCTCAGTAAACGTGTGAGGTATGCAAGGGATGGTGTAAATGTGTTTTCTGGGGCTGCGGCGGGAGCGGAGAGGGTTGAACGTGAGTAAATCAGTCTAGCCACTGCAGACATGAAGTCACTGGTTGCTCCAGGCTCCAGCAAAGTGGTAATTTCGGGGGATCCTCTTTCATTGGTGGTCGAGTGTGTGTAGGATTGACCCCATTTGAGTCGGAGTTAGGGGACGGAGGATGTCTGTCTGCACATGATTGGTTGCGTTTGTGTGTGTGTGTGGGGGGGGGGGGGGGGGGGGGTCTNAGCAAAGTGGTAATTTCGGGGGATCCTCTTTCATTGGTGGTCGAGTGTGTGTAGGATTGACCCCATTTGAGTCGGAGTTAGGGGACGGAGGATGTCTGTCTGCACATGATTGGTTGCGTTTGTGTGTGTGTGTGGGGGGGGGGGGGGGGGGGGGGTCTGCGCAATGTTTTTGTGCCAACTGAATAAAGTGGAACTTGCACAAAGGGATTGATAGCACAAGATTAATGGACTTGTTTGTCTTTTAGAGTTATTTTAGAGTATGATTTTAAGGAACTTTGAGTGTGTGTAAGTGTTTGTGTGTGTGTGATTAATTGGGTAGCATGGGCCACGCTGCCTGAAGGACGTGTTAACCCATTTAAAATCTTTACTGTTCTTGCCCAAGTGCTATTTTAGAGGCTTTTGCAGCCTGCCAAGAAATACGTAGCGTTTTATGTGTGCGTGAGTGTGTAGCTAGGTTGGTGTTTGGGTGTACAGTACAGCACACACACACGCAGCAGGCACGAGTACTTGTTTAATTCGCATCATGGACTCGCTATCAGCCCCGGCTTGCCTGTGATTTATAAAGCCATCAACCCTCCAAGCTCCAGCTTCTTCCTCACACAGCCCCAGGGGTGGACTTGCTCCTGAGCAATAACACAGCAGCAAATGGCCCGGAACCTGCCATCAGTCTCCCGGCAGATCACACACACTCCGCACTGTCAGGCTTCATTTACATCTACTCCCCCTGGAGGAAGTCCCTACGGTTTGTTTGTTTGTCAGAAAAAGGACTTGAGCCAGGAGTCTGATCACAGCTTTAAATATTTGACATCTTTAACAAGATGAAGTAAAAAAATACATTTGAAGTAATGAGGTCTGTCTAGGAAATTATTTATAGCCTAAAGTTGGGAATATTTACCCTCAGTGTGACTGGTGGAGATTGATGAATGAGCCTGCTCGGGGCATTTTCTTCAAAGTACGGCCCCTTTGAAGTTTCTTCCTTGTAATGTGTTGGTAACTTTGTCAGGGTTTGACCTACGACTTGTGAAGCTGCAGGGATGAGATTATATGCATCTGTGTGTTTGATAAAAAAGTCCAGTTCTGGCTCTTGTTGAACGCATCCTGTACAGTAAGCGTGTCTTTTCGGTTATGTGTCGGAAGGGTCCTATTTATTCAGCTTGCTCCACTAGACCTTGAGCTCTGTCCTGCAGCCCCTCAGCATCATCCTTCCTCTGCCGTGTGAGTGAAGAGACGCAGCCTGAGGGCATCCTGCTTCTCTGTGTGTATCTTTGTCCCATAAAGCACAGCGATAACTTTAAACTTCATTTAACAAAATGTGATTTATGGATGTCCACGCTGATCAAATCATATCCAGAAGAATCTTTCTTTCCTTCCCCTCCTCCTTCCTGTGTCAGTCCCAAACCAGGCCTCCCTACACACAGCGCAGCTCCTTTCCTCCCCCGAGAGGTATTAAAGCTTCAGACTTTATATCAAGGCCTCTCTCCTAAACTTCCCTCCAAGGCTTCCCCTCAAGAGTGTTCACTGCGGTGTAATGGATCACCCTGAACAAGCCACACAGCCTCTTTTGAACCACGCAGAGCAGCAGACTTTCAGGGGGGATAAAAGGTTATGTAAAACCTAATGAACAGGTCTAATTTCTGAAGAGGAAATGGATTAATTGCGGCACTTAGCTGGTTAACTTGGGGTCTGGTTTTGGGAAGGAGGGGGCTCGGTGGAACAGGCAACTCATGCATTTCCAACCCCGGGGTTGAAACCTCAAAGTGGAAATAGGATCTCTGCAAAAACTCCTAATGAAAGTATAATGAGTCCATTAATATACTATATGTGTTTTCAAATATGGTGCTAAAGCCAGTCTGGCTTGTGGAGCGGATGCAAAAACAAAGCTGTGCAGCTTTTCTGCTGAGCTAATTTTCCACTTACTGCTGGAACTGTTACTGTTTATCAAATATAACAGTTGTTTTGACAAAACAGTCTCACCTCAAGGTCCAATCAGAAGCTGCTCTGGAGCTTGTGATCATATCACACAGTCTTTATCAGCAGATGGATTTTACTGAGTTGTCATGAAAACATAGATAATTGGCAAGAGATTGCCAAAGAAATGAGGAACATATTTAGAATAGAAGCTGATTTTTCTTTTGTCATTTTGAACTTGGGCAAAACCCCGGACAATCTCATGACCCAGGATGAATACCTATACCAAGTACTTTTGGTACTTAAAGGACGACTGGATTACAATTATCAACAAGAGAATGCAATTTCTGAAGAAATTGCGGGTGTGAATGCTCCATGCTGAATAGCTGACGCTACACTGCAATGCTCACTTTAAATGTCGAATAGTACAAGTAATGTATGAATGATGTGGAGTACTTTAAGGTTGTGTAAAAAGTTGATGCTACACTGTAGTGCTGGCGTAAATGTTTAGAAGAAGGTGAAGTATTAGGAATAGATGCTTTTGAAAAGTTGAATAATACTCATAATGTTGAAGATTTGAAGGGCTGTTGAAAAGCTGACGCTACACTGCAATATTCTAGGTTTAAACACTAAATAACAATAACAATGATGTGGAATATTTCAAGGTTGTTTGAAAAGCTGACACTACACTGCAATGTTCTGGGTTTAAACACTAAATAACAATAACAATGATGTGGAATATTTCAAGGTTGTTTGAAAAGCTTATGCTTCACTGCAATGCTGGCGTAAATGTGTATGAATGTCATTGAAAAGGTGAAAGATACCAACACTGTGCAATATTTCAAGGTTCTTGAAAAGCTGACGCTACACTGCGGACAATCTCATGATCCAGGATAAATACCTTTACAAAGGTTTTTGGTTGCTAGCACAAAAGCCATCATACAGAAGTGGCTACAGGCAAGACTCCCTTCAAATGAAATTCACTGTATGGAAAAAAAATCACCTTTTCTTTAAGACTGCGACTTGAACAATGTATGAAATATTGGAAAAAATGGACCGTATACACAAAGGATGTAACCTATTGACTGGTTAGTTGAAAAGTCCAGCCTGTGGCCCTTTGCTGCATGTCACTCCCTCTCTCTCCCCCCCCCCCTTTCACTCTTTTCTGTCCTATCCATTAAAGGCTAAAACTGCCCAAAAAAAATCTAAAAACAAAAATGACTCTTGGTGTCTTTTGGATAATTTTATGGACATTTCCATGAAATGCAGTCGCTGTAGTTCAGGCATGTTAGGTAACTTTGCAGACCTTGAAACCTACATTATGTTTATAATAATGGACTTAGGTCAGTTAAGGAGATCTGAGGAGATTGGAGGAAAAATTCACTCTCAGCACTTTGACAGATTTAAGAAAACAGCGACTGTACAACTATTCCTCGGCCTGCTTTGTTTGTTTGTCATGTTTTAATTTTCACACAGAACTCAGCAAAAAGCTGAATGTCTCACAGTGTAGGAGTCTTATAAAACAAACAGAAGTATTCTCAACATGTGTTTGTCCTTCACATGTACAGAGAAAGCAGTCATGATCACAAACATTTCCTTGTTTAAATAAGAAGAAGCTCACTTTGTTTCAGGCACACTGCTCGCTGGTTGCTGTCAAAAGTCACTTCATGTACTTTACTAAAATAGCACAGAGGATGGATTTGTTCTCTATTGTCCAAGCTGGTCTTAAAATTAAATTTCCCTGTTGTGTTTTCACCTAATGAAAACAAAACAGGCTCAAAAGTATTATTAGCTATCACCATATAGCTCAGTACTTTTGACCCTATATTGTTTCTGTATTCTTTAAGCAGAATACTGCAGGAGCTGGTAACACTGTAGAGACCAAACTGCAGGGACTGACAGAGGTGTGGTCACTGGACTGTGCTACTGGTGTTTTTAATGGACACAATCCGAGCAGCAGAGGCTCTGGCAGCCGACATGTGGCTCGGGGGGGCTGATTTAGATGTAACAGGGGAAAATAGAGCAAGATAAAGATGTAATTCAGAAGCTTGAGGGTTTGTATTATCCCAATTGGTTATGCAGACATACACACAGAGGCATACACACAAATATACGTGCACAAAGATATTTGAGGTACACATGCGACCGCTGCAAGCCACACACTCTCCTCCGACTCCCCCACACACATTCATGTCATTTCAGCAGAGGAGACTGTGGGGAAGATGTTTATTTTGGCCCAGTTGTGTGGAACTGCAGTCCAGGCAGGCGGTAGCTGCTGCTGCTGCTGGGCCCCGTTGTTCTCCCTTATAGCTCATCCTATAGCTGCAGGACCAGAGGCAGAAACACACACATTATGCTGTGGATAGGGAAGCAAATAAACAGTTTTCCCAGTATCTCTAATCTGACATGTGCACATGCAGTTGACATAGAACTGTTTTCTGGTATATCTCAAGTTGGTGACTCGCAAAATTCAGGGCAGATTACTGTCAGTGGACTGTGAACCAAGCGGCAACCTCCAGGGCTTAAAAATGCAGCCAATGCGGAAGTGTCAAAAGTTGCAGTTCCTCAAATGGCCACTTGAGGCTGACTCCAGAAGTGAGTCAATCCCCATAGACACCATGTTAAAATGCCCAACTTTGCAGCAGAAATAAATGTGTTTACAGCCTGGTACAAATACAATTTTGGTCTCTGTAGCTAATTTCATTCAAGACGACTCAACGGGGGGATTTTTATATAACTCACCCTTTTACATTAATTTACACATAATTAAGGGTGTCTCTGCTTTTAGTGACAGGCTGTAAATGGAGCATCACTACAGTCTGTGAATCAGATTGACCCCTCATTCCTCCACAGCTTCACACTCTTGACCAAATATGGTCACTTCTGGCTGCAAAAATCCCAAGATGTCAAATTTGAGGCTTCAAAACAGGAGTCAAGAAACCGGTGGGTGATATCAATTTTTGTTGAGCCCAAGATTAGCGTTCTACNTGGAGCATCACTACAGTCTGTGAATCAGATTGACCCCTCATTCCTCCACAGCTTCACACTCTTGACCAAATATGGTCACTGCAAAAATCCCAAGATGTCAAACTTGAGGCTTCAAAACAGGAGTCAAGAAACCGGTGGGTGATATCAATTTTTGTTGAGCCCAAGACTAGCGTTCTACCATAGGGCCAGGACACATGCTGCGTCTTTTACCACCTGGAAAACGCAAGGTCAGGTGCTGGGTGCTGCTCTTGTGCCTACTCTGTGCCAACTTTCAAGGTTCGGCAGGTTGAGCCTGAGGTTGCCAAGCAACCATAACCAGCACCATATCATAGCCTACTTAACAGAAATCCCAAGTGCAGTGCTGTCCTTTTGCAGGCGTTCTTTTTTAAGTGTGTCTTAGGCCCAAAATGTCAGCGTGACGGGTCGTCCAGCTCTGGGTAGCCTTGTGCTAAACGATCAGCTTCTCCTCCATAGTAGACATATATTTACGGATTATTAAAGGATGATATGCAGTGTGCACTGGTGTGTTCCAAAAGTTGAACTTGGTTTATCTCCTGCCGCTGTTGAACCCTTAAAAATACGTGCTTGGGAACAAGCGTAAACCTTCGGGGATAAGAAATGAATCCAGCACACAAGTCCTAAAATCTGCAGTTCCTCGAATGGCCACTTGAGGCTGGCTCCAGAGTCCAGTTAAACCCCATAGATACCGTGTTAAAATGTCCAACTTTACAGCGGAAATAAACATGTTTACAGCTTGGTAAAATAAACCATTTTGGTCTTTATAGCTGATTTGGCTCCAAAAAACCAAGATGGCGACGGCTGAGATGCTGAACTTGAGGCCTCAAAACACGAGCAAAGAGTGACGTCACAGTAAATACGTCCATTGTTTTTACAGGGAACTGCTATGCCGCATGAGAACGCCACTCTCGCTGTTTTAGCATGCCTGCCGTGTGTCTCCATTTTAGGGTTATCAGTCCTGCTTGATGCGATTATGTGTGTCTGACTATAATTTTCATTAGATTTCATTGTCAACTTGTTTGAAGACGCTTCCAGGAAACAATAGTACATGATGGGAGCTCTTGAAGCTCATTACGTCAGTCATTGAATCAGGTGTTTTTGTGCTGTCTTAATGCCAGCCATGTATGTTTTCTTTACTGTAATATATTGAAGCTGCACCTTGTTAGCAGAAAAGAAACAAAGAATTCTTTGAGTATGTTTTCACCTGAGTGCGCAGACAGACCGGGTATGGTTTGCTACAAACGGCCAAGTCTACTTGCACCAAGTGTAGTGTCAATCACAGTCAAGTGGCCTAACTTAACCCTCAAATACTTAAGTGGTAGCGTCAGAGGATTCTGGCTCTCTTGCATCATTATTGAGTTTTGACCCACCCTAACAAGTGGGTGTTTTATTGGGGTAAAACAAACCAAGAACCAGGGAAAGGTGTTTCTTAAAAACAGTCTTTGACCCAGGAGTGATCCGTGGTGTGTCTGATTTGAGCCAAGCAGAAAGGAATGAAGTGGCCCCTCTGAACGCTCCCCAGCCTCGTAACACAAACCTGACTCTGCAGAAACCCTGGAATAACAGCCGCAGCTGGCACACTCAGGAACACTGCTGCGAGAAAACACACAGCACGTGACCTCAGCTGACCCGTGTGTGTTGCATTAATAGTGGTAATGGTTGATCCAGCCAATGGCCTTAAAAGGCATCGAGTCTGATTGGTACAGCATAACATCATCTCTAAAGTAACTGGCTGAAGGTTATTGAAGCCACCCAGGGCGTGGTCTCCGGAGCAAGCAGAGGAACATGGAGGGAGTTTTTTGGCGGGAACACGCAGTTGTCATGGTGATTTGCTGACGCGAGGGGTTGTGGGACTGTGCTTTGCCAGCATGTTCAGTCAGCTGATGTCTGGCACTGCACCGCGTCTCAGCGACTTGCATCATCTGGTATCTGCTGGCTGTTTGGTGCATATGAGCAACATGTAGCGAATAAACACTGGTGAACTCACACCTTCCTCCTGTTTTCCCTCCTTCAAACATGCACACACTTGCCTACATGCAGTGTGGTCAGACATTACACATCTAGTTTAATACCAAGCCATTGTGGTCACTGGCCTCGAGGGGAAAGTCTGTAAGAAGTATAATTAGATTAAAATGCATCTTGAACAAAAAGAAGAAGGCGTTAAATTCACTTTTAAGTCCTCACAGCTTCTCTGACTTCCCCTTCTTCTTGCACTCACATGTTTAATTTCCAAGAAACAAGCAGCACATACCAAAACCACATAGGTTTTGGTATGTGCTGCTTGTTTCTTGCTCTGCCCCTTTTCAGTGCTCTCCATTTCCTCGTCCAGGTCACCCTCACAACCTGTAAACCCTCTGCCTTTCATCTCATCTGTCTTCCTTGTTTTGTTTCTGTCTCCATTCTGTCCACCATTTCCGACCACTCAGATGGTGATAGCCCCAAGGTCAGAGCTGAGAGTTGACTGGTTTATGTCCCTGGCTATCTGAGGAAAATATACATTTGGTCATGGGATGTAATAAAGTTACTACTTAAAGTAAGAGACTGCAGTTTCTCCTATGAAAGATAAAAAAGAGTCTGAATTGTATTATTGGTTAAGTAAAACGCACCACGAATAAACAGGACTCATTGCAGTTTCTGATGTGATGCTTATGAAGTGTCTATAATTTGTGTCTATAAGCAGTGTAGTAAAAAAAAATCTATCAAATCCCTCAGGCCAAAGAAACTTAAGCAGAACTAAATGGCTGACTGCTACTTAGATTAGTTGTAACTCCTTACTTGGACACTTGCTTCTTAATCATTTTGCCTGTTAGTGTAAAAAATTTGCACAAAGCTTTGTATCTCACCACAGTATCCATGACTAATGTGAGTTAAGAGGCTTCTCAGAACTCAGCCATTTGTCTTTTTCCCAGAGCCAGTGGTGCGGTGTTTGAATCCAGCCCTATTCACATTGGATTGTGTCATGGCACCAAACTTTAAAAAGTCCCTTTAATGAAAACAGAGAAACTGGAAATGGAAACTAGACTGTGTGGCAGCCAGACGCTTTGATTCCATTATCTACAGACTGCTTTGTAAACATGGGGAAGTGGCAACAGAGAGCTGCACTGATACAGACAGATAACACAGGTGACTGCAGCGTGACACTGGTGGACGTGAGCCAACTGTGTCCTCGCTGAGCATGATTAACTCAATTCTAAGCTTTGAAGCGTTCAACAGGCTCATCAGCTCTGCTGGCAAATGTCAGAACGTGCTGAATCACCTGTAACACAAGATAAACCAATGCAGTGATAATTATGTTTGTATGTGATGGGTTTTAATGGTTTAATCAATCAGGACACGCGGTGCTGTACAACAGAGCAGAGTACATTTCCTCACATTTGAGATACTATGGCAGGGGTGTCCAAACTTTATTGAATGGCCAGTCCTTGGGGTTCACTTTACACTTCTTTGCTGTGGCCATGTCTGCTACCTAGCGAGATACAATATTATCATGATACCTAAGTCATGATAATGTGTAATCGTAATTCTAAACATTTTCCAAACGTCCCAACCCTCACATACGGTCATGAACTCCTGGTAGTGACTGAAAGAACGAGGTCCCAGATACAAGTAGCCGAAATGAGTTTCCTCAGAAGGGTGGCTGGGCTCAGCCTTAGTGATAGGGTAAGGAGCTCGGACATCCGGAGGGAGCTCGGAGTAGAGCCGCTGCTCCTTCGCATTGAAAGGGTTCAGTTGAGGTGGTTTGCATCTGATCACGATGCCTCCTGGGTCCCTCCTGTTCGAGGTGTTCTGGGTACGTCCCACTGGTAGGAGGCCCCGGGGCAGGCCCAGAACACGCTGGAGGGATTACATATCTCATCTGGCCTGGGAATGTATCTAGTAGACTGAAAAAGCAAATGATGTAATTATTCTAGTAGGCATTTACTGTTAAATGTTAAGGCATTTACTATATTTAAAGAGTGTAATTCTACCATTTCCTTGGAGACCATTTTTTTTTGCTTGAACGTAAGCTTGTGATAGCTGAGGCTACCTGTTGTCGCACCAAAGTGTCCTCACACACAGTTGGCCTGATAGTTAAAAGAAATGGCAGAGGACACGAAAACCGACTCCAGCTTGCGGCCCTTTCTGCATGTCATCCACCAACTCTCTCTCTCTCCCCATTTCACCCTGTCTCTGTCCATTAAAGGCAAAAAGCCCTGAAAAAAAAACTTTCTAAAGAAAAAGAAAAAAAAAAAACATGGGCAAAAAAAGGTAAAGAGAAACTTGGTAAGAAATGGTAAAAAAAATTCAAATTGCAAAAAGAAAAATAGATTTAGAAAATTATTTTTAGAAAGCCAGGGAAAAAGAAAAAAAGTTTGAGAAAAACTTTATTTAAAATTATAATATATTTGAAATTATTTTACAGAATTATTATAATTTTTAAGTTTTTTTTCCAGGTCATTACCTTGTTTTTTTGTTTGTTTGTTTTTTTCTTTTCTTTTTTCAATTTTTCCCCACAATTCTTTTTGTTATTAATTTTCTCATTTTACTAATTACATGCTAAGTTTTTTGGTCATTTCTTCTTTCATTGCTCATTGCCATCTTCCCATGTTTTTGACAGAAACCAAGCCAATTTGCTCAGGTTTCAAAGGGTTAATTGTCTTTTCCCTGATGATAAATTTCATGTGCTAAGCAGTAGCATAGTTTAGGATGTATTTATTATATTCCTTGCTCAGGGTGTGTTATCAGTGGCATTATTGCTTGTGAGCTAATTATTGATTACCTCATTTTGTCTAAGCACTGCAGTGTATTCTGACTTGCAGAAATGCTCACTTGTTAGATTCCTTCCTGCTTTGCCTTCCCCCCTGTTTATCTTCATTGTGCAGACGGTCTCATGACACAGCAGATAATCAATGTCCATCTTCCCTCCTGTCTGCCCCGCCGGCTCATTACCGAGCGCTCAGTTCTACCTGGCCTCTGTGGCTCTTCTAGTGAGGCCATAGGTCTCATTAGCACTGATCTGTGTGGGAGTGGGAGAACGAGGGGCCTCTCTGATGATCATTTTGGGGTCTGTCGCTCTGCTGCTGCTAGTCAAAGCCACTTATGTCCCTGTAACTGTTCCAGCCCCCAACATAGGAAGCGCTTTCCAGAGCGGAGGAATGTTCTGCGTTTGGCTTCAGGCTGTTTGTCTGCTTTAGAAATGTGGGATAATAGGAGCATGCAGTCATGTTAACATCCATACAGTCACATGTAAACACATGTACAAACACACCTACACACATTAAAATAAGGCCGAATAGATTATACAGTACATGCACAAACTGAATGCACAAACACTGTACACACAAACGCACAAACATCTCCCCCCTCCTCGTCCTGTGGTTTTTTACTTGGCCTGTTTTCCCAAATGAGCAACTGCTTCTTTGTTGGTCTGGAAACTGCAAAATAAGCAAAGCTCTGGACGAGAACTCGCTGCCAACTTTGTCGGCTTCGCAGAGTCGTAAACTGTGTACACTACTGTTTTCGTGTCACTCTGCGCTCACGGCGAAAACTGCTCTCCACTCTTTTAGTGATCCGTCGCTCTTGTTTTCGTTTGTATGTAGAGTGTGTTGAATCGGAGAGAGGGGGGGGCAGACTAATGCTTTCCAGTCTGTGGCTGGTTTCAGTTTTCCTCCTGCGGTGGACGAGGACAGAGGGAGAGGGAGAGAGGAAGGGAGAGGGGAGAATTAGTGTGTGTGTGTGTGTGTGTGTGTGTGGAGGGGCAGTTAGGGGGTGGGAACCAAGGGGAGAAATTCCCAGGGCATCTTAAGCTAGAATTATAGTTCTGCAGGATACATTTAAATGTCTCCGTGGATCCATGCAGAGAACATTTTGGATAACTATAGGTCTCAGAGGGGCGCAGAGGAGTAGATGAGCACGCCTCCAAAATCTTTCTGTTTCAGCTTTATTGACAATGACGTCATGGACCACAACAGTGACCGGGGTGACGCCTTTGTACATAAACATAATAAAGAGCACATTCCTTATTAATTTTAACAGCTTTCTAGTTGTTTGAATCATTAATGTCATGTAATATATTAATATAATTAAATACATTTGTATATTTTGATTTGTAAATATTGTATCACCCAGGGTAGTTTATGATCATTAGCACTATTGAGCAATGTCCCATGCACACATGGCAACGCAACACACATCCCTGATCCCGGTTTCACAGTGTTTCATCAATTGACAGTTCGCACCCAAATAGCGCCAAGGAACAGCAATGCACTGGGAAAAGCAGACGATAAAACAACTATCGAGCAATCGATAGCAAATGTGGATCTAAACAACACAAAATGTTTCATAAAATAGCTTTACAAATGTTTTATGAGAAAAGAAATGTACTCAACATGTTTGTTTGGCCTGTGTTAGTGTCAAACATTGAATGCTATGAGCAAAAAACGCATTCTCTAAGCATAACTGATCCAAACAATGCATCATACAGCTTCAATTTTCAAGAAGCCAATTGGTTGATCCAACTTCCTGCTAGGAAAGGAAAAGGGAAAACAAAGTTGACATTCACTCTATATTCAAATCCGTACCGAAAACCCCCCAACAATGCCTGACAATGGGACTCAAGAACTGGTTCCAGTTGAGAACCCGTTCCAAATTGTCCGATCCATCAGAATCATCTGCCTCTGAGCTTATCACTTCCTTTTATTCATGCTGATGTGTTTTTCTTACAGTTGCATTTCACGGAGAAAGATGGCAACAGTGCTGCTTGTGATGTCTGTAACCTGATCATTTCAAGTAAGGGTGAAAAAAAATCCAGCAGTGTGAAACATCTTCCTACGCAACATGGGCTGAAATCCTAGGAATGCCATGTGTTTGACGCTCTACACACAAGTGCCACTGCTTCCCAATCGAGCAGCATGTCAGTCCTAGTTATAATAACATTAGCACCCTGTAGGCAGGCTTAAAGAAAACCTAAATGAAAACAAATGCTGTACAAATATCATGTCATCCATTTGAGGTGATGACCTGAGTAACATGCATGCCTTTTTCCACCCTGTTAGTACATTGTGTTCAGACTCAGAGATAATAAAACAGCTGTGTTGACACTGAGAACCTCCATAGGTCTACTTTTTATCCACATAGGAAACTGATGTGGAATCTGGAATTAGGGAATCAATAAAGACTCTGACCGATAAGCAGAATTGATAATGGCATTAGTGACAATAACGTTGCTACTCGTAACAACTCCCATCCCTAACAACGCCACCAACTCCAAATGACAGCACTGAATAAGGAGTGGGCAGTATTGTTAAAACCTCTATCGTCAGTGTGGGTTTTCTGCGGGTACTCCGGCTTCCTCCCACCATCCATAGACATGCAGGCTAGGTTAACTGACTCTTCGCTAAGTCCCACCCCCGGATGCAGACTGACCTATCATAGCGTAGCATTAGGCCAGCACATCACAGCTGTGCTGCATTGACTCAGATTTCCTTCATTTTCAGGCTGGTTTTGTGGATTTGGAGCTAAATGTTGTGCCTGGGGCACATCGTGTATTCATGATACTCGTTACCTGGAGAGGTTGGAAAAAGATATACGTTTCCTCCCTGTTCCAAAACCAAAATCAAACCCTGAAAAGTGTAGGGTTAGCTAGCTAGCTACTGAAGATATAGCCTACTGAATGTATACACATGCTGCTTTTGCTTTTTAATGATTATAACAGTGAAACAAAGACTGACCCTGCTGTACAGGAACCAGTGAAGGGAAGCAGGGAAACTTTGATGATATTCAACCAGCTCTGTGTCATCGCGATGAACGTTGTTTGATTACCCCTAGAAATTCCTGCCCGTCTGGCGATGGAGATCCGGGTGCTGGCAGCAGCACGGGGGTGAAGCCAAACACCGTTCATCTGCACACACAGCGATGCCACACAGCTGGTTCAGTATCAGCAAAGTTTCCCTTTATATTCATTGTCTTGTGTGGCGATCAGCAGTGATGTGGTGGTTCACTTTTACACTGTGATCTGTAGCCTATAGTTCGGCTTTAGCGTCTAACTATCTTTGTCTTTTTAACCTGTTGTTGCTGCTGAGTCAGTTTGACATCCTGGATATATCCCTCAAACACAGACTGTAGACCCCTCTGTCTGCTTCTCTCTGGAATCACTGTTTCATTTTTACAAAAATATGATAATATGTCTTCAGGGAGTGCAGTTAGTTACAGTGTGGACTCCATGCTTACTGCGACAGCTTGTCGGACCATCCCAGCAGCAGCAGCATGTTCTAACTCTGCACCACAGTCCCAGCTCTCTAATCTGAGCTGAATGAAATTCTCAGGTCATTTCCTGAAGCCGCACGCTGACTTTTTTCATCCTCCCCTTTCTGTCCGTCTCTCTCTCTCTCTGTCGTGCATACACTCACAGCCCCCTCCTCCTCTTTTCCCCTGCTCCTTCCCTCCCCTTTCTACCTCTCTGTGACTGCTCATTCACACAGCAGTGGGCTGTGTAGGTGGACACTACATGTCCCCGCTCCTGTCTCTCTTTCTTTCTCCCTCCCTCTCTCCCTCGCTCTCCGCTGCTGTCACATTCCAGTTGTCTAAAGCCGGGTTTAACTTTCTCCCTCCGTGAGAGCAGGAAGGAAGGGGAAAACGAAAAGAGGGAGAAGCATTAGAAAAGCCTCATTCTCTGTGGATGAGAAGAAGAAAAGAAGAGGAAATTCTCTTTATACTCTGTTTGGCTTAAAAAGGGGGGAGTCACCTTAAAGGAGAATACCTTCTTAAAGGGGCTATCTTATTTTTTTTTAACTCCCTCACTTCTTTTTCTTTGCCTTTTTTGGGCCGTGCTCACTCGTTCTGGTCGGACCCACGGTGGAGTATTCACGTGAACGCTTGTTTTTACGGCAAAGCTGGTCCCAGCTCTCCTGGCGGGACAGAGGGGAGGAGGAGGAGGAGGAGGAGGAGGAGGCGGAGGAGGAGGAGGGGGCAGTGTTTGACAAGACAGACACAAACGCACGCTCGCAGAGAAAGTTACTGCCTGGACCTCGGAGGATTTTCCATTCAGCGATGTGTGTGTAAGTGTCAACTCGTCTTCTGTCTGAACACGCTTTTAAATCTCCTCGCTGTTGTCTGGCTGCTGGTTTCTGTGCTGTTGTGAGACTTTTGAGAAGCAGGACCATCCCTCTTGTTTTCTGTCTGAAAAGCTTGAAACTTTGAATGTTTAAAAGTTAGTTCTGTATATTTGATCCGTCAGATTTTTACCTTTTGCTTGTTGCGGAGATTAAACGCCTTACCTTTCGTTGCCCTTCAGGAATGTCACTGCTGTTTCAGCTCTGGCTGCTGAGGATGTGATAATGTGTGTGCAGATAAACTGGTGTGTGTGTTAATTGTTTGGAAGATGATGATGATGATGTGTGTGTGTGTGTGTGTGTGTGTGAGACACAAGGAAACAAGTGCTCAGGAGCAGAGACTTTCCAGGTTAACTGACTAGATTAGACTCTGATTTGGCTTCACGTGTGGACAGATAAGTGAACACAGTGTGAGATCATCGAGATTCCCTGACTACACTGATACCTGAAAACACCCCACTCAGTGTACCTTTAACAGGAACAGGGAAACTCTTTTTTTCATATCCTTCTCAATGTGTGTGTGTGTGTGTGTGTGTGTGTGTGTGTTTCCATAGATAGTGTTTTTTCCTAATGAGCTGCTGGTAGCGAACAGGCTCTGCTGGCCTGGTGGAGTTTGACTCCACTGTAATTAACCACCGGGTGCATAATACAGTAAAACCAACAGGGGCAGCGAGTCGTTCACACAGTGCAAATACTGGCGCTGACTCAGAGCAGGCAGCAGGGTTGAGCGCACTGAAAAGATGTCACTTATCTCCTTTCGTTATCGGTACTTCTGCTGGTTATGTTGTTGGTCAATGAATGAATTGTTTCTTCTGTGAAATGAAAAAAAAGAAGGAGACATTGTCAATATGCAGAGCCTGAGATGAGGTCTTCACATCTCTTGTTTTTTCTGACCAATGCTCCAAAACCCAAAGTTACTCAGTCAACAACAGGGCTGTCCCAATGGCATTTTTGGGGCTTCAAAGCTTTAGTGTCTTAAAATATTCAAAGTTTTGACAGAATGCAATGGGACCCATGAGTGGTCTATTGCACACAATGTTTCTGTAGGTTATAAATAACTAGGAACGCCACGGGTTGGGCTGCATCACTAGATGCAAAGCAAGCGCTTCGCTATAGTTGCCAACCGTGGGAAACCGGCTGCAATTCGTCTCACCTGTTCCTTTTCCTCATCAGACAGCCAATTTAACTGCTTGAAGCCGGGGTCAGTGACTGCACCAAGGACACTGGTCTCATTTGGTCACACTTTCCAGTGTCCTCCACCAGTTTGTGTTAAGAAAAAAATAACAGAAAAAAACTAAGCCTTTGAATACTGATTTTGACTGTGACTGAACCTTCGAAGCTTCAAAGCATCGACATCGGCACCAGTTAACAATGATTTGAGCATTTGATTTGGTTTTTGCTTGAAAAACAACTAAAACGATAAATTGATTACCAAATATTTTCCCATTTATTTTCAACTAATCAAGTTATTGACTAATTCCTTTAGCAACTGCAGCATTATTGACCTTATTGGTCTGAGTATATTTGATAGGGATGGATGGTATGATAAATGGACTGCACTACTCAGTAACCATTCACATGCACTCACACACCGATGGAACGGCCATTGGGGGCAATCTGGGGTTCAGTATTTTGCTCAAGGATACTTTGACAGGCAGACTGGAGGAGCCGGGGCTCAAACCACCGGTCTTCCAATAAGTGGACGACCTGCTCTTCCTTCTGAGCCACAGCAGCCCCATAAAATCAGTATCACAATGAAGTGTGACATTTACCTTGAACAATAGCTATTTTCAATGCATCAGTGGTAGTGGCATTTCCTCTCTTGTGCAGTCTTACTTTTTATATTTATCTTGATTTGTTGTTTGATCATCTGTTAGGTGTCAGTTTAGTGACATAGGATTCATACTGTTTGCCGTATTTACTCTAAAATAGAAAGTTATGGTCACTAAAGAAATACTTCACCCACATAATGACCATTTGTATATCAATTAGTCATGATGTGTACCTTGAATTGTAACACTGCTTAACTAATTCACATACAAAAGGTCATTTTGTAGGTGAAGTATTCATTTAAAGTATCACAACACAAAAGATTCAGTAATGCAGTAATACATTTGGTTTATGGTCAAATAAGAACCTGGAACCTGTAATCTGCCTCATCATCTCAGTGTACAGCAGATGGCTTCCTTTCGTCTGATGCTGAACTCAAAACATGTTCAGTGTTTAATCCACAGGCACGATCACAGCAACGTCTGCCACAATCCAACACATGTTTTCCACAGGAGCCCAATACAACTGCAGGCTTAACTTGGAGTGATGCATGCCCACCACCTCAACGCACGTCACCCCTCGTAAACTGAACTGAGAAACCCAGCGAGCCGCTCACACCAGACAATGGCGCACTCAGTTCCTGGGCTCTGAAATGACAAAATTGCTTAGATGGCTTCCAAATGGTGTGTGTGTGTGTTTGTTTGTGGGCGTGTGTGTGTGTGTTGTGAACATGTGCATACAGTAGGTCTGTGCTGCTGCCTGTGAGACTGTAAGTGTGCAAGCCTGTTAGTGTGTGCATGCATCCACACCTACCTCTCCCTGTCAGCCAGGTCTCCCTCTAATTGACACGTAGCCGTTCCGCTGTAGCGCCAGTTCGCAGTGCCGGCCCGGTCCCTCCCAAACCACAAGGGACTCTTTGTTTGTAATTTATGAATTAGTGTGTGGTTTGGGTTACGAGAAGAGAGGGCGGGTCGGAGGCTGACGGCACAGGAACAGGAACAGGAATGAGTCCGGCCTGCTCCTGCGCTCATTTTGATTCGCTGGAAGTGAACGTGCTTTTTGTTTATTATTCCAGATTAGCAGTCTGGATGTACTCTGGAGATGGACGGAGAGATTGAGAGGAGGGTAGAAATTACTAATGTGGAAGACGAATGAGCGTCTGTTTGTCTTTTTTTTCCTCTTTTGGACCCCTTTCCTTCCCCCACACACAGAGATGTGACTTCATGTTTGACAATGCCGTGATAATCTGTTTAAATCTGTGTCCGGCCGTCAGATAAGGCTGACTGCTCTGTTGTAAAAACAGAAAGTCAGACCTTCTCGTTCTCTCCCCCCTTCATCTTTACAGCATGGCGTAGCTTCATACCCCCCAGCTCGGAGCGCTCTCTCCGCCATCCATTGGCTTCCTTTTGCTCTTTTTCATCAAGTGGTTTTATTTACTTTGTCTAGTCTGAATGGAACCTGGCGCTGTACTAAGCTTTGGCCTGGTTCTCTCACAGAAAAAGCGAAGCCCTCTTTCCCTCTCCAACCCCCATCTTTTTTCTCTACCCTTGATTTGATTTTTATCCTTCCCTTCTCTGTTCTCTGTTTTCCAAACTCAGCATGCATTCCTAATGGCTTCAACGCTCCTGGAGGGGTGTTTTCGTTTTTCCTTCCTTCCTACTTCCCTTCCTTCCCTCTTTTCTTCCTTCCTTCCAGAACAAGTCTTTAAGAAATAAGTCATTTTGAAGTAGGGAGGTGAGGGGGTCTCCTGATAGCCAAAGCAGATGTGCCCCCCCTCTCCAAAAAAAAACTTCCTGGCATTCTTGAGCACCAACATGCAGCTGCTTGCCGGGGGTGCTGGGGTTCTCCTGTCCCCCATATCTCACCCTATACTCCCCTTTACCACCACCTATACATCCTCATACCATCATCTGCATGGCTTTGGCCCCAGTTTCGCCCTCCTGTCTACTGTATGTCTCCAGTGTCTCTTCTCTCCAGTCATAGCTGCCAGGGACCCCCAGTCTCAGTTATTATACGCCGCAATTCTCTGTTAACAAGCTGACTTTACAGACCAGGCTTCCAAAGAGTACAACCCTTTATTTTATAGTTCATCTACAAGAACTTTTCCTTTTCTCTCGGGCCAACTCTCTGTGCTTTGAAAAAAAAAAAAAAATCTTCTCCTGGAGGAGCAATGTTTTATCACTCGTCTGATGTCTGTGCTGTTGCCCGGACTGGTCCTGGATAGAGGGATTTGAGGAGCCTCATAGCTGTGGGGACTCATTTATCTCCCAGTGAGATTGTGGGGGTAAATCCCCTGGATCCTGCTAGATTTTAAAGGTCAGCAAAGTGGGAGAGGGGGAAAACCGCAGAGGGTTGACATAGGACTGTCCCAAATGCCATTTTTGGGGCTTTGAAGCTTCAGTGATAATTACCTGCAAATATTCAAAGCTTTGACATAGTGATCAATCATGTTCAAATACGCCAGGGGTGTCCAAACTTCTTTGAATAGGGGCCAGATTAGATAATGTAAAAATACCAGGGGGCCAGCTGCTTCTCACATTATGGGTTATTTTTTTAAAAATCACATCAAATGAGACAAACACAGATGTTTAATCTTCTGTTTTAGTTTTGCCTGCATACAGTAGTTCTTATTTGGTCCATTTCTACAACTTGTAAGATCGTTCTGCCATCGTGAGGTGAACAGGAAAAATGGAAAATGAACTTGCTTGATTAACAAGTATTGTCCACCAAAATCTGTCCACTGGCCCAAGCTGGACTTTTGGACATGCCTAATATACACTAATAAACCACCTAAACCTGACCCATCTTTGGTAGGATGTAGCACTGCTGCGTGTGTGTTTGAGAGGGGGAAGAGAAAGTGGAAGGTGGACTATTGCACGTAATGTTTCTGTACGTTATTGATAACTTGAACGCTGCAGGATGGGCCGCATCACTAGATGCAAAGAAAGCACTTCATTACAAATGCCAGCCGCAGATAGCTGCTTGCAATTTGTCTCATCTGTTCCTTTTCCTTGTTGGACAGCCAATTTAATTGTGGGGGTAAATTGCCCTTTGAAGCGAGGGTTGATGACTCCACTGAGGGCACTGGCCACCTCCTTTCAATTTCTTCCAACAGTTTACTGGTTAAAAAAAATAAAAATAAAAATGAAGCATTCAAATATTGATTCAGATGTTGGTTACTATGGCAGTGGCTGAAGCTTAAAAGCATTCGGATCAACCCTAGTCGTGCAATGATGAGAATAGCTGTAGAATAGAATAGCTTCTCATTGATCTGAGCATATACAGTAGATTGGCAGCTGCAGTTATCTGGTAAGCATGTGTGTGTCCAGTTCATGCTCAGGTCTGAAGGATGTGGACAAAATGCCAGGGAACCTCTTGAATGGCTTTATTCAGCAGGCTTTCTGACGCTTTAGTTGCCCTTTAGTAAGCCATGGTCACCCAGGGAAATTAATTTTTTCTGCAAGGCACTCTGGTCAGGGTGAAGGACGCTGCCCCTGTGTGTGTGTGTGTGTGTGTGTGTGTGTGTGTTTTCCTGGATGTTCTGGCCTTAGAGGAACCTTCACAGTAGTCTAGTTAATTAAACCAGAGCATTGCACCATGAGGCGAGCAGAAAAAGCCCAGTGTTGAGGTGCATACCAACTATGTGTGTTCACGTCAGTGTTTTGCCAAAGGTGTGTTTGTTTGCTCACTTGCCTGTCCGGCCAGGTTTGTGTGTACCAGACGCCGGTCAAAAAGATGGATGGCGTTTCTGCTCTGCAATGCATACTGAAAGTTGCAGCAGTTTGAAAATCAATGAGGGTGTGAACTTTTCTCTGACAGCTGCCCTAATGTAGTTACCTTACCCAGATAGTCTCTGTGCACATTAATACAAACAGAATTATCATTACGTTACAGTCCAAAACAATCGAGACTAGTGTGAAATTACATTTTAAGACTAACCCTCATTAAATGTTAAGATGTATTTTTTGCCGTTCAGTGATTTCCTGTGTGGGTATGTGCATCCATGTGTGCCATGCCAGCACACATTACTGTCGGATTTGCTGGAAGAAGTAATGCTGCTGTTCTCCTCGCAGGGGACTGGCATGGAGTAGCATGTGGTGTGTTTTTACAGCCCTCTCTTTGCCTTCCCTTCTCCTCCCCCTCGGCTCACCCTGCCTCACCCCCCATTAAACTCAATTTGTTCTGAGAGGCAAGGATCGCTCTGAGTCCAGAAACATGTTCTGCATGGGGCTGAAGAAGGCAGAGAGAACTTGATTTAGAGGAGGATTTAGCGGCATGGTGGGAAAGAGAAAGGACTGTTGGCTCAGGAGGGGAGGTATAAATTGGTAGGAGAGTGGGAGAGACATTTATAACATACATTTTAAGTAGTTAATCATCAGCATATAGGTTTAATGTATGCTCTGTTTCTGTCATGCTTTGGCCAGCAACTTATAGTACTTTTTACGACCTGATTGAAATGAGAGGGAGAGACAAAAAAAGAGACAAACACAGACGATAAAGGGAGGAGAGACAGAGCACTCCTTTCATATCAACAAGGTTTTTTATGTTTTGGCTCGGTGGACTCTTTATTAGAAGTCTGGAGACTTTCAAAAAGCCCAAACACTCCTCAACAATCCACCAAGACTTCCAATAAAGGTTGAAATGTTATGTAGTGGGATTACAGGGTGCCAATTTAATGAAGACTCAAAGTCTCTGTGAAGAGACTCTGAGAGGTGGTTTCTATCTAAACATGTGTTTTAAGTGGGCCCACATTTAGGAGCTTTCAATATACAGTAAACATGTGTTTTGGGTTGCGTTGCCTTAGTAATTTTATCGCTGCTGTATTTCAGGTTGTAGAAATTAGCAGACATGCTTAATGATGTCTGTAGATTTTTACAGCCCGGGGTTTTTGAATGAAGCATTAAATGACTTGCTGCAGATGTTAGGCAGGTTTTCAGATGTCTGTTGGTTGAGGGAAGAACATCTGCTGTGAAGTAAATTTGTGTAAGCGATATCTAATAAAGCACTTACTTTTTAGGGCTGAATTTAATCCCACTGCAGTCTAAACTTCAAGAGGTTTAAGCAATATTTATATACAACAAATAGCTACTGATGTTGGAATAGAGAACAGATTTTCGAGGTGATTCACTAATACAGGATATTGGCTTGAAGTATAATTGGTGTGGGTAAAAGCAGTTTTTATTTCAGCTGAGTACTGGTATGATAATATTTGATATACTGCATGTCTTTGGATTTCTATTAAAAATGAAATAATTGCATTTGTTAAATTTGAACATTGCCAGTATTTCTTGTAGCAGTTGATCTAATACGCCCTTTCACTGTTAGTAAACAGTATGACGTTTTTGGTGGGCGGGGCTTAGCTGGAAGCGAAACAATTCTCCACAGACATTAGCCTGCACTAGCTAGCAAGTTCTGTTGGCTTGTTTTCAGTGGAGGGAGATGATGGGAATGGTACATTCAGAAATACTCATTAAACGACACTTGAACGGTTTCCTCCATTTTGTTTTGCTATCGAAGCTGACGTTAGCTAATTAACTAAAACGTTAGCATTACAGAGAAATCTGATATTTCTTTTAATACCCCCCCCCGAAACTTCTGATTAGGTGGACATGATAACCTTATATACACATAACGTTATTAATCCATACAACAGTAAATACTTTTTCCGTAACCTGATATGAAGTGTGAGCTGCACATCTGAGCATTTTTGATGATTGCCTCCATCCTGTCCTTTCGTCTTGTTGCTTTTAACCATAGCTGTCTTTGTTTTTGGGGACAGGCAGTGGCAGCTGGTATGTGTTCAAATTTAAGTTTTGAGCCATGACACTTTATGTTCTGGCACCCAATAACACAACAAGATGCCATTTTAAGACTCCTATGCAGCCTACAGCCCTGTGGTGGCAAGTCGTGTTTTGCCTCCAGCTAACAAACTGATGTCATTGTGACGTAGGCCCTAAAAGGGTCTATAGCATTGATGGGAAAGGTTAGATATTCAGATTGTATTTCTGTTCTTTGATCAGCAGGCCTGAGCTTAAACCTTCAGTTCAGCTGCATTATACGCTCAAACATCAAGTAGAGGAGCTTGACATTAGCCAAATTAATCAGTTACATTTCAAATCTTTTAGAGTCCCTGATTGAAGACTTTTAGAGACTTTACAGAAATCACATGATCTGACATGGTCTCGGCTTGAGAAGTTTCACAATGATGTGAGATAAGAGATCCGGAAAAACACAGGACACAGAGCTCAAGTAAACATGTGATGTATCACGACCTGAAATGGCCAGGGTCAGTCCACCTATCAATGCGTTCTCTGTGGAAGCAACCTTACTCAAGACAATATTGATCTCTGATAGCTGTTTTCAGGGTCAAAGGTTATCAGCGGTCCTGTAGCAGAGGTCAGGAGATTGTTCTGGAGGAAGTAAACTTCACAGGTCATCTGTTGAATGCTTCTGAAGGTGTTCAGGTATCACTGTTCTATACAGCTGTTCTCTGTGTGTTCTCTGTATTGCCGGTTATAAAAAAAGGAAAATAATTTTGGTTGTAAGTTATATCTTCTAAAAATTTGTAGAGAAAAGAAAAAAATCAGATGTGGCGAGAAACACCAGCAGTCAGACAGCCAAACCCTCAGGTTAGCCAAACTTTGTTGGAAGTTGAAAAAGCTGCCAATCATTTTTAGCCAAACCAAATATCCATCAGTGTGCACACAGTTTTCCCTTAGCACAGGGGATTATTTCATGGATGACAGTTTTACTTTCACATAAAGTGGTTTATATAATCTGGCAAAACTGTCCGATCGTCTGAGTGCTCATGTTTCTTGCTATGTCAGGCTTCTTTTTAGCAGTATTCACCATGTTCTGAGGTCTCAGCAATTAACTTGGTTAGTACAGCATTTTCATATAACTGATAGAAATGATGGCCAAACCCAAGCTGTAATAAAGTGAAGTTTTCTTTTTGAATGTTATGAGGATATATATGTGCATCTTCAGATGTATTGTACAAAAGCCTTTGATTTGAGCTCCTAACAAAACGCCACTTTAAGTCTCAGAAATAGTAGGACATAAAGAAGGGAAGTTTAAAAAAAAAACTGGATCCAGTACCTCCATCTTCAGACTGAAGCAGTGCCATCAACTAATGTCAAATGTTAGCATGAAAGCATGGTAAAGATGCCTTGAGTTGGATGCAATCACAATGTGCTGTGACAGTGTTTCTAGGTTTTTAGCCACGACTCAGATTTTGATATACTCAAGCACATTTCGATCAAGAGAGACTCGTTCTGAGAGAAGAGAATATTTATTTACATGTGCACATAAGTATGAGAAATGGGAAAAGGTTTTGGCGATTAGACCCCATCGAGATATCATCTATTCCAGGAGGGTGGTAAAGACATAGATTAGGGAACCTCCCCTCAATGGAGTCTAGACACTGGCGGTAGTGATGAGATGAGATGAGATGAGATGAGATGAAGAGGGAGCTGAGGATCTGGATGTGAAGACGAGTGGGCTTTTGATGAGCTTGTTCTAGGCTCTGGATAAGGTGACTGGAGGTACGAGGTAAGTGACAGCTGACAGGAGCAGACAGGAGAACACATTTAAAATTTGGCAGTAGTAACATGAATGGCTGAAGAAGATTGTGGCAAAGTCTGATTGAATAACCTGGAAAGGGACTGTCCATAGTCAGCTGATTGGTGGAAATGGTGGGAGTGGGAAAGAGAGAGAGATGTGAATGGATATCGCATCAAGAAAGTCTTCCTGATTGAACTTACATTGGGCTTCATACATGTACCCATTCAAAAACAAATCAGTCGTGCACCCAACTGCACACAAAATAGTTTATCGATCACGAGACTCTTGTATGCTTTCATTGGCTTGCTGTGTAACATTAGAAACATTGGGAGGTCTTGAGGACGAGGTAATTTGTGACAACATGGGTCCACACCGTGCACATCAGTCACCTTTCTCCATTTTCTATGGATCATATCTAACATGAGTTTCAATGTTCTGATGATACCTGCTGCCGTCAGGTTCATCCAACCCTTTAAACATTCATGTTCCTATATTTTCAATTCACGCAGCATATGGATTTATCACTTCCTGTCCTGTATCTGAATTTAATAGTCACGTGATTGCAAACAAAGTTTGCAGGTAGGTTTTTAAGGTTAAGGAAAAGCCAGGTTTGCTGTTTCCCCTGTTTCCAGTCTTCATGCTAAACTAAGCTAATCAACTCCTGGCACTTAGCATACAGAAAGTGATATTGATCTTGTCATATAACGCAAGAAAGCAGTAACAGTATTTCCCAAAATGTCAAAAACTCAAACTTTATTAACTTTTTGTCATGACATATCATCACCTATTTGCTCTCACACATACTGTAAATGTAGCACTTATGCTTGTGGTGTTTTTGTTCAGAGCAGCACTTGATAAGAATATTATTCCCCACAGGTTTAAAATATATTCTCACCCATTGGGATGTGTCCTAAATAGCCTGCAGGCAGGCTCTGAGCCCCAGCCTAGCCCAGTACAGTAGAGCCACGCTGGGCTGTTATTTAAAAATCTCCCAGAGAACTTCATCACTGTGATCTCGAGCCAGAGCCCACTGATCTAGCCTCCAAACACCACCGCCGCCTCACTCTTCCTTTTCCTTCCAACCGAGGATGAAGGGATGATGGAAGGAGGGATGGAGGGAGGGAGGAGAAAAAAAAGGAGAGATGCATTCTCTCTGGCCTTCTTTGGCATGCTTTTTTTTTCTTCTTCTTCTTTCTTTTTTTACCCAGCAGGCCATCTGTTTCCTGTCTGCAACATGACACCAGAGCCCGATTGGGTTCTGCTACTCTTGAGGTGTGTGTGTGCTATTGTGGGCTTTATGATTAGCTGCTATCCTAATGCAGCTGGTCATTTATGTTGGTACAGAGTGGCCCATGTGCTCTCATGTGATTCAAGTGTGATATAGTAGACATGCTGTGTGTGGGAAACGCTGACTTGTGTAATACTGATTCATTTTGAGTGTGCTCAGTGGCTGATGTGATGTAGAAGTGTCTCTGCCATCTAGTGTCATGCACATACACTTGTTGGTATGGAGCAGTTTGGATGCTCTTTGAGTGTACTCTGCTCAGGTTTATAGCCTGGTACTAGTGGCTGTTTAGTCTGACCAGTATTAAGTCTTGTGTATGCTTGAAGGGGGCAGTCTCTGTTTGGATCTTGGCTTTTCTCCACTAATAACAGTAATGGAGCTGCTTGGATGGACCTGGATAATCCCCACTCTCTTCTTTCACTTGCTCTTCATGAAAGTGAAGGAGTGAAAATGAAAGTCTACTGAGCATTCAGCTTTACTGTCAATCCTGTTACGCTGATGATACGCTGGCATCTTGGCATTAGACAGCTCCGTCAACAAACTAGAAAAATCAGACTATCCTGTCTTTCACTTTCCCCTGTCTAACCCTGTCAGATGGGGATTTTCCACCCCTAGGCCCACACCGAAAAGCTGGACTTCTCCCTCTGCCAATGTGTTTGTTTTTAATCGACGTGCATAATGACGTCCGTCAGCTAAAGCGAAGCCAGACCTCCAAGTTGTGTTTGTTTAGCGAGGCCACTGTGGGTCTAGGCCTCCGTTAGCCAAACCAGACACATTTTGGGATGCTACTTTTGTGCAGTCCAAAATTTTGGTAGCTTGCTGATGCAAGCAAACGCACATCAGGGCTCTGCTGCTGTCAGAGCCAGATTTACTGTCGTTTAGAGAAGGCTACATTGAAACATCAATCTAGGAGTGCGAGGAGGTTGATTTCCTGCGGATTGAGCTGCTGTTCTGTAAACATTGCCTAATTAGTGGGTTAGCATTTTGTACTTCAAAGGAATTCTTTGACCCTCCAATGATCATTTGTGTATCAAATACTCACCCCACGCTAAATTCATCAAGTAAACTGGTTTTCTCACATGCTTCCACGGTGGACAGAGAATCCAAAAACAGAAAATTTCTTGAGTTGATGTCACTGGGGTCTGCATTTAACAACAGCAACACACTCACACAACTTGTGCAGTATAATCCAAGTCTCTTTTATCCAGTCATAGACTCAGTACTTCCCAAACACATGCATTTTCACTACAGCTTTATTATGAAATATACTTAACAGGCGTAAACAGTCCCATGCACGGACGAATAGTGCACCTGAGATTTTATGTGGAAGTGTATTAAATAGTAAGGGCAAAAAAATGCATGTGTTTGGGAAGTACTGAGCCTATGAATGGATAAAAGAGACTTGGATTATACTGCACAAGTTGTGTGAGAGTTTGCCATTCTTTCTCACTTAAATTCAGATTCAGAAGATTTTTTTTTTCAGTTTTTGGATTCTTCGTTCACAGAGGAGTCAATTGAGAAAAAGCAACATTTTCCGTTAAAAGTTTTCCACACAATTTCAAGGTAATACGGAGAAAGTAACATGAGGGGAGTAACTGATATACAAATTTTCATTTAAGGGATAAAATATTGCTGCATTTAGGGAGGAATTAGCTTAACCCTCTCAGCCAAAACCAATGAACCATGCAGTTCTATTACCATATAGAACTATATACAAAAACTGTTGTATTTTATATGAATGCACCCACCTAGTGTTTGCATGCTCTGGACTCTGTGTACCATGGTGCATTGAGATTTATTACCAACTGTAACCAGTAACTCATCAGTGTATCCTGTATGCTCTGGTTGGCTGGCTCTCTTTACAGATTTGTAGATTTTTTATTATTGGCATTCTCTTGTTTACAAAACTACTCTTTGCCTACCTTCAGCATATTTATGTGTGTACATTTAGCAAAAAAATGAAAATGGCTCTGCTCTCCATTCTCAGAGCATGTTTTTATTGTCTGTACTGTGTATGTACAGAGTTTGTTAAGTGAGCATTTATGTATGCAGCTACTTATGTGGAATCTGCTGTAGAACAACTTAAAGTTGCACACTTGGCTGTTTCAAAGCACTGTTGCGGGATTTTTGTACACAGTCTTCTATATGCCAGTGTCACAGTGTATCTTAGCTGGTCCTTGTAGTTGCTGTTTTTGTGTTTTTATAGTTAACGTCTAGTATATATTATCATACCTTATCAAAAAAACCATTTTGCAGGATACAAGTACAAAGACTTTTTTAAAGTGGTATAAAGGCCCACAGACCCCCAACATTAGAAGTGTTACAGACAACCACATGCTCTATGTTTTGATCACAAGATTCCTTCTCTTTCATTTGCCTAATAAAGTGCCTGTCAGTGTTAATATGACAGTTGCCCTATAAAGGTCAGTGCTGATGAGTTCATGGGTGGTCCTCCAGCTACTGAGAACCACTTTAGTGTGATCTCTGGCTCCTCACAATGTTGGCATATACCTGACGCTGCATGCATGAAATGCTGAAGTGAAATTATTGTGAGCATAATTAAAGTACTGTTACTTAAGGACATCATTTCCAATGAATTCATTAGCAGATATTTAAAGTAATAGTTCAAGATTTTGGGGAATACCTGAGAGTTAGATGAGAGGATTGGTACCACTTTCGGTCTCCACACAGGAGATGGTAGCTTAGCCTAGCAGAAAGTCTTCCCACCAGTAATTCTAAAGCTTACAACTTATATGATATCTCATTTGTTTATTCTGACAAAAAAAAGCATCAAACATTGTTTCAGGAAGTCTTTTGTGCCAGACTATTTCTTGGTAACTTCCTGGAGTCTCTGCTGGTTGCCTGGCAACTACTCCCAGCCAATCTAAACTCTCAGAAAAAAAAGCATATATAGGGTCCAGTTATATATAGAGCCAGGTCCAGTTTTCTGCTACCTTTTTTTCATTATTTCCTATCAGCCTATACCGTGGGCATTCACAAGTTGCTAAGGAGCGACCCCCACAAATATGAGGGCACTACAATGGCATTAATAGACATACAAGTAAGAAATTTGGCAAGGAGTATCCTGACCAGGGCTAGGCAAGCCAGGGCCCTCCAATATTGTCCAAATCGGCCAAGCAGTTGCTGAAATATGGTCTGTATAGGTGATTATGCTATTCAGTGCTAATTATGCTAATTATTTCCCAACATATTCAAGTTAGCATCTGGTAATTTCTAAATGCTGGGCACCCATTCTGTAGACTCTCTGGAAGGCTAGTGACTGAAAATTCCTTTTTGCTGATTTGAGGTATAGTGACAAATTTGGGCCAAAGCAAGTGTAATTTTCAAGACAGAAGGGTCAATTGAAGCTCATCAACTTGGGAAGTTTTCTCTGAGAAAGTGAAGCAGTGACATTAAACACAAAGTGATGAAAAATAATAATTTTTGATGAGAATTTGTCAAACGGACGGTCATTTATTTTTGTTTTTTTTGGCATGTTATGTGTGATATTTTGACATAAAATGGCAGCAAGCCCCAGAATCTTATTTTGCTACTTTCCTCTTTGTGTCAGGATACTTCTTGCCAAATTTCATACTTGTAGGACTATTTATGCCATCGTAGTGCCATAGTATTTGCATTTACACCATTTCACCAGGAATATGTCCCACAAAAGGGGTCTTGGGTCCCCTGAGACCAAACGGCCTTAAGTTGGGGTGCTTGTTATCAACTTGTGATTGCCCAAAGTCCAGGCTAACAGGAAATAATATCAAAAATGTGTCAGAAAACATCATGACTCCCGGCCTATATATGCTAATTCCAAAATGTCAAAGTATTCCTTTAAATTTCTGCCTGCACGTTTCTCGTCTTTCTCCTTTCAAGTATCATTTGTATTCCTCCTACAGTGACTGGTACATCGACATGATGGATATAAATATTTTTGTCTGTTTGGTTTAAAGCAGATCTATCTCCCTCACCCTCAGGAAAAGCCATAATTTTTCCATCCCTCCCACTCTAACTTCCTGTCTTCCTCTGTCTCGGGGTTGAATATATGTGCCAGTAAGGTGTTCTGCATAATGTGTGTGTGAGTTAAAGTGTCAAGTGTTGACCCGCGTGTCAGTGTATGCTTGTGTGAGTCTGCCTTACGTCAAATCTGCGCCGAACCCCCCGCAGCAAGGCGATGTGAAAAAAGACACAACCATCACAGATCAAATTGCATTTTCTAACTCTGTAAGCCGCAGTTGGCCCACTGTTGGAGGGTTTCTGCAGCCGTTTGATACCGGAAAGATTTACAGCACAGCTGGAATGAAAATACTGCAGGCAGGGATCAGGATTGAGAAGACAGATCTTCTCAGCTGTGACACGGGGTTGATTCCTGGTGGGTAGAGAGTTATTTGTTACTGCATTAAGGGTTCAATTCAATTCAATTTTATTTATAAAGCCCAATATCACAAATCACAATTTGCCTCACAGGGCTTTACAGCATACGACATCCCTCTGTCCTTATGACCCTCGCAGCGGATAAGGAAAAACTCCCCCCAAAAAAAACCTTTAACGGGGAAAAAAAAACGGTAGAAACCGTTGTAGGGATAAAGACGGGTGGGTAAAGCTACTCTATCATTTATCCATTAGCCCCGCTGCATTTTTACTTATTGTTTGACCTCTAAAAATCTGTTAATAGCTTCAAATGTAGATGTGTTTTTCACAGAAACCAGGGATATTTCAAAATGGAGAAACAATTGATGTTTTATAATCAAAGTATCAGAACCAATAGATGATAAAGGCAACTGTTTAGTGAACTCTGTAGAAGTTCTTCCCCAATTAAGGAGAATGGCACACAACCAATGCTTGTTACTTGGATCGCTTGGAGATTTTCAACCAGAAGTGCTTTGACTGGCTGCACAAAAAAGTCACAGCGCTCTGGAAAAGGATGCTGGGTGCGGTACACACATGCTTTCTCGTCATTGGGAACAATTTTAAAAAGAGGCTGGCAAGCAGAATAGAAAATGCTGTGCAGACACAGGCCCTAAGTTTGCCACACTGAATGACTCCAGCAAATGTTTTTGCTAAGTTTGCTTGATTTAGGGTATTGTCAAATCTGCGGTGCGATTTGTTTGGGTAAATCTTAACACAGCATTTGTACTTAGGTGAACCAAGACGCTGTAGAGGAAGTGGTCTTGGTCTGGTCACAAATCCTTGAGCAGCTTGTTTGCGGTGGGAAAGTGACCTGACCTCGTTCTGACCCAACTGCAAGGCCGACTCTAATCATCCTCCAAAGCCAAATGTGCCTTGCATTCTGGGATGTGGTCAAATGAAATCAACAGTTTCTAGCAGATGGAGAAAAGGCATCAAATTTACCGACGAACTATAGGTTTTAAAACATCCTCTTTTCCTGTGTTGCTTGAGTGAGTTGGTGGTGACTCTGCGTTCGACGAATACAAAGTTCTCAGTGTTCACAGACCAAACAGTGCTATAATTTGCAAAAGAAACCGAGCAGCGAAACCAGGTTTGAAGCCACTAACAGGTGTAAAGTTTGAGTAAGCCCTTATGGGTGCTGAATTTTAGAGGTTTGCAAACAGTGTTTTATGTGCGTTTACCTTCCACCACAACTCTGGCTGCATGTTTCAAGTGTTTATTTACTTGTGCTCATACAGAATATCCAATTGAGACTCAAGGACTTGAGATCATTTGTAATGTTACAGCTCTTTTAGTTCAGTTTCTTTATCTAATCACAGCCGTGCGATTACAGACTGCAGGATCTCTGATGTCCCCCCGGCACTTCAGCCACAGCGGCAGGTGTTTGTTTTAAAGACTGGTGTAAAAGTGTCTCTGGCAGCCTCTGCATCTATCACTCCTCTCTCCCATGCTCTTTCTCTCTCCACTCGTAACCCCTAGGGACATACATCTGCATCTGTTGTGGCTCAAGCTGTTTTAAGACCATGGCTAACTTGACAGGGGCAGGAGAAGAGGACAGGACATAGATTGGATGGAACAGGAAATGCAGAAAGGACAAACAGATAGCCAGCTGTACCCTGAAAGTCTCTGCAGTTGGGCCCACGTGGGACATTTCAGTTTCTAAAATTAGAGTTATGTCATCATCTATGGACAAGGGATGTCAGTATCAGTTAGTTTTGCTTTCGACAGGCTGTCACCAAGTAACCAGTAACTAACTGGTAAATCTTTATAAAAAATTGCAAAATGACTTGTAATGCGAGAGGCCTTTCCTTTTAGTCCAGCGCTCCATTGACACCGTGAGCTTTAGCACCACATGTCAAAGCTTTATCAACTTAAAGGTGGTGAAATTATGTTTTGAGATGTTAATGTCTTGCCTTTTATTTTATTTTATTGTATGTTGGTTTAACTGACAGCTAGCTGCTTAATATGTGGAAACATAGGGCCCACTGCCCACCCTCCGGTCTCCACCAGTTAGCTCACATAAGCCTTAGCCGCTCTGCACTGCGCACCATCTGGGTCAAGTGGGAGCTAGCTAACGGTGCCACTCATTCAGAGATGACTACTGGTAGCATTGTGTTGCTAGCAGGAGGTTGCCACCCTCCAGTCTCCCCCCCAGGTCACCCCAAAGAATAAGCAGCTTCATTTTGAGCCACAAAACCCCATTACCACATTTATGTTAGCACCACCAGCCATGCTGACACTGCTAGCAGTGCTAACAGAGCTAACAGTGATAACAGGATACAAAGCTAAAGCTCGCTAGCTCCTACTAGACCCAGTTTGTGCTCAGTGCAGCAGACTAAACCAGTGGTTCCCAAACTGGTCCATCCACGAGGTCCAGATTTCTCCGTAGTCATTAGTTCGAGGTCCACACAGTTTGTTATATTGAGCGTCATACTTGGGTTTGGCTATGTTGTCGAGCTAGTTTGCTGTATCTGTTGAGTAGCTGTCTGTTAGTCACTCACTGCACTTCAAAAGAAAAGCTCTGTGCCAGAAATTGACTGTTCTTCAAAATGAAGTGTTTTTTACAAACTTGACACATTTGCGAGTCACTTGCGGCCCATTCAAAGTGGACCTGTGACCCAGTTTTGGACCCTGACCCACCCGTTGTGAACCATCGAACTAAACACAGTAGCAAAATTAACCTAAAGACTGACGTAACCTGTCAAGAATATCACAGTTAAGTGTTGACATCCCTGCTCTGGCCCCAATAAGTGCACTGCTGTGCACAAACTTGGTCAGAACATTATAGGACCCCTGTATGCCAAAACAAAAACAACTCAAGCCATACAGGGAGGAAGGAAAGGAAATGTTTATGGAGGTTCTTCTCCTCTCTTCTCTCATCTGTCCTCCCTTTCTCTTCTCTCGATCACAAACAGCTGCTCAGTGATGGCACCCGCCTGCTAATGTCTATTTTCGGAGTTGGTTCTAATAATAGTTTCTATTAGAGTGATGTCAAAAGTCTGTTCAGATGGCACAGGCTTGATCCAGTGTGTAGGGCAGGCTATTAAACCTTTGGTCAGCAAGTTTAGCTTAAGGTTTCCCTTCTGTTGTCAAGTTAAGAATAAGAACACAGGCTTGTATTTCCCCAAGGAGGGTACTCAAAAAAAGTATAATTTTGGCACTGTTGGTATTATCAGAAAAATTTAAACAATTCCTAGTTCCAATCTAGCGTTGAAGTAGCAGACTAAACAAAAGGTGGAGGATAATATGCATGTGTGAGTGCCGTGTGCTCTTGTGGTGATAAGACCGATGACAGACTCAGGCTGACCCAGACCTCACCGTCATTATCTCTGTCCAGGCCTGACCGCTAATATGGCCCAGCACCCTGTCAACACATGAAGGAAAAACATGCCTCCCTTTCTTAAACACATGCGAACACGCCAACTCCTACACACTGTGGAGGTTTTCATCAGCTCTGTCTAAGGCATAACTTCGGCTGAACGCTACTGGTCGTGATTCACTCTCACTTAGAGCTTGTCTAATTACCTGACAATGACAGGGCGCAGGAGCACCTATGATAGAGCAGCGCTACATGAGGCAGGTGGTAGTGTTTTAGCAAAATGATAAAGAGTGCATCAAATCATAGAGCGCATAATGACACACAGATGCTCAAACAAACTCTGCTGTGTTATTTTGTTGTGGGTACATCCTCAGTCATTTAGCACATTGGCTTCTAATCTAATCTAGTCATTTCTGTTGTTTACTGAAAAGACAATATGTCATGGAGAGGGTCTTAAACCTGTGACTCTGAGGTCATAGTCTTGTAGTATCACAAGTATGTGTATTGTCCATTTTATATGTATAGATTTCCATTTTAAAACACAGCGCTTTTATAAGTACAATGTGTTGAACTTAATGACTGTCTCTTCACTGATTGCGGAGGGGAGGAAGAACAAGTCCTAATAGCCATCAATTAAATATCACATTAGTGGTACAAAGTGCAATCAGAATGTTCACATGGATAAAACAGAGAAGACCTCAGGGACAAATCAAATTCACCAGGGATCTATGTTACCATGCCACAACCACCTTATCTTTGTCCCCACGCCTCTCAGTTAGCTTCTGTAATGAAGTTAGCCTTATCAAAGAGACCCATTCAGCGAGTAAGGTGCTGACCTCGGTGAACTCCTGTTGTGGGATGGAGCAAGGCAAATCTTCTGTTCTTACCGGACTCCCATCTCGTCCACTCGTTGCTCTGCGGACATCTCTGACAATATTTTGAGGCTTTTGGTTTATCTCTATTAAAAAAAATGTTGAATTTCCATTTATTGTTGTTTTTGAATCTGTTTTTAAAGTTTAGGTACACTCTTAACCAACACCGTAAGGCAAAAACAAAAGTTAACAGATTACTTAAGAACACTTGACTTCCCCTCACCTGACGCTGAAGCTGCTTATAAGTGTGTTTTTTAGAAACATTCGTAAGTCACTTGTGGTCCATTGAGAATGGACCCACAACCCACTTTTGGACCATGACCCACTATTTGGGAACCACTAATCTGAAGACTTTCAATAGATTAATCAATAGTAAAAATCAACCTCCTTAGTTGATTTTCTATCTTGTGTTAATCGCCCTTACTTTTTTTTTTTTTAATCTCATTTGTCTCATCATGCATCCTTGCTTTCCCCACAACTTTCTTGCTGTAACCTACCCTGGGAATCAGATGAATCCTTGAGCTCATGGTTCATTTGCTCTTGCAGATGTGTCTGGTTCCCCTCCCGTTCAGTTTACACCGGGCCAAATCCTCGGCAGGCCAACAAAAACCTTTTTCCTAATATGGAGCAGTTTTGATACATTGATTGACAGAGCAGCGTCACCAGTATCTGCTTCATCCAGTGCACCAGGCTCACAAAACTTCAGTCAAACTGACTAAGCAGCGCTGATCAAATATGAGTTAAGATTCTGTTACTGCATTGCCTATTCATGCCTCAGATGTTTTGAGAAACATATTTTAGTGTACTGTTTAGCTGTAATTTGAGAGTTTGTGACCAGGCCGCAGTTTTTTTCCTGTGTCACATGTTTAATTGCTGTCATTGGTTGTACGTCTACCCTGTTGCATCCAGAGGCATTTTGGAAATCAAAAATTAACTGAGAGGTTCCAGACTGATTCACAAATGGCCCGAGCACCACGCTGTTCAAGGAGCCTATTAAAATCCAAGGGATTTTTATTCTTCTTCTTCCTTCAAATGAATTGCTATTCTGGGGGGCTTAACATACTCCAAAATTCACAAAACTTGGCAGACACATCAGAACCGATGAAAAATATGATATTTTTTGGGTTTCATGCTCAGGTGCAAAAAAATGGCTCAGTAGCACCCCCTACAAAATTTCTGCAAAGAAGCCCCCAAAGTCGGTTTCATCTACATGCACGAAACTTGGTAGGCACATGCAACACTCAAAGACGTACAAAAAAGTCTCTTGGAGCAATGTTTTAAACCCAACAGGAAGTCAGCCATTTTGAATTATATGTTTAATATTTGTTTATTTTGTAGTTTGTGTGGAATTTCACACCCACAATCCAATACCAACTAATACCAGGGCCACTGTCAGAGAAACTGTTTGTCATTAAAAGCAACTAATATCATGTAGAGGAGAGAAATGTGTCATTTATGAGTTGATTAACCGGCTTCCTCTGAGCAAATCTACTGCCAAATGAGTGTATAAACAATAGCCATTTTTGGATCATTTTCTGTTAACTACTTGTGTTGGATATCTAAACTGACGAGGGGATTGCTGCGTTCATGCGTGCACACAGCAGCAGAGGAGCAGAGTGTTCATGGGCGCAGAGCGTGATCTAACTTTAGATGGTCCTGATGTTTTCACATGCTCTATAGAGAGACAGTCAGCAGGAAAACTTTTTAATTGAATCAGAACGATCCCTTCACACATCGGAGACTGGAATGAACCTTGCTCCATCTTATTGTCCCTTTCTATCACTCTAGCAGTCGCTCATGATTGAAAGCCTAATCACAAGCCTTTTGATGTATTCATCCATGCAGGAGACTGAGAGAGAAAGAATGCCGACAGCCAACATTCATCTCAACTGTTATAACTGTCACACGTTAACAAAGACAACTGTACACTGCGTGGAAAGGTTAAATAGAGACCCAGTAGTATGTTGGGATGGATGATTAAGAAAAAACTGGGCTACTTTTAGGGAGTCGTAGTTAATCTTTCACCGAAACGCCATCCATTCCTCAGCTCCCAGTGGACTGTAAGTGCTGATTTTATTAACTGCTGCGAACGACCAGTTGTTCCCGTCTGCTAAAGATAGCGCCATTGTTTAGATCAGCCGTGACATATGTTGGAACATGCTTGTTGAATGTTGCTGCCTTTATTTCTGTCACGATTGTGTCTAGACAGGTCCCACCACTATCTGTCCTTCCTCTGTTCCATATCAGCGACAACAAATGACAATCTCTCGTCATTTGACGACCTCAGCAGCTCTCTGGCCCAATCAGGACTCAGCATCCCATTACCTCACGACTCTGATATGAAGGAGTGAGTTTAGGCGGGCAGCGTGGTTTGATGATTCAGCGTTGGTCACAACCTTGTTGACCCAGTGGAACATCAGATAATGATGAGGCAGTGCTGACTTCAACAGTGTGCCCTCCTCTCCCACGTCCAGCCGATAAAGACGTGGAAATACAAACATTAGAGCTATCTGAGGGCGGCATTCAGTGAGGCAGCTCCAGTCTGGTGGGGTCAGAGGTCAGATCGAGCTATGGACAGTTAACTTTGAAAATACATGTATATTATGTTTAAGGTTTATAGCTTGTATAGCTGGGAGTTTTACTGAATCTAAAACTGCTGATTTTCACATGGTAATACCTAGACTTTTTTAAAGGAAGCACAGGAAGTCCACAGTACACAATATCATTTAGTAAAAACACAGCTCAGGAATTTTTTCCAGTAATAGAAAGTTATGGAAAAAAGAGGAAAAAGCCCAAATGAGGTGATGACTATGCACCAGAATCCAACAGTGTAGTAAATTAAGTTTTGTTAAACTGCAGAGAGTTTGTGCTGCAAATTTCATTTTAAAAGTCTTTTGATGTTCTATGTCATTTTTCAAATCTAGTTTTACACAGTTTTTATGTATTTTTTAAATTAATTATTAAAATCATTTAGTCCATTGGAATCAGACAAATCCATACAAAGGAGGGGTGGGTGATATGTCAATTGTTCTCAATGTATCGCAGCTTGTTCCACTCAGAATTTATAAAATGACTGTATATTGAACATCGAGTGTCAGCTGTTGCCTCTCACAGACACTAAAAGAAAAAAAAAAAGTCACAAACATGCAATCCACTGCCCATCCAGACCACTCTCCTATGGGCAATAGTGTGTGAGAGGCAGTGTGTGTTTCTGTATCTGCAGGGCTCCAGACTGCAACTATTTAGTCCCATTTTGTGACCATGGAGCACCAGTGTGACTCGCAAATATTATTAACTAAAGAGTTAATTTAGTTAGTTTGTTTCCCACGCACAATGAATAAATCCTCACATTTAACGGCGCTGAGCTATCAGTTTAACTCTCCTAACATACAACTGTTGAACGGAAGCTTCAAGTTCACAACAAAACATCAACTCTTTGGTCCGAGACAAGCCAGGCCTTTCAAAATAAAAGCAACAGTCGTTACGCTTTGATTTATTTTATTATAACAATACTTTATTTAAATTTATTATAAGAGTACTTTATCTAACTTTATTATGACAGTACTTTATTAAACTTTGTTATAACAGTACTTTATTTAACTTTATTGTAACAATACGTTAATAAACTTTTTTATAACAGTACTTGATTTAATTTTATTGTAACAGTACTGTATTTAACTTTGTTATAACAGTACTTTTTTTAAAAGTTATAACAGTACTGTATTTAACTTTGTTATAACAGTACTTTTTTTAAACGTTGTAACAATACATTAATAAACTTTTTTATAACAGTACTTGATTTAATTTTATTGTAACAGTACTGTATTTAACTTTGTTATAACAGTACTTTTTTAAAAAGTTATAACAGTACTGTATTTAACTTTGTTATAACAGTACTTTTTTTAAACGTTGTTGTAACAGTACTTGATTCAACTTAATTGTAACAGTGAAATAATAATAATAATAATAATAATAATATATTTTATTTATACAGCGCTTTTACAGCTCTCAAAGACGCTTTACATTTAAAACCAAAGAAAAGAAGTACATACATGTAAGTGCAAAGACATAAACAGAACACAAGGACAATATAAAACAACAAGGTGCAAAAGCATAGTGCAAAACAAAGAAAAGGAGGGCACATGAGGAACCGAGAACCGAGTGCTTTGTTTAACTCAATTGTAACAGTAATTTATGTAGTAGTTTGTATTTTAATAGTCTACAGGAGTTTAGAGAAGATTTCTAAATATTGAAATATATATATCATGTATCGCAATATAGCCCAAAATTATACAAGCAATTTCATTTACAGGCCAGATCGCCCAGCCCTTATACAAACTGATAAGATCAGTACAGGCAAACAGAAGTGCCAGATGTTTAGGTTTGATTCACTGATGATAAAACTCTAGGCGAGAATGGATGTGTATATGTATGAAGTGATTATCATGCTCAGCACCTCCTCTCTGTGCATATTTCAAACTGAGGTTGTGGATTTTATCAGTATTGACGACATCAGTGGGAGTCTTGTGTGTGTGGGGTCTGAGGCGGCGGGGAGCTCCACAAGTGAGTGATTTTCTCAATGATTGTTATGACCCCGTGCTGTCAACAGAGCATCTATTCCTGTCTCTGCATCCATGTTAATGACGCCAACTGTGTGCGCGTGCCCGCGTGCGGTGTGTGAGCTGTGTTTAAATAGCCAAAACAGCTGGGATTTTGGAGCCTTACTGATGGTTGTGGTGAAGTGAGAGTGATTATGTTCAGAGCCCGTGCTGTGGCATCCGCATGTGTGTGTGTGTGTGTGCATACATTTGCATTTGTGGGTGTCTCACAGCGGAGGGATGTGTGTTATCCATTAAAGTAAATGGGGAAAAAATTCTGAATGTAGGGCAGGGGGCTCGGCGAGGCAGGATGGGGGGTTGAGCTGTTCCACTCTCACCATTGTGGAATTTACTCTTCTCCAACCACGCTCTGGATGCTTTTAGATTGTGTCACCATCCAGCTATGTCTTGTAGTAGATTGTACCTGTATTATATTAAAGAACACATGCCTCTTTAGCAGGCAGATCTTGTCACAAGAAGCTCCTGCCAACTAAGGGCTTTTCTAGCCTGCACAATCTGCGCTGACTGGATAACTTGAGACCGCTGATTTGATTAAGCATTCATGCATCTGAGCCAAAAGACAAAGCTGAACTTTTCCTGGATCTCCAGGATTTGAGGCTTGATTCTCATAACGTTTTGTAAAGGTTTTCTGAGCTGTGCCTACTTCTTACTCATACAGATACAAACAATCACTGGAGTGAACTTTCTAGCATAGCCAGTTTTCCAACAGTGGCCTTAGATGAGCTGCAGAAGTGCTTTTGGGGCGGATTAAGGGACTTACTTAAGGACACATTGATGGCAGTTTGCCTAGTAGTAACGTTCCCAACTCATATTCCTTGTTTGTCTATAGACGTTCAAAGGCAACATACTCAGTTTGTCATTTTAACCTTCTGATTTCCACATGCATGTTCAAATATGAGGCATATGTTCCGTGCCTGTAGCACAGTGGTGAGGTGGTTAGCATTGTCGCCTCACAGGAAGAGTGTTCTTGGTTCAAACCCCGGGGTGGGGGAGCCTTTTACATGTTCCCCATGTCAGCGTGGGGTTTCTCCGGGTACTCCGGCT
Source organism: Epinephelus moara (assembly GCF_006386435.1). Lineage (NCBI taxonomy): Eukaryota > Metazoa > Chordata > Actinopteri > Perciformes > Serranidae > Epinephelus > Epinephelus moara. The sequence goes on along the minus strand of NC_065517.1, from coordinate 23,792,683 downwards.
TCCTCCCACAGTCCAAAGACATGCAGGTTAATTGGTGACTCTAAATTGGCCGTAGGTGTGAATGTGTGTGATAGGCTCCGCAACCCCCAACAGGATAAGTGGTTATGCAAATGAATGAATAAATGTTCTGTGTCTGTTCTAACATTTAATTGACAATGTTGGGCGATCGTTGAGCATCTGTTGTCCTAGTTTTTGTGGTTAACTCACATCGTTGGCACTAGTCGGCTGTTGGGGGCTTTCTTTCAGCCAATTTAGCATGTTGAATAAGCACTGGAGATGGCAGAGCCTATTGGTGAATGAAATCACTCTGAGTGGCAGTTCAGGTCACTGCATGAGAAGAGACACGAAAGTGAGGAAAGTAAACAAATAGCTAAAGTCAAGAGACTTTAAAACAAACTTGTTTATTAGGTAAGATTCTTTTTCGCCATCGGTCCCTTTGGCAGAAACAGTTCATTATTATGTGTCTTATATTTTGCTGGTGCACTGTAAATACCCTTTGTTCTTTCAGCATTTGGTGGTTTTGTTAGCGTACAGGCTAACTAGCATCTTCAGCCTTTCCTGATGGTCTTCCGGTTTTTAAATGACGAATACACACTACAGCTGCTTGCTGGTATGGAGAGCTATTTCCTCTCATGTAGATGCAGAACATACATGCTAGTTGGGCACTGACTGTGGTCTGTGCGATGTGTTCAAGTGCAACTTTTTGGCCAGGATGCAGGCGACTTTAGGAAACACAACAGTCGGCCTTCGTCGCCACTCTTCTTTGATGTCGGTTTGGTGTGCCTGAGCCTTAAGATGCTCCCACTGATTGAAATATGCATCCCAGCCTTCATAATTTTATGGCGGCACTATTCCACCAAAGAAAATTATATGACTGTCTTGTGCACCGTTTAGAAAAATGAATGTAAATCAGTGGCTGCTGCCTTGAAGGTGGGAATTAAATGTTAAATTATGGCATGCTTTGAGAAATTGTCGACAGTCATGTAAATTAGATGTAGTTTATAGTCAATGGACTAAATCTTTCAAACCACCAGTATGCTCCTTTAAGCCTCCTTTAAGGTTACCACAGTCCAGTGTATGTTGTAACTCTCTACTACACACACACACATACACACACACTTACAAGAAAACCTAATAGAGTAGTAGAGGAGGTTAGATTGCCCACAGTGACATAAAAACTGCAGCAGAACCAGGAAAAGCCCACAGCTCAGACCACCAGTCCCTTGATAGAGGTCATGTTACCAGGTCTACTTTGTATACACAAGCCGAGAATGAGTGTGTAATCATGTCCTATGACACGCATGCTCTCAGTCATGCAAGCACACTTGCATTTAGATACATTCATGCAGCAATTCATTTTCAGAGTGAGGTCAGGGCAGTGCGTTCATTTGTGGGAAGAAAAACATGACAGTAACACCTCAGATTGGCTCATGACAGGGAGGTTTGCATCTCACTCACACACTCACATCCTTATACTGTGCCTTCCTCATCTAAACAATGCACTGTTTAATCTGTAAGTTGCATGTTAGGCTGTCAAATGTGCACTAACATTCACACACACTGGGGACCAATCAGCTGCTGTCAGCTGGATACTGTTAGTGTTACGCTGGGGGTTGGTGAAAAAAAAAAGGAGAAGGGAGAGAGACGAGGAATGCAATCTCAACACCTTCAGCTCCTGCCCTATTCACCTTGCATGTTGTTCTGCAGGAATGCCATTAGCTCAGTGAAAAATGGTTGTGTGTGTGTGTGTGTGTGTGTGTGTGGGTGTGGGTGTGGGTGTGGGTGTATGGGCTCTTGAATGTGAGCGTGCAGATGTCTGCATGCCTGTCTGTGTGGTGTCTGAGTGAGAAGCCGGAGGAAGAGCTACAACAGAATACATTCTGTGAGTCTAAGAGTGTCTATAAACATTGATTTGAGTTTTGGAGGCATTGTCTTTGTGTCTGTGTGCATCACGTGAACGCTGGGTCTCAGACAGCACTTTAATGTTGTAGATTAAGTAGGCACTGGCTGTATGCTGATTGAAAACAGACGCTTTTGCTCAGACTTCTTATACACATGCACACACATGCCAGCACATTGTTTCAATGCACCCTTCCCTCCCCCTCTAAATGCTATATATCCCCTTAAGGGAAAATTATTACCCATAGTGTTATGCATTTTGTCATCTAAGCACTTAAGTTATTCACTGCATAACTGAGCTGTTTTTCTAATCTGATTTGGAACAAAAACTCTCCATACTATGTGTAGCTGCAAATTATTTCTGTCTCTTGTAAAAAGTGTGTGTTGTGCACACTGTATTTTACGTTTTCTCACACACTTTCCCCTGCTTTTACTGCACTCAAAAATGGTGCTAAACAGTACCCAAAAGTAGTCATTTTTTTATTTTTCTATATAGAGCCATTAAAGATGCCATATAGCACTATATTGTTGTTTTGATTTTTGAGCCTCGGGGCCCCTGAATGATGCCAGATAATACCACGGACAAATTAATATGCTTTAAAATGACATTTTGACTCAAAGGTATAAAATCCTGTATCAAATGCTCACAGAGAAATACAATATATCACCCTTTCAATTCTTGAAATATTTCTGTACACAAGGGGGCAAAGAGTTTGAGAGCCAGTTAAAACCACTGTGTTATCCTCTGGAAATACACTGTTTGTAGGCTGTTTAATATAGTGTTTTCACTCTATACCCAGTAAACTGGACTAAACTAAGCTGAAGAACAGGTAGAGAACCTGTAAAGAACAATACAGGGACTTAGAAGGTTCTCTACTGGTTCCTCAGCATAGTTATGTTTAGTGTACTGGGGGAAGAATCTGTAGAGAACTCTAAAGAACCATACTGGAGCTTAAAGTGTTCTCTAGTGGTTCTTTGGATTAGTTAGGTTTAGTTTACTGGGAAAAGAATCACTACAGGACTCTAAAGAAGCATAGATGGGCTTAATGGTTCTTTAGTGGTTCTACGATTTAGTTAATAATTTTAGTTTAGTTTACTCTGGAAAGAGTCAACTGGGAAAATAATCAGTACAAGACTCTAAAGAACCACAGAATGGCCTAAAAGATTATCTAGTGGTTCTTTGGCTTAGTTAAGTTTAGTTTACTGGGGAAAGACTCAGTAGAACTCTTGAGAACCATGCGGAAGCGTAAAAGGTTCTTTGGTTTAGTTAATAAGTTTAGATTACGAGGGAAAAAGACAGTAAAGAACCTTTACAAAATATTTGAGTGGGTTAAAATGTTTCTTCGCCTTAATTCAGTTTAGTTTAAAAGAGAAAAGAAACAGTAGAGAACTCTAAAGAGCCATTTTGGGCTTAAAATGTTCTCTTCTGGCTTTTTTGGCTTAAGTTTAGCTTACTGGGGAAAGAGCCAGTTAAGAACCTCTAAAGAACCATCTGGGGGCTTAAAATTTCCTCTACTGGTTCTTCAGCATAGTTAAGTTTAGTTTACAGGGGAAAGAATCAGTAGAGAACTCTAAAGATCCATAATGGAGCTTAAAAGGTTCTCTACTGGTTCTGTGGCTTAGTTAAGCCCAGTTTAGTGGTTAAAGAGCCACTACAGAACCACTAAAGTATCATAGATTGGCTTAAAATATTCTCTAGTGGTTCTTTGGCTTAGTTAAGTTTAGTTTACAGGGGAAAGAGCCGGTAAAGATCCTCTAAAGAACATTAGAGTGGCATAAAAGGTTCTCTACTGGTTCTTCGGCTTAGTTAAGTGTAGTTTAAAAGAGAAAAGAACCAGTAGATAACTCTAAAGAGCCATATGGGGGCTTAAAATGTTCTCTACCGGTTCTTTGGCTTAAGTTTAGCTTACTGGGGAAAGAGCCAGTTAAGAACCTCTAAAGAAACTAATAGTGGTTTAAAAGGTTCTCTACTTTTTCATCGGTGTAGTTAAGTTTAGTGTATTGGGAAAAGAATCAGTAGAGAACTCTAAGGAACCATACAGGATCTGAAAAGGTTCTCTAGTGGTTCTTCTGTTTAGGTAATAAGTAAGTTTACTGGGGAAACAGTCGGTGTAGAACCTCTAAAGAACCACAGAGTGGCTTTAGAAGTTGTTTGTGTTGCTATATAACACCTCAACCCACATCGAAGAACCACCAAGGAACCAACCTCTTTCTGTGTGTGCAGCTTTCTGAATATACAGTAAATCTAAGTCAGAGCTGGCTCTAGTTGCCCACAGCTCTTGCTTCACCCATGGATAGAGTGAGGAGTGTCACCACATTAAGACTTAAGCTTCGAGTGCATCACAGAAAAGTCATAGTGTAGATTAAGCTGTCTTTATTGGGGCCAAAATCTCGGAGAGCTAAAGCAGACCGAGCATTAAAGAATGGCCTAAAATGTTGGCCCAGGTCTGATCTCATCTCAGATTTAGCATGGTTTAATATTTCATTATATCCCCTCTGGCTTATGGGGCTTTGTCCCAACTGTGTTCTGCATCGGTCAGCACATGGCCCACAAACAGACACACACAGACATGCACACACGCACATACACACTCTCTGGCCTGCAGAGCCCAGTGAAAACAAAGCCAGGCTCTGCCAGTGTAAACACAGCCCATTGTTATGGGCACTCTTTCCCGCCTCGTATCTTCGCTCCCCGTGGCGGTCCAGGGCTCTGAGAGGTACGGCGCTGGCACGAGTCCCGTTTAGTGCAGTTATATTAAGACTCATTTGCCATGCGTTTATGTGACCATGTCATTATAATGCAGGCTGTAGAGTGTGATTTATGTCCTCGGTTTCTCTCCCTCGCACTCCTCTTTCTCTCTTTTACTGCTTCAGTTTTTACTGCCTGGCTCCTCAAGTGTGGTTTGTGGCCGTTTGCTTCGAGAGGTTTTAGCTTTTTGACAATTATTTTTAGACAAGCAGCAGTCAATTTACTATAATGTACCAGCTTCTGCCAACAAAGTAAGCCCATAGAAAAACATGGGAAATGTTTGGAAGGATAGATATTCTCATGTTAAACAAGTGTGTTGGACTGCGTGTGTGTGCACATATGCCGGACAATGCATCCGTATGTGTTATCTGTGTGAACTAAGTGTGCATGCACGAGTGTATCTCAACTATATGTCACTTAATTGCGTGAAAGATGTGTGTGAGCGAGAGTGTGTGTGTGTCACATCGTGGCGTCTCTCAGCTGTGACCCTGGGCCACATGTGCAGCCAATTAGGTCCAATCAGAAGGCTGTAATCAGGGCGTGGCGTGGGGATGGTGGCAGCGTGGCAGTGGGGGAGTTTTAAGACCCATGATTAGTGTGTCAGGCTGATGAGGAAGGACAGGGGGGAACTGCCAGGTCGAATCCCGTTTCGTCGTTTCTTCACATATTTCACCTCCACATGTGAGGGACTTTGTTTATTTAGTTTGTGCCAACCAGACCTGGATAAAATAAGGTTTCAGATTCTTGTCTTTTAACCTATTTAGCTGACAGATTGGTGCGGTGCGCCACATGAGATGATGCAATTACAGAAAGGTATTTAAATGTAAGAGTATTCCTTTCTACAGCTGGCAGCTCACACCATATGAGTTCACCTACAGCAGCACGGTGAACCCGTCTAAGCAGCTTAAAGCAAAGACCAGAAATCATTCACTACTTCTATTAGTCCGATATCCTTTTGCTCAAGTAGAAAAGCAAAGCCAGGAACCAGATTCACCGAAGCTGTTTGAAGTCTGTGAGTTTCAGTCAGCCAGCTTTGTTGAATGACTCTCAGTGAGATAGCATCAAGAACTTCCTCCTCTCACATGTGCATTGCTTCATAAAGCGCTCTCAGATGATATGGTTATGTATGGCGAAATGAATTACAGAGTTCTAGGGTGTGACTGTGAAGGCTCTTTCTGAAAGAAGTTAATCAGTTACTGTTCTCATTGGCTGCACTGCAGTGAAAGAAATATTTTAGTAAGTCAGTGTTGTAAGTAAGAAACCTATTACTCAACTTTGAACCCAGTGGAGCAATTAGAGCGTGCAGAGTCACAGTAGTTGCACTGTATAGATGCAGCTGTGATTGTGCGTGATTAAAGGACTCACATCTCCTTCATGCAGGCCCGTTTAAATCAAACATGTTTTGCTTGGGGTTCATTCATTCATTACTTCTTTAATACTTCTATACTTACTTCTCTAATCTACTGGGGCCGTATTCACAAAGCTTCCTGGTGCTAAGAGTTGCTCCTAGTGACGAAATTCTAAGAAAATTTGTATTCGTTTTCTTAGAATTTCCCCTTAAAGTTAAGATGGAAGAAGGAGGAGGAAGAGGTTTAAGAGTTTCTTAAGAAGAGGAGAAAATGGCGGAAAGACAAAGACTTGACACTGGGTGACAGTGAATAAATGAAATGCTACACATTAGATCCTGCAGGGTTAATATGTGTGGTTGATCTCATTAGGGATAGACACACATTTCCCACCCAACACATTGGTGCTATAACACCAGAAATAAAATGATCACAACACTAAGATATTTGAAGAACTGGAGTGATGAGTTATGACTGTCTCAACCTTCCATCAGCAGAGTGATCACACTAACAATGACGACACTTAGCAGTTCATTTCATGTCCACTGGGTGTCCACACCTCGCAGGCTCACAAAAGGGCACGTCTGTGACAACCAGTCACATCTGTTAAAAGGATGCATCATACCTACGTAGCAACGGGGTCAACCACACCTCCTCACTCAGGTAAAAGTCTCTGTCCTGTCCTTGCTCAGAGTTGCTCTGAGAACTTTCCTAAATCACTCCTAAGCTAGGACTCCTTACTAAAAAAAATTCAGGCTAAGTTAGGAGCTCTAAGAGTATTCTCAGAATGTTTGTGAATATGGCCCCTGGTGTAAACGTGTCCCCCAAATGACCATTTGTGTATCAGTTATTTACCCCTCTGTTACGTTGAATTCCTGAAGAAAACTTTGTTTTTCTTGCATGCCTCCACAGTGAACGAAGAACCTAAATGCTTTCTGATGGATAACTAAACTATAACTGAAACTTATCTATGCCCTCTTCATAGCCAGACTCCATTGACAAAAACAGCAATTTTACCTTGTGTGGTACACAGGAGCTGCTGGTCTACCTCTGCCTCGATCACTTAGTTTGTTTGTGTTATTGTGTGACTTTGCTGAATCCAAACTAACCCTTTAAAACACCAAGGTCACACAAAAACACCAACAAACTAACTGATTAAGGCAGAGGTTGACCAGCAGCTCCTGTGTTCAGTGAGGTAAAATTACTGTTTTTGTCAATGGAGTCTGGCTTTGAAGAGAGCATAGATAAGTTTGGAAAGGGCTTTTGGTTTGGGAAGTACCACACATACAACTGGATAAATTTGACTTGGATTATACTGCAGGAGTTGTGTGAGAGTTTGTAAATGGATGTTTTGGTATAGTTTTGCTGTTGTTAAATGTGGACCCTATTTACTTCAATTCATGATGAATGTTCACCCTTTTGGATTCTCAGTTTACCCTAGAGGCACGCAAGAAAAACAAAGTTTTCTTCCCAAAATTCGATGTAACACGGGATGAATAATTGATTTACAAATGGTCATTTTTCATGTGAAGTGTTCCTTTAACATTTTTATTGACATTGGCATCTTGTCAGTTTTTATTGGCTGAAGAACTACAACTACCAACAGCCAAGTCATTTATTCAGTACTTAAACTTTCCTGCACCTGCATTTGCATCATTTTTAAAGAATAACAAAGCTATTAATTCCAACCCTCTCAGTGGAGTAAACAGCTCATTACAAAAAGAAATGTGCATTTCTGTGTTAGCTTGTCTACAACTGCTGCAAGTTCATCCCTTTAGTATCAAAATAAAACGAAAAACACATCCTATAAGATGCAGTGGTGCTTAGGTAGCATGATAATCAGACTGAATGGTAAGTGTTTATAATAACTTGTAGAGTTGCATCAACCTTTGTCGTTATTTCTCATGAACACAGCGAGCTAGCCACATACGAAGATCACGTTTTAGGAGCGTATGTGCAGGTGTACCACAAACATCCATCTTGTCCCCATCTTTCTATTTATACTGCCCAAAGATGGCTGTTATTATGTGTGTGCCTTGTCGTGTGTGTGCAAGTGCCCTGGCCAAAGTGCCCGCTTAACAATATATCCTGTCAATCTCCAACATCAACTGTATAATAAAGGCAAAATACTGTGTGTCAGAAAAAATCTGTACAGTAAATGTCAGTCGCTAAATGTCCCTGCTCAGCCTTTTCATCATCGCCTACAATTGGAAAACTCTTGTAATGTGTCCAGGGCCTAAGCAGCATCCAGCAGAGGGGAGCTTTGTGAGGTCTGCTCCACTCCTTCCTGCTCTTTGATTGACTCTTGGAGCACGGCCAAAGCCCGTCTCTGGAAATTTGATCAGCGTGTTTATTTATCGGCCTTTAAACAAATGGTCCATTTTTACTCAAAATCACATGTCGCCGTTTCACTATTAGTGTTACTGATGTCAGCAAAACCAGGCAGCTAATTATTCCTCACTGCCTATTTGTTTGTCCGAGTGGAGCAGTAAAAACGTAAGACTGGCAGACGGACAGACAGCTGGACAGAAAGTCATCTGTGGAGTTGTATATCACCGCTGATCTGACGGGGCAGACAAACACGGTGACCGGAGCGTGGCCCGGCCTGCGAAACCACATGTGAGCGGGCAGGAATGTATAGCCCGCTGCACTGTGGGTTTGAGTCTGTGGGGAAAGAGTGCAGACTCCCTGACTCACAGGACACTGTGAGGTTGGGGGGATGTGAAGGAGCGAGGAGGAGGAGGAGGGGGGCAGCATAACTTTCGGGAATCAGAGTGCAAGATCAGGAGGAGTGTGTGAATCACGGCCACAATGCTGTCTCATTTCTAGCCCCTTGCTCCACCATAACAATGAGTTTTCACTCTCTTCTCTCTATTCTAGGTTAAAGGTCGAGTGTGTAGGCTTTAGGAGGATATATGGCAGAAATAGAATATAATAGAACAAGTATATTTTCTTAAGTGTATTATTACCTAAAAACAAGAACAACTAAATCTAATAAATCTGAGGCCATGGTTCTCTGCCGGAAAAAGGTGGATGGCCCCCTCCGGGTTGGGAGAGAGTTACTGCCTCAAGCGAAGGGGTTCAAATATCTCAGGGTCTTGTTCATGAGTAAGGGTAGAATGGTGCGTGAGATTGATGCAGTTTGGTGCGGCTTCTGCAGTGATGCAGGCGCTGCGCCGGACAGTCATGGTGACAAGAGAGCTGAGCCAGAAGTCAAGGCTTTCAATTTACTGGTCCATCTACGTCCCAAACCTCACCTATGGTCATGAGCTCTGGGTAGTGACCAAAAGAATGAGATTGCGGATACAAGCGGCCGAAATGAGTTTCCTCCGTGGGGTGGCTGGGCTAAGCCTTAGAGATAGGGTAAGGAGCTTAGACATCCAAAGGGAGCTCGGAGTAGAGCCGCTGCTCCTTCGCGCCGAAAGGGGTCAGTTGAGGTGGTTCGGGCATTTGATCAGGATCCTCCTGGGCAACTCCCATTGGAGGTGTTCCGGGCACGTCCCACTGGTAGGAGGCCCCGGGGCAGACCCAGAACACACTGGAGGGATTACATATCATCTCATCTGGCCTGGGAACGCCTCAGGGTCACCATGGAAGAGCTGGAAAGCCAGATCAGACAAACACTGGCTTTCGATTAGGCCATTCGCGTTTTCCCGTCACCCACCATCTTAGCAGCCCCTCCATGTCAAGCTAATCAGCATCATAAAAACACAGATGTTTTAAGTGAAACTGCTTTATTCAGTGTTTTTAAAAGTTGAAATCATCAGGTCCGATTGTTTTGGAGAGGAAGAGACTTCTGCGAATAATTTGGCTCCTCCAAACGTCTGGATGTTTAGTTATGATAGACAAAAATTGAGCACACATTAGGAGGGCTTGGGCCAGCACCTTGTATATGTCGAGCCAAACATGGTTGGAGAAACCCTACTTGTGCAGATACATCTATGGTTATCAAATATAGCTATATAATATTGCCTGATTGATATTGGTTAGGCTCTGTGCAGAACTGAAATAGAAGTGACTGCTTTTCAAATCCATCTAATTATCCTCTGTGTCTTTCTTTGATTCCCCCATCCCCAATCTTCCCTCCTTGCTCCTTCTATCCTTCTCTTTGAAGTCCCAAAGAAGTTGCTCCAGGAGCAGGGACCCAGACCGCCGGTGTACTCCCCTCCACCCAGCGCCCATGACCCCAACATAGTGGGAGACAGCCCTCCAGAGGGGAGCTCAGTCAAAAGCCCCGACAGTGTTCCAGGTGAGCAAAACGACAAACAGAAGTTTTTTCACACACACACACACACACACACACACACACACACACACACACACACACACACAGCCTCCCATGGAGAGTAGTTAACACTAAACAGTCCCAAGGCCTCCCAGGCATCAAGAGAAACAGTAATTCAGGTCTCAAGTCAGGGCATATATGTATGTATATGTAAAGTCACACGGGGTTCAACTGTTTCCATATGTATCCATCGGCCCAGACCATTTATGATCATCGCTCTTAAAAATATACGAAGAGCCAATGATGTGACCACAGTCCAAATCAGTGCACTAACTCCCATCGAGAGAAAGAGGGAGAAGACAGACGAAGAACAATGAAATGAAAGAGTGGAAAGAAAACAAGGAGACGCCAGCGAGAAAGGAAACTTAAACAAAGCATTATTCATGAGAGATGGTGGCCTGCGTCCAGCACACTAATTACTCCGCTCAGCTACCGGCACTGTACTGATTAGGAGGATAGACGAATGAATGAGGAGTTAAGAGAGGGAGCGGACAGGAGATGTGTGCCGCGGGGCTGACAGCTCCTGACGCATGAATGGCTTTACTTCCTCTCACCGGGCTGAAACGCTTCACTTGAAGCTCATCTAGAAAAACCTGTTTCCATCTCTGATGAAAGATAAAGGAGGAACACGAAACATTGAACTGTAAATATAGGTATCCTGGTCTTCTCAGTTCTCTTTGTTTATTTTTAACTGGCTGGGGATCGGCGTAAAGAAACAGATTTGATCTTTCTGCTTGACCAGCAGTTCACTAAACAGCTTTCACAGTTTCACAACATTCTTCTTAAAGGGATAGTCCACCATTTTGGTAAATACACTCACTCACTTTCTTACTGAGAGTGAGAAAAAAGTGATACCACTTATATCTTTACCTTAAAATCTTGATTATCTCCTTCTCTTTTCACTCAACTTTCATCATTTTCTTTATATTTGTATTTAAGGGTTTCTTTTATGCCCCTGTCCTGTCTTTGTTTGTCCTTGCGTCCATCCGTCTGTCCGTCCAATTTCCATGAACACAATATCTCAAGAAAGCCTTCAGGAAATTTGCTCAGTTTTGGCACAAACGTCCACCAGGACTAAAGGATGAATTGATTACATTTTTATGGTCGGAGGTCAAAGGTCACTGACCTCACAAAACATATTTTCAGCCATAACTCAAGAATTCATGCGTTATTTATTACAAAATTTCAGAAAAATGTCCTGGGGCCGTACATGTGGCGTTTTTTGTGCCCTCAAAGTCATTGTTTCAATGAATGTTTTCACTGAGTTCAACTTTTGAAACGCATGTGAAGAGGAACAACAAATCACAGCCGACAGATATCTTTCCCTTCTTCTGTAAATCTTCAGTCAGATGAATATGGAAAAGTTGATCATGATAGTGCAGGGCTACCCAGAGTTTTACATCTGTCCCACGGACGATAGGCCTACACACTTGCTCTGCGATAAGGATTTTAGGTAAATAGGCTGCCATGCTCCTGACAGCTGGCTCAAAAAAGTAGCACCCAGCGCCCGACCTTGCATTTTCCAGGCGGTTAAAGACGCGGCATGTGTACAGCCCCTAACAGGATATAATGATGAAGTGATGACATTTCATATCCAAAAGGTCGAAGGTGAACTTCACTGTGACATCATAATATTCTGCAAAAACGCTTATCTTATTCGATGCCATAACTCAGGAATAGGGGGGGACAAATTCAGTCAGATACTGATTTGATAGTACTAATCTTGAGCCCCTTTCCCAATGCACAAAAAACCCACTGACACCCACTAACATGCCGTTGTCACAGGTATTTGATCGGCATCGATGGGAACACAACACCCAGGTGAACATGCTAATTTTAGCTCCTTTACCAGCGAGATGCAATGACATGCCATCACAAAATACCGCCTGTCTCTGCCCAAGCAACACTTAAATAGTGATCCAAATTATTTTGCACCAACTTTGAAAGAGCAACTGAATAACTAAGAGATGTATAAAAAGAAGTAACCACCATAAAGTTTTCAAAGTTCTCCATGCTCCTCTCTACTACACACCTGCTCTCCAGCCTGGCTGTGTGCCATACAAATTATATTCAGCCACAAAATAAGCTTGAAAAACCTGGAAATCAAAACAGAAGTACAGAGAGTTGTTGCATAGAGATGATACACCATCTCATCTAGTTGCATTGGTGTGATCCGCCAGGTTTTTAGAGCGTTGCAGAATGCCGCATTGCAAGTAGTTGCCTGTTTCAACTCGTCTCGTTGCGAGTCTTTGGTCTGACCTGGGCTTAATGCTCTGCAAGATGCTGACTCTTTAGTGTCTCCATCTTTGGTCCTAACTGTTTGTTGCTGTGTGGTGTTTCTGCACTGGAAATTCCCGGAGATCATTAGGCCACTACTGTGTTTTTCTTTCAGTCAAGTCCTGTTTTTTTTGTCCTTTCAGCCATGATGCCATCATATCTACCCAGATCCTTTTATGTCTATTGCTCACACACCTCTATTGCTGATAATGAAAACATAAAATACTGGATATCACTCGGTGTCAGGCAGAGACGCAAAGTAGATGCAGGATTAAGTATGAAAAGTGAAAGTAAGTAATTGGAATATTAAATGTGATTTTCCATAGTTACGTAGCCTGTATATTTAATCACTAGAAGTGTTTTCTATTGACGATCCGCCTGCCTGTTTTCATGTGTGTTAGACAGAGCCTAAGGTGTGTTGGTCGAACGTTAGCTGATGTGTGCACCGCAGCAGAGGGTCCAGGTGGAAACATTTACCTCCTCAGTGAGCAATTCCAGTCTAAACTGCATTTATCAGATAAAGGGAGCCTGACACACCTTGAGAGAGTCTGCAATTAGAGGTCATTGGTGTGTGTGACAGGTCACTAAAGCATGCTCACCTGCACTGACAAAAGAATCAAGTGTGTAAATATGAGTGCGCACAAATGCACACCGAGTTGAGGCTTAGGTTTATTTTGGCTGCGTTGGCTTAATGGTTGCTTATTCATGGAGCTAAAGTTACAGTAGTTACATGTCCCACCTAAACACTTCTTAAGGTTAACTAGATGTGACTTTACTCAGAAAGTTCGTATAAATCGATGTAATCAAATCACCCTGCGCTCCCCTGTTCTCTCCTCTCAACTCCTTGACTCTTGCATAAACAACACAAGCCAGCGTGTAAACACCCCGAGAAGTCACTGTGATGGAAATCCAGAGGAGGGAAACAGTTGTTCTCGTCTATAAATAGAGTTCTGAGATTTTAGGGGAAGCTTTTGAAATGTTGCCAAAGCGCAAACGTCTCCCATGTGGTTCTGTTAACGACCTGAGTCAGAATGAGTTTGACAGAAGCGGATGTTGTGTTATCTTCTGAATCACACAGCCCTCTGCGAACATGTGTGCATCTTTATGTATGATGCATCTTTTTACAGAAGCGTATCTCCTAAAATCTGAAAACCACCGCCAGACTGCAGATGACTCAGTGGTCTCGGAGCTGTAGTCACAATACCTCAGAGACAATTCACTCTTACTTTACTGTAAATGAGAGAACCAGCGCCGTCATAATGTGACTCCACATGTGGTAATGAAATGTTGGAAACACACTCCATGTGTGTCATTGAATGTCTGCTTCAAGGTTGGGTGTATTCTAGTTCTTTTTCAAATCAATTCAAGTGCTAAATCCTGATAGAGTATAGTCTGCTTTATGTTGTTAGATAAACTTTTTCTGCTTTTACAGATAGGAAGAAGATTAGGGAGACGAACCCCAACGAGGAGAAGTTTTCAGAAGCCGGAGGAGGAGGTGGAGGAGAGAGTCCACTGCGGCCCCCAGGCATGAATCCCATCATCAACTCCACCTCTACCACCAACATGTCCCTCATCAGCAACGCACTGGCAGCCTACACTTATATATCAGGTAGGGCAACATCCATTTTCTTGTGTGACATCACATTACAAGATTCAGGTAAGTAAGAGATCATGGTCTGATTATTATCATTAGTCGAGAATAGGGCTGGATCTTAAATGTCCCCTATGATGCTTATTTCCAGGTCTATTCCAGTATTTTTGGTTTCCACTATGTTAACGTGCTTCAATGTTCAGAAAGTGCATTATTTTTCTCAGACGGTCTGCCTGAATATACCTGTAATCACCCTCACCCTCCGTCTGAAACACGTTTTAGTACCTGTCTCTTTGAGCCTCCCCTCCTTAAACTAGCCCAGTTTGCTCTGATTGGTCAGTGTTCCTGCGCTTTCAGCATCTCTGCACCATCTTAGCAGCTGTGGGAATGACTGTAAAGCAGAGTCCTGCACGGGTCCCTTTTTGAAAACCCGCACCCACCCATACCCATAAAGCTCAATACCAGAACCGACCCCTTACCTGTCATTAAGGGTGCTTTCACACCTGCCTTGTTTGGTTCGGTTCAGTAGAACTCAAGTTCGTTTGCCCCCTAACTGCGGTTCATTTGGGCAGGTGTGAACACAGCAATCACACTTAGGTGTGCACCAAAACAACTGGACCGAGACCTTCTTGAAGAGGTGGTCTCGGTCCAGTTACAAATGAACTCTGGTGCTGTTTGTTTATGGTGAGAACGTGTTCCGACCTGGATCTGAACCAACTGCAGTCACATGACACATAGTTTGGGTTAAACATGAGCATGTTACAGTCCTGGAGGATTATTAATGTGCACCTCCTCCTGTACTGCCTTAATATGCACATTCAGCACATCCAATGCATCAAAACATTGTTTTCTAGTTGGAGCCTCGTTTTCAAACTGTATGGTTTGACTAAAATGAACAATGACAGCAATATAGTCCACGATGAGCAGCGCTAAAATCAACCTGCGTAGTTGTCCCTCCATTGTGACATTAGAAAGTGTCACATTTATCTTGCAAGTGTACTCTTCTTCAATGCTTTGTTTACTTCCTGGATTTTTCCCACATGGAAATTCTGACCAATCAAGAGCAGCTTTCTCACACAAGGCATTTTATCATTTTTACCTGTGGGTACCTGACCCAGTGCAGGACTCTGCTTTAAAGGGACTGTGGCAACTCTGTCTATCTTTATAGACCATCTCACTGGAATTGCGTTGCAAGGCAACAGCTTGTGTTCATGTTTACTTCACATACACTGTAAAACATTCCAACAGGAAATACAAAGGGACCCATTTATAATGTTTCAGGTTTGAAACAGTCTGTGACATCACATCTTCACGGAAGTCCTGACAACTCGTTTAAAGGCACAGTTTCTGAATACGGACTGTGAGCATTTCTCTGTGGACTGTGTTTTGATACTGTCACAGGATTTATATGTAGCACCTATACCTGCTTTATATTAAAAAGACATGGAAATCAGACTTTTTACAACATGGGACATTTAATATTTAAAGGCCTCATCAGATCAAGATTCCTTCTTAGACAGTAGTATTAGCGACACTGGGATTTGAGTGCATGGTTTCATGTGTGGTACACGTGTGTGGCATGCTATCTCTTGCATAAAATTTCCCTGTTTCCTTTTTCCTTTTTCCTGGGACTGAAATGTGGGTAAATGTGGGCCAGAGGAATGCAGATGTTTGGCAGAGATAACAGGCTACATACACACACACACACACACACACACACACACACACACACACACACACACGGTTAACCTGCTTCAACCAGCTGCCAAAACAGACGCTGCAATAGTTTGGTTGTTTGGAAACTTCCTGTGTTATTCACTGAAATAAACTCAAACAGTTTATAGTGAAATGCATTAGTCATGCAGTCAAATAAACACACACTATAATGTGTAATGGAAGATAAACCTTTGTAAGGTCAGCTCTAGCTCAACCTTTTTCATTTGGAACTTCTTGAATGTCTGGGGGTCTAATTATCTGCAAACCTCAGTACAAATGAAAGGAACGGCACTGAGCTGATACACAGTGTATGGTTGGTTAACAGTGTCACCTCAAAGCAAGAGGATTCCTGGTTCAAACCTGGAGTGAGGCGTTCTCTGCATGTTCTCCCTGTGTCAGTGTGGGTTTCTCTGGGTACTCCGGCTTCCTCCCACAGTCCAAAGACATGCAGGTTAATTGCTGACTCTAAATTGCCCATAGATGTGAATGTGAGTGTGAATGGTTGTCTGTCTCCATGTGTCAGCCCTGTGATAGTCTGGTGACCTGTCCAGGGTGTACCCTGCCTCTCACCCAGTGTCAGCTGGGATAGGCTCCAGCCCCCCGCGACCCCTGACAGGATAAGTGATTACAGGAAAAATTAAAATGGAATGAATGGCAGTTCAGCTCACTGCAAAAAAAAAGAGAAACTAAAGTGAGGAAAGTAAACAAAGGGCTAAAGTCAAGAGACTGTCAAACAAACTTATTTATTAGGTATGATTTTTTTTAGGGTAAGCAACACTTCAACAGTCTAGGTGAGCTGTGAGTGTCTATGAGTGTGCGTGGAAGCCAGAAAAGAGCAGTCACAGTAATCAGGCCCGAAAGTTCTGAGTAATGTTACAGAGAGAAATGTACACGATGGAGCAGCGGCTACACAGCAGGCCTCATAGGATCTTGCCAAAGTCATAGATGGATGGAATGCGTCTCACTTTGGTTCTGTCAGTAGTGAAAGACAGACCATATTAGGCAGAGGAAAAGCAGCTCTTGTCTACCTGGAGCTTGAGGTGTTGGGACACATTAACCAGCATTAACAACATGTGAAAATAAACTCCTGAAAATGAATTGCAGCACATAGCAGGGCAGCAGAATCTGTGAGACATTTTTGCCAAACCAAGTTACCAAGCCTGGGAAGTCAGTAATGTGATCTGTGAGTCTGCAGCCAATGTTCATTACAGTGAGTGAGCCATCAAGTGAAATATTTTCTAACAGAGCAGGCTGAGCAGGTCAGAGGAAAATAAAAAAGACCCAACATCAGTCAAAAAGCTTCAATTAAATGTTTGACGTGTGCTCTGTAAGAAATCAACTCAATGCAGCACTTTATATTCTGTTTCTCTCCCCTATAACAGACCACCCAGAGAGGGCAGCGCTCTTCTTCGTCTGCGGTGTGTGCTTGGGCCTCTTCCTCACACTCTTCGCCCTGGTGGTCCAGATCTCCTGCCGCACCGACTGCCAGCCCCGCCAGCGGCCTCCTGCCAAGAAGCGAGCGCGCCCCGCCGACTCGTCCTCCGACTCCAGCGACTCGGACTCAGACTGGGACACCACTTCAGATCTGTCGGCGAGGCGGCACCGGCGATTCGAACGCACACTAAACATGAATGTGTTCACGTCGGCGGAGGAGTTGGAGAGGGCGCAGAGGCTGGAGGAGAGGGAGCGAATCATCCGGGAGATCTGGATGAACGGGCAGCCTGACATCCCCGGGACACGGAGCCTCAATCGGTATTACTGAGGACTGCTTAGGGGCTTTTTATAGAAAGCTTACTTGAACAAAATTTAGGACGCACTTGGGTTGGAAGAGGCACGAGACACAGACATGAAGCTTTATCGTGCAAACTGACACTGATGAGACCGGTGAAAGGTTTGGCAGACTTGGGACGAAAGTGCTCCCACTCTGCTGGTTTGCATTCTCCTCTGGGTATCATAAGCTGTACCCCGTTCAGTAAGAGAATAAGCTCCCTCTCTGCGTGGTAAGCTCACCTCTTTCTGCCGGAAGCACGAGGTGAAAGGCTACACCGCCTTGCCCGTGACCTCAGCACTCCTTTTTGAAGTGGGGATTTATGGGTTAGCCGCCTTAGACACACATAGGCCTGTAGAGACTACATGGTGACTGAAGGACCAAGGCCTCAGATGGCTCTGCTTTACACAGAATGCGAGGCAGCTGCGAAAAGACTGCGACACTCAGAGCGTCACGCTCGGCACCCTCCAGTATTCAAGTGTGGACTTAACAGAGGGGCCGCGTAACGCAGGACGAAGCGTACGACGGGACAACGTGAGACAATCTTTCCACAGTGAATAACCATGCTGCCTTTTGAACTTTATAAAAACCAAAAGATATTTTTGGGGGAATTCATCTCAACCCTTATGAAATCTATTTTATAATATTTAATAGTTTATTGGTGTTGTGTATTTTTGTTCTCAAGTATGGTTTATTATGAGATATTTTTATACTTGGCGAAGGTTGTCTGGCACCTCAGGGATGCAATCCTAGTGTTTCTGTGTTTGGTTGATGTATTTGCTTCCTAAAAAAAAAAGGGGGGATCGGCCCATTTAAACAGCTAATGTCAGCATTTAAAGAAAAGATTTAGAAATATCATATAAAGAACCTCAAAGAGGTTTAGTGATTTAACCTTATTTTTTTTGATACAGTATGTTTAATTCACAGTGCAGTGCCTTTTCTAGCTATTAAGTCACTGTTGTCACGAGTGCAGCTGGTGAATAACCCAATAACTGGTCACATGATTGATCATATATGTATTCCCTTTTATTATTACAGTTGCTGTCTTGGTCACACGTTGCACTTGCTGTTCAGCCCAGATGCAAATGACCAGAATATGCCAGTGCAAATTTCAGGTCTTGTGTCAACTTACTTCAAAGATCCCAGTGCTACACCAGATGTTTGTGGTAACCTCTGTTCATCATCTGGAGAAGGAACCAGCACTGGAGGAAAGGTTCGCAGCGAACGTGACACCTGCGTCTCTTAAGTCATGTCGCCAGTTTAATAAAATAAGCTATTGTCAGTCCAGTTCTGTTTGCGCTGCCCTGGATTCGAGCGTAGAGATATTAATAGTTTTCATAAAGAGCTTGCTATTTTCCTGACTGAGAGTTTAACTTGAGAGCACACAGGACATATTAGGGGTCATCCGCATAAAGACTGCCACTCTATATAGTTTTTATAAAGACAGTTATTGTGTTTAAAATTTGAATGGGATTAAAATGTGCCGATAGCTGGTAAAGTGAGACCAAAATATGACTCCTGTGCTTGGAATAAACTGTGTTGAAAAAAAATGTTTTGTTTGATATTGCACATTTTCTTATGAGATTTTAAAATGTCACTTCAAATAATAGAATAATAATAGAATGTATTTGATATAGCACCTTTCACAGAAATGAAATTCACAAAGTGCGCCCAAAAAATCCAACAATGAAACATGCAATCAATAAAAACAAAGGAAATAAACAAATAAAACAAGGCAACAAAAAGAAAGTAAAACAGAGCAGATCGGGCTACTGAGGCCCCAAACAGAAACATACCAGGGAACAAGCACTGGACAATTTAGGGTGGGACAAAGGCCATTTTGAAAAGATGGGTCTGGAGTCTGGAGCAGGGGACAGCCAGTAGATCCAGTTCTGAAGATCTTAAGGACCTACTGACAATATAGGGATGGAGGAGATCACTGATGTGTTCAGGTGCCGGACTGTGGAGGGCTCTATATGCAAGAACAAGTATCTTGAAGTGAATGGGGGTTGACCTGTTGGACCTCCGTCTCTGGATTATTTGAAGACGATTCAGAGAGGATTTGTTCAGACAAATAAAAAGAGAACTACAGTAGTCCAGCCGGGAGGACACAAAAGCATGGATAATCATCTCCAGCTCGGGTCGAGACACCTCAGGCCTGATCTTTGCAATATTTCTTTGCTGAATAAAACAAGTATGGGTCAGTGGTTGAACATGATGATCAAAATGCATGGCCTGATCAAAAATAACACCAAGATTCCTGAAATTTGACCGTATAGCTGATGGAAAGGGCCCAATATGGTGCATGATGCTTGTATTCTACTCCAATCATGTACAGTGCTTGCTCTATACTGTGGCACTCTGAGATAGGAACTGCTGTAATCTCATATTAATGTCATACT
This sequence comes from Epinephelus moara, assembly GCF_006386435.1. Classification (NCBI taxonomy): domain Eukaryota; kingdom Metazoa; phylum Chordata; class Actinopteri; order Perciformes; family Serranidae; genus Epinephelus; species Epinephelus moara. The sequence continues at coordinate 23,772,650 of NC_065517.1, read as the reverse complement.
ATACTTATAGACAGTAAACACACTGTACAATACAGTCATGAACTCCCATGTGTGTTAATGATGGATGACCTATGGGCATTGCTAGTAGTGAGATTTATTGGTGTTGCGAGCCCCCTAGTGGTGAAGTTAGAGAATTTCAGGTTGTGTGTAGGAGTGTGTGAATAAAAGTCACCCGTTTATGATCAATAATTGCAGCTATGGCAAATAATTTTCTAATATAACTACTTTAATTGTAGCACTAAAGCTTCTCGACACAGGAAACTGCTGAATAGATATGACGTCATATTATGGAGGATATGCAGTTTTGCTTTTTACTATTTTTTAAATGTTTGCCAATATTAATTCCTTATCATTCATGATATAGCTTTATTTTTTTGTTTTATTTTTTAAGCTATGGTTTTTATGAATATTTGTTTACTTCACTTTATTTACTTGAAACTGTTACTGTCGTGCCGTTACCATGGATACCATAAACTCAGCACTGCGGAGCTGTAGTGTAGCTTTACATGGTAACACGACCTGACTTAGCTAACTTAGTTAGCTTAAAACCACTAACTAGTACTGTTCAACTTCTTGTGGTGAACAAATAATACTTTAATAGCAACAATGTCTTGGAACTGGAACAGCCATGGACTGCCATTTTTACCAGGATACACTTTTCGGGATGTAACGGTAAGAACTGCCCGTTAAAGTTAACGTTAAACTAGCTAGGTTAACGCTAATTTAAAATGTGTGGAGTTAAGTTACGTAAGGTTTTAACGTTTAATATTAGTTATAAGTTAAACGTAAGAAAAAACGCTGTTCACTTTATGTAATGTAAATGTCATTCCTGCATTCTTCCAGTCTTTACGTCCAATAAAGTTAAAGAAGGTGACATTTAAAACTAATTTAGGACGCTATTAGCTGAAATTCACGAAATTAAACGAGTGTTTATTCCAGGGTTGTGTTATATGACATGTACAGGCGTTGCTATTATTCTGTCCACCTCTCATATAGCACTTTAATTGCACAGTATAGACCTTTTTCACAGCAGACATTTTGTGTTGCCATAGTAGGAGAACAGAGGTAAAACTGGTAACATTAATGATGGTGTAGTTCAAATAAGTGTCCCAGTAAGCTTTGTTAGTGAGCCAGCATGAACAATATCAGGGTTTCCTCTAAGTGGAATGCAGCCATCATTAGTGTTATTAAATACAGCTGTGCTTTTCCTGCTATGACAGTGTTTTCAGTCCCTTTACACAAGTAAAAGTACTGTTAGCAAGCAAGTAAAAGCTCTGTATTGAAAATGTTACTCAAGTAAAAGTAAGTACGTGTAATTAGGATAATGTACTGTAAACCTTCATTTAATAGCCTGGGTTGAAATCAATGGGCCTATATTTGAGACAGGCTATATGGGACAGGCCTTTCATTCCTTTTGCACAAAACTGTCTCTCAGCAAAGATGGGAAATAAAACCAAATTGTTAATGTAAACCAGTATGAATGTTACCTGTTTAAAAATAAAGCTTCAGATAATATATCAATTATGAATCATTTATTTAATCTAGTGCTGACAGACAGCACATTAAAGAGAGAGAAAGTTATGGCACTCGAGGATACTCACAATAATCACACCTTACGGCTTATAATATTTATGAAAAACCCTTTAGAATTTTTTGGTTTGTGGACCCTTACAGACAAGGGTAATAGAGGAATGGACACATAATTTGAAGTAGCCAACAACCTGGTTTTATATATCCGAAGAGCTTCCATTAAAAAAATTAACTCAGGGACTGGGCGTTTAATTTAAGTTTGACAGTACTTAAAGTAATAAAAGCAAAAGTACCCCATGGAGAAAAAAATCTTATTAAAAATAAAGGAAAAACACTCAAAAGATGTAAAATATTTAAAATAACTGAAAGAATTATTTATCAAAATAGTTGACAATTAATTTTCTGTCAGTCAACTACTTGTATGAATTGTTGGGGAGTTTAATTCGTAACAAAACATAATATTTTTGTACAAAACTCTTAATTTGTAAAGTAACTTGTAAGTAAAGCTGTCAGAAAATGCATTTAAGTAAAAAGTAAAATATTACCTTATGAAATGTAGTGGACTAGAAGTATAAAGTGGCATGAAAAGAAAAGACTCAGGTAAAGTACAAGTACCTCAAAATTGCACTTAAGTGCAGTACTTTGGGGCGGCTGTGGCTCAGAGGTAGGGTGGGTCGTCCACCAATCGGGAGATCACCGGTTCGATCCCTGGCTCCTCCTGTCTGCATGTCAAAGTATCCTTGACCAAGGATGAAACTGAGTAGCAGGCGGCACCTTGCATGGCAGTCTCGGCCACGTGTGTGAATGGGTGAATGTGACTTGTGTAAAAAGTGCTTTGAGTGGTCGGATGACTAGAATGCCATGTGAAAATGTCAACTGTGAAAAAGGTCTATTGTTATGGACAGCAGGCTCAGATGATAATTGACCTTTGTGTTTACACTTGCATCAGTGTTGCATTTATTTCATGTACTTTAATTTGTGTTTCTGTTGTTATTTACCAAAGCTAATGTATTCCCTCTTGAATATTTCTCTGCAGAAGTCAGCCTTCCATCGTCCCCAGACACTTGGCTATAAGAATGGCTTTGCTCTGCCCAGTCGCCCCACTGTGGGCATTGGACAGGCTCCTCTTTTATCAGAGCAGTTGATCCAGCAGGAGATCAGTGAGCTGTCGTTTGAGACACCAGACATTATTTACGGCTCCCTTGACCAGAGCATGGAGAAAGAATTCATCCCAGCTCATGTGGCTCTTGACAAGAAGGTACAATAAGGCCAAGAAGACCAGTATTTGAAGATTTTTCTTGCTGTTCAATTAAATGTTTGTCTCACCACTCTCTTGTCTTGTAGGTGCTGCGTTTCTATGGGTACTTTCTAGAAAATATCCAGTTTTCCCCTGAAGAGGAGTGCCGCGTGCGCCCTGTGGTCATTTACTACTACCTGGAGGATGACAGTATGTGCATCATTGAGCCCATGGTGGAGAATTCTGGGATACCACAGGGGAAACGGATCAAACGCCAGCGTTTGCCCAAGAATGAATTTGGAGAGCATTACCAGTGGAAAGAGCTCAATGTTGGCATGGACCTGGAGGTGTACGGGGTCAAGTACCATATCACACAGTGTGATGCTTTCACAAAGGTACAACACTCACCTGTGTGAATGCTCTTGCAGTGCTTTGTGTGTCTTCATTATTGTCTGTTGCTCTAACTACTCTCTGCCTGTCACTCATCATGTAAAGGAGTTCATGGAAAGTGAGGGCATTGTTGTGAACGACCCTGAGCCGATGCCTGTGGATCCTTACAGCGAACGTCGCATACAGCCTCAGCCTTCCTACACAACACCCTCCGAATTTGACTGCATGCACCAGTTTCTCACCATGGATCGTAAGGTAACAGAAATTCCCTCCGTTCCAAACTAACTAGGTAAATATTACCAACTCTAATCTGGACGGCTATTAACAGAGAAGCATGGGTACAGTAACATCTCCTATTAAAGCAAATTAGAAAAGGAAGTTATTGTTATTATTATGTTGTATTTGCTTTTGCAAATTTCACACTAATAGTAGACAGCAGCAAGTGTAAATATGGATTAAGAGACGACACTCACAACACCACTACCAGTTGGGGAATTATGAATGCATTTGGCACACTAACAATCTAACTCCAGGCTCTTCACCTCTTCTTGGTCAGGTGCTGCGTTTCTTTGCCCTGTGGGATGACAGTGACTCTCTGTTCGGGGACACCAGGCCTGTTACCATCCAGTATTTCCTGGTGGACAACACGGTAGAGATCAGAGAGGTCCACGAACCCAACAGCGGCCGGGATCCCTTTCCTGTCCTGATGCGCAGGCAGAAGCTGCCCAAGAAGATCAAACCAGAGTCCGGTGAGAGGCAATGATGTGTCTGTTCCACTTTTAGCTGTGTAATTGCATTAAATCTGGTACAGTGCGTTGGTCAGGTATCTCTTTGCATGTAGTCATGTAAACAGTAAAAGTGAATGCTTTTAGTAAGCGTCTCTTGCCCTGTAACTGAGTATTAGTTATACTGTTTTTGTCAACAATTTTATGCACTACAGAAAAAGCAGAGTCATTTTTTAAGAGATATAAAAGATGTCTAAAAAGAAACTAACATCAATAACAATTCTCTTCTTATTTATTATCAGAGACATTTCCCAGCTGCGTGCTGGAGGTTTCAAAACAGGAAGTAGATGAGTACTACTCCCCCAAAGACTTCAAGGTGGGACAAACGATGACGCTGCTGGGCCGTCGCTTCCTGCTGTATGACTGTGATGGTTTCACTAAAGAGTATTATCAAAAGAACCACCCTGATGTGGAGATCAAACCTTCAGAGGTTCCAAAAAAGACTGACCTGCTTCAGGAGACCAAGAAGGTGAGAAACTTTTGTTTGCCTTTAAAAAACTATATCATCGGTATTCCCTGAAGGTATGTGACTTAATAAATGATAATCGTCTTCTCATTTATAACCCTCTCCTGTCTGTGTTTACAGGAGGTTCCCCCCTATAATGGTTTTGGCTCACTTGAAGACTCTCTGCAGAACTGTTTGTCTTTAATTCCCGAGCCTCCCAAAAAGAATGTGCTAAAGATGCTGGAAAACGACCACAAAGTGTTGCGCTACAGTGCCAGGCTGGTAAGTCAGCATGAATGAGAACATGTTTATGCTGCTCCTTTGACTAAATATTCTGAATGACTAGTGGCTGCTTTCACCAAAACTGAAACTGTACCTCCTTGCTGAAGTTTGCCTGTGTTACTGACATTCCAGGACTCCCAGAATCCTGAAGATGAGTGCCGACGTTTCATACTGTCCTACTTCCTGTCCAATGACATGATCAGTATTTTTGAAAAGCCCACTCGCAACTCTGGTATCATCGGTGGCAAGTTCCTGGAAAAGACACGCATCCCCAAACCGGGCTCTACGGTGGACAAGCCTGAGTTCTACTCACCTGCAGACTTTGCTATTGGAGCCACTGTGGAGGGTAACGTTTCACTTTATCAACCTGTATTTATTTTCCCATTATCGTGTGTTGGTTTCCAAAAGAAATATTTTTTATTCAGAAACTAGGGCATCTTTTCTCCAAGGAATTAGCAGGAATAACTCATGTTGCTGCCTTCCATGTCTTCTGAGATAAATCAAGCTTTATCCAGAATTATATTTTAAAGGTGAAATCTGCAATTCTAATCCAATACACTCCTCCAGTTAGCTTCGTGTTCTCTGTGTGCACTGAAAAAAATGTGGTCCTCATACAACCCTGGCTTGGAGTGGCTTGGACCGAGCCATCTAAAACTATGCCAGCTTCTCTCCCTCTTCCACGTCCTCACCCATGAGGAACGGAGCTACACCATGATAGTAATGAAACATAAATGACATCAGAGATATTACAGGAGCTTCTGAAGGAGCACTGGTTGCTGTTGTCTGATAATGTGCAGTGCTGGGAAAAAGAATTTCTCCTCTGGGACAATGAAGTCTAAGTCTGTAGGAGGGGTGCGTTTGTTTGGGTGTTGAATTTAGATATCAACAATCTTTCTCCAGAATCGCAGACTCCACCTTCAAGTTAGATTCCATTTTCCAGTAGGAGATCAATAGATAAGTTAGCTAAAATCTCAGCTCACTGCATCTTTCGCTCTTCTCTTGTCTGTTTTTGTAGTTTTCAGCCACTGCTTTGTGCTGACTGACGCTGACCACTACGTGCTGACGTACCTAGAGTCCAACGCAAGCCAGATCCCTTGTCAGACACTGGATTCTTTGCGCCAGAAGCTGGGTGTGAAGATGGCAAATAACCAGCCAGCTGACCAAAATGGTAAATAAATCAAATCAGCAAGTCAGCAAAACACACATCTCTAGAAACTTCTGTCAGTAGATGTCACTTTACTTTTTAAAATTTTGGACTTTAACAATGTACACCCCTTTTTTTTTATCTATCTTTATCAGGTGACGATGTAGCAGAGCCATCTTCGTGATGTCAGGCAAGGCTGGATTGCATTGTACACTCTGCACTAAATCAGACCACAAATGAAAGCCTCTACAGAATGTATCTTGACACTATAAATAAATACTGGACCAGCTGCAGAAAAGTTGATTTATTTGGCAGAATCTGACAGCTTCTGGAAATAAAAAATACAGCTTTTTGGTGTTGGTGTGGTTGACCTCAAAATATCCTTCCTATATAGGGCATATACCAGGCAGTTGCCAAAGCCGAACGTCAAATCTGATCAAAAATGCAAAGTTAAGTTAGAATTGGGCAATCAAGCGAGTACATTTTATCAAGAACACTATGTTTCCTCAGCCACATAGAGCAAACTGACGGTCAAACCAGGGATGCTTTTAGCATACTGGCATTAGCATTCAGCTAAAAGCAGAAGTGAAGGTGGCTCCACTGTGCTCAGTGCTACCCTTGATTGAGTCCACCTCCACCACCCTGTTGAGAACTGCCTAATCACCCTGCTTTTTACTGCAAGACTGTAGCCATCGAATTAACGATAAAGGGGACCAAATCTTTCAAAAATGTCAAACTCATTTCCTGTTTTATTATATCATTTATCATTAGCAAGTACAGCTACACAGTATACTATGCAAATATATAATAAATGAAAGCTACGGTCTACATAAATGACACATGACAACATAAATGATTGACACTATACTCAGACTTCATGTGGGCTACCTGACAAATAACATAAAGACAGTGGGCCCAGGAGGCATCCTGATCAGCTGCCTCCTTTCACCTCAACTGGCCCCTTTCGACATGAAGGAGCAGCAGCTCTACCCTGAGCTCCCTTTAAATGCCTGAGCTCCTCACCGTATCTCTAAGGCTGAGCTCCTTTCAGCCTCTTGTATCCCAAATCTCATTCTTCCTGTCACCACCTGCAGCTCAAGGCCATAGGTGAGGGTTAGGATGTAGATGGGCCAGTCAATCAAAAGCTTTGCCTTCTGGCTCAGCTTCTTCTTCACCTTGACAGTCTGGCACAGCACCTGTATCACTGATGAAGCTGCACCAAACTGCCTCTCCATCTCACGCTCCATTTTACCCTCACTCGTAAGACTGAGATACTTGAACTCCTTTACTTGGAGCAGTAACTCTTTCCTTACCCAGAGGGGGTAATCCATTGTTTTTCGGCAGAGAACCATAGCCTCAGACTTGGTGGTACTTCACACTCAACTGCAAACTGCCCCAGTGCATCCTGGAGGTCCCTAAAGCAGACACTTACCTCCCCCCTTGAGATCCTGTCTATGAATATCACAAACAGAATCAGTGACAAGGGACAACCCTCCAATATATATTTTAATTGCTGCTTTGGTTCACTATATAAAGAAAGAAAATTGGATATGTAGGAAAATCCTTTGTAAATCTGCATGAATCAGTGTCCATTTACCAACTGGCAATTTAGCATTTTTCATTGATCCAAACTCGAACATTATTAAGAACCAAAATTTTAAAGTTTTACCCTTTGTAGACAGAAAAATGACTTCAGTCACAGCATTTCAGAAAATTTGCATTATTTAATAAAGTAATTAACAAAACAATTAAAAGAAAAAAAAATGGAATGGCATGCGGTAATATCCAACATACATACTTGATGCTTATCTGTTAAGTGACCAGTGACGAATGTAGGATTTTAAACAGACATAAATCGGGAGGAGCCCACTCTATTGATTGGCCATAATCCCTTCCCTGACACGGTAAAGGGATATTGTTAGGGCCAGCATACAGTAAGCTGATATCATACCATATCATCAGTAACATTTTTCTGCTCCAATGGACCAGACTAGAAAACAAGCAAAAGCCGGCTCAATGGCAAGAGCTGAAAACAGCTGCGACATATCAGACAACGCTACAACCAATACAGTACTTATGTATGAGGATATGCATCAACACATTCATAGTTGACACACACAGTAATGTGTGCTGCATACTGTGTTCACTTTACATTTTAAATCATTCTGCATACAATGGTGCTCCTTAGGGTGGGATAGCAGGCTGCGTGGATGTATAAAAAAATACTGATATGATGAGAAGAGTAAATGTCTGTTGGGCTCGAGGGATTTCCTTGGATTTCATTTTCCAGCATTCAAGCCTAAGTCTGTAGCGACTGAGTCCCTGTAACATCTCAGGACATACTCAACAAGAGGCTGGGTGGCCAGTGGCCGCCAGCTTTCCTGTTGTGCTGATGAGAAACCTTAGCCGCGGCTAAGGCCACTGTTCAGGCCAGTCAGTGTGTTATCTTAGGGGGATTTGAGTTTTTTGGTCCGAGGAGAGGCTCCGTTCTCAGCTTTAAGAACTCCATTTTCATGGTGACCAACTAGCAGGAGAGACAGAGGGGAGAAGTCAGGGTCTCTACCAATGAAGCACATATCAGATATCAAGAAAGCACAGAACGATGGTGGGAAAAAACACGTTTTAAGAAAGGTATCAAGTCAAATTCCTGATAAGTATAATGTTATGAAACAGTGCCTTACTCTTCTGTAACCGTAGGAGATGGTGACAGTGTTATGAAACATGTTTGAGCGGCTGCTTATACTCACGTGAGTCTCTCTTCAGTGGCCGTAGGGGTTGTTTTGCGGCAGCCTTCTTGCGAACAGCCTGTTCGTGTCTGAACTCCCTCCAGCGCCTCAGCTGGAAGCGGATAAACTTCCAGAGTAGCCAAGATTGGGTCAAACATACCAGCAGTAGAACAGTCATCCTGAATGGGGCCCCGAGGCAAGAAGATTAGTGCGATTGTGTGTTTTGGAAAATGGACCTGACATTGCGTGCCAAATTTATACAATTACTTCCTGATCCTGGTGTGTGGGGATTTGAAATGAGGTCTGAAGAATATGTTTTTTTATTTCTCTGGGTATGACAGTAATGGTTGCCCTGGACAACAAGGGGACCTGAGTGTGCTCCCCTTGTTTCTGTGTTCTGTTGCTTTAGAGTGCTCCTATCACACTTTATCAGACATTATAGCACTAAAATGAAAAGGTAAATAGTCAAAATACGGAACAAATTCAAAATATATTTCCTAGCACAAATACTTCATACAAAGAGATATATTGATATATTGCTGAGCCCTAAATTAGAGACAAGATGTCGTCTTAGATTTTGGATATCATAATACATCATGGTGTCTTTTCCTGGTTTGAAATTCTGCATTACAGGAAAGTGATGTAACTTTCTGACCTAAATGAATTGATCTAGCTGTTCTGTTATTTGCCTTTACCCACTTAGTCATTATAACCACATCAGAGTTCTGCATCAGGTCAGGTACTCAATGAAAAAAGGTGATTCCCGAGTGGCCTTAATTTTATTTCCAGTTTTATTGTGGTTTGGGGTCTGGCCACGAATCTTGTGTCAGCACATTGGGTTGGGTAGTGGAACTAAATTAAGCATAGGGTTAGTTCAGGCGGGACACTATGTCAAGCGCAGTTCACATCCCAGCTACATCAGCTGATCTCAAACAGCCTGATTGATGGAACTGACAGATCACATGATTCATTTCTATGCAACCAATTGGCGAATCTCATTCAGGGCGCCCCATTTAAACTGCTCTGGCCTGCCTACTGTTGCTGCTTCCTCTGCAAGCTGCTTTGCAACCCGCCTCCACCCCAGCTCCTCCTTTTCATGCTGTTTGACTTTTCAGTGTCATTTCTGTTTGTCTTTGCTGCTGCTCTCCTTGTCTTAGGCTTTACATGTAGGCGCAAGGAAGGGCAGGGAGGTTTGTTGTCTGCCTCAAGCTTTCCTTGTTTGCACATGGAAGGGCAGAGAGGTGTGACCTCTTTGCCTTAAGGCTTTCCACGCAAGTACATGGAAGGGCGGAGAGGTGTGCTCTCTCTTAGGCTTTCCATGTAGGCTCGTGGAGAAGGTTTTCTATGTAGGCCCGAGTGTTCCTGACTGAATTGGCCATATGCGTAGATGGTGTTCGGGTGGTGGGGAGGGGGCAGTAATGCATGTCGCCTTTCCGGTTTGGTAGCAGGTCTCTTAAGTCAGACCCATGCAGGACTCTGATCCTCATTAATGATGGTTATTTATCAGAGATCTCATTGTGTAAATATTTTGTGAAATACTCAACCCTACAATATCATCCCAATATCAGCATTGAGGTATTTGATCAAAACATGGTGATATTTGATTATTGCGCGGCCTAATATAATTGTAACTACAGGTATAGTGAAATCTGGATTTGAAATCACCCAGTGTCAGTCAGTGTCAAAATTCCTGGCTCTATGCACTGTGAATTTGTGTTATAAAACAATAAAAACATTAAAAAGTCAACACTTTTTATGGGCGCTAAGTGTATTTTGACTATAAAGTTGTCACAGTAGCTATAAAAAGTAATATCAGTGCCACAGAATGAATCATTATCCACAGATGATGGGCCAGAGGTCTTTACCTTATCAGTACAGTGTTGAAGTTGCCCATCTCCAAATCCAGCCCCTGGTTCTCAGCACGAGCCAAACCAAACCCAACAGCCAGGAACATCAAGGTCAGAGTTACCATCCGTGTAAACACAAAGCTGATTGCCCACAGGTCAAACCTGAAGCACACAACACAGCGACAATGTGGTCAATAAAGAAATAAGACAATAATAATATAGAAAGTTACACGGAATCATAAAAGCACATGACACAGTAGCTAAGAAAGTAGTCTAGTCAACAGCAATGAAAGCTTGACAAAAAAGTGAAAACCACTAAACACAGTGAGGTTACTTACATTTTCTGATGGTTCTCATCAGTGAAGTAAAATAGTCTAGCGATGTGGAAGCCCAGCTCTGACACATACTGCAGGAAGAGGAGTACCAGACCCACACGACTCAAACTACACAAGATAGAAGAGAGAAGCAGGTGATTGACTGGGTGACAAAGAATAACACATCCATATAAGGTTCAATGAAAACCACATACAGTAAAAAAAAAAAAAAAGGTCCTTTTGCTGGATGCTTACTTTAACAAATAGGCTGCAGCAATGTGAAGTAGATACAGGCAGATGTACTGGAGCTGACGAGGAATCTCCTCCTGTAAAACAAACATTCATTTGCAAAAGGTACTGTAATTTTTATATCCTGGAGCTTTTAATTCTTCACTCTCTGTCTAATGCACACACATGCAGACACAGGAACACACACACCCAGAGCTTATCTAGTCACACTCCAGAACTCCTCCAGTTCCCAGGGCCTCCTTACTGACCTTGCGTACTTTCTGGAAGTAGAGCTCCGGCAAGGCGTGGAGCCAGTAGGCCAGCTGAGTGAGGTAGAAAAACTTCACCTGAAACCTAGAGCACACACACAGGCAGACAGGCAGAGGGAAAGTAGGAGAAAGAGCAAGGAGGAGAGAGTCAGTAAAATTTACACAGCTGCCCCAGTGATACATTCCTGCTCTGATTTGTTTTCAATGACTGTACAACTGTTAAAAAAAATAAACCCAGTTAAGAGTAGACACAGACAAATAATCCAAAAATGGATTACCAACAGACCAAAGCAAGCAACGGGGGGTCCAAAAGTCCCTGGACTGACTGTGTGGCAATTATTATGTAGTGCTTTGAGTTTTCAAAACTTTACTAAGTGTGTTATAATCTGAGTTGGTAAGGGCTTTAAGATGGCGCCTGCATTTTTATAGATGGCCCTGTTTCAAAATCTAGTTTTAATTGTGAATATTTTAGTCAATATTAAAGGGATACTTTGCTGATTTTCAACCAGCTTTGTGTCATAACACTGTGGGGAGGTATGTGTAAATTAACTGTGGTAAACTCGCTCTATCTTACAAGCACCCAGATCTCCCTGCTCTTCTTCCATCTAAAATCCGCCTAATAACAATCCAGCAGATTTTTGCTAGCTGTAGGGCTGTGTTTGAACTATAGATCGTACTTCCACATTTTTGTATGGCCGCCACCACGGACACAAAGAGTATAGAAGCGGTTTGAGAGAGAGACTCGCCCCTTTCTCTCAGATGCAGACCAAACTCAGATCAAACTGTCAACCTAGGTAGCGCTGATCAAATCCAAACCAAGGTTATATTAATGTATTGCCTGATTCTCACCTGAAATGTTTTTTATAAACATATTTAAGTGCACTGTTTGGCTGTAATTCAAGAATCTGTAAATAGGAAGTGAGTGCTACACTGTTCCGTGTATTATAAAAACAGGCAGAGAAGACTGAGATCAAAGGGTACAGGTGACCGGTGAATAAATGAAGAAGCAGTTATTTCCTCAGTCAATGTTTGATGTTACTTTTCTCTATTCATTCATTGGAGGGCATTTTTCAGCCCAGGACACATGTGCCTACCTCTGCTTTTCAAAATAAGGTCTTAACAGTAGATACAAGTAGATACAACATACATGTGGAAACATGATTAATTGGATTATATTGCAAGACATGTAAAAATATATAGGGATCCCCCTCTACGGGTGTATATGAGGGGGCCCACTTTTGAAAATGTTGTCACCCTGCCTGTATTTCCTAGCAGCTGACCTGTATGTACTTTACCTTCTTAAATGAATTTGTATTTAATCAAATTGTAACTACACTAACGTAGGGTTGTGCAGGGATCTATACTGGGGCCCAGTTATTTTTTGCCCCTGTTCCAACCAGCCCTGGGGTAGTCAAAATAATGCAATCTCAAAACAACTTCTCCGACAAGGAGCTGAACATTTTGAATACCAGTTAGCAATATCCGTCAGCTTTAAAAGAGGTATTAAGAACTTTTATATGTGACTTTTTCAAAGCTTAAGCCACCTAACCATACTCTAAAGCAGCCAAAATATCTGTTAACACATTCCACAAAATACAGCGGTGTTTTAACATTTGTCTTTATAAAGCAAAAATGCCAAAAGTTCACTGCTTCAGCTTCTCAAATATGAATATTTGCTCATTCTCTCAGTCCTCTATGATATCAATCTAAATACCTTTGGTTTTTGGACTACTGGTCGGAAAAACAAGACGTCTGGATGTTGACTCAGGCTTTTGGACATTTTGAGGGGCTTTTTTTTTATGAAAATAAACTCTAGTAGCAGCCCTGGCATGTGGTTCTACAAAAAAATGCGTATATGTGGATACTTTTAAAAATATATATATGTATTGTTGATTAAGTGTATCTTGCTGAGCAGCGCTAAAACTGTATATGGATTTTTTTTTATGTAAATATACAACTGATAGAGCAAAGCAGTCATACCTGAGGTGTACATGGGGATAGTTCTCCCAGAGGCTGCTGGGATGTAAGAGATATCCTTCCTGTGTAAAAAAAAAAATTCAGAGAAAAGAGCACTTTAGTGAGTGTGTGTGTGTGTGTGTGTGTGTAAGTGAGAAAGAAAAACACGAGCTGTCCTTGATAAGAGTATGTGTGTGACATTTCCTTGAGTAGGAAGTTGTTACTGAACACCACATGATAAAAATCTCACTCACTGTTATGAGGATGTAAAAACTCCACACACTCGACACCAAGTGAAACACACACAGCTGACCCGACTCATTAAACTTGGTATTCTTGCTCTTGGAGAGGTGGAGACGCCGGTTCACCTTCTGCAACATGAACAATAGAAAAGCATCACATGAATGCAGCTTGGAGCCATCATAATGGGTTGTCTCGTTGACTGCTGAGAAACTGTCACGCACAAGGAAGTGCCGCAGTAATACACATAACTGGGACAAGAAAAGACAGCAGACACTATTTATGGCTGCTGCTGAAAACCTTCCCCTGAAGAAGTATTCCTTTCAAGACACTTCGGAAACCGTGGCGATGGTGCTAAAATAAAACCTTGTTCCTCCTGGCTGGCCTATTTCTAAACAATGACACAAGGACTCATACCTTCAGATGGATTAAATGCTGCTCTGTCTCTCTCTTCCTGTCTCCATAACTCTATCCCTGAGAGAACGGCAGCGATGGCAGCCTCGCTCATTTAGTCTGGAAAACAGGCAGTCTGCTGCTCTTGTAGTTTTTCATGTTATGTTTAAATGACATTTAAACAGAATTGTTTTAAAATATTAGAGTGCAACAGGATGCAAACACTGTAAGTATACATTTCCATGTATGGTACTTATATATATTTGCAAATAGCATACCCTTGCTAAGTAAAAGGTAAATAGGATGAGACATTAAAGAGATTTTTTTTTTCCAGATTCAAAAGTTACAAGAGTTCCTACAGCTTAAGGTAAGTAGGATTCGAGCCTTTTAACGGCTATATTAATGCCACTACAATTAAATTTAAGAGCAATTTTACAATTAACTAAAGTGAAGTAATAAAAAACATGCATGAACTGACTTCGGTTACTAAAGGCTAACGGCAATTTTGCCCAAATATTTTTTGTAACATAAAACATGCCCTTTTGAAGACATTAATTCGAGCAGGAGTCAGTACATTATTTTTATTTATTTTTTTAAAGTTACCTGTTATTTTCAGATTTCACAATGCAGCATCAGAAAAAAACAACATAAAACACTATGTCTTAGCATTTTTAAGAATTTAAAAAATATGTATTGTAACATAAAACATGCCTTTTTGAAGACGTTAATTCAAGAGTCAAAAAATTATTTCTTTTTAAAAAGTCACCAATTATTTTGAGATTTTGCAATGCAACGTCACAAAAAATCATTCATAAAATATGTATGTATGTCTTAGCATTTTTAAGAATTTAAAAATATTTATTTAAGATATTCTGACACAGATTAAGGCCATATTTTTAGATAAATGAATTCAATGCCTTTTAAGACTTTTCATGGCTCATTTAATGCCACTCAGATTAAATTTCAGAGCAATTTTAGAATGAACAAAATTAAAAAACAAACAAACAAAAAAACAACTGACATGAGTTACTTGGGTTAGAGACCATTTTGCCTAAATATTTATTGTAATGTAAAACATGACTTCTTGAAGTCATTAATTCGAGAGAGTTGGTAAGTAATTTCTTTTTTAAAAGTCACCAATCATTTTTAAATTTTTTATACTGCAATGTCAGAAAAGAAATCATAAAATTCTATGTCTAAGCATTTTTAAGAATTTTAATATAATATATATATATATATTCATTTAAGACATTTTAATACAGATTAATGCCTTATTTTTAGACTAATTAATTCAATGTATTTTAAGACTTTGTAATGATCCCTGATTCTTCATTTTCCCTACTATTGATGGAATATTGTAATGCATGTCTGTACCTAATAATATTAATAATATTGCTGATGACTCCTTTCAATAATATTTATTTCTATGGGTCCATCATTTCTGAATTATTTCCTAACATCCATTTGCATCCTCTTATCCAGGGTCGGGTCACGGGCCAAGCAGAGCACCCCAGATGTCCCCCTCCCCAGCAATGCTTTCCAGCTCCTCCTGGGGGACCCCAAGGTGTTCCCAGGCCAAACAATTTCCAAAAAGTTCCTTGGAATTTGGTAGTAATTATGGGGAACATAGAGACAGTGTTGAATTTGTACACTAGAAATTATGTATTTCAAATTAATTTCAGCTTAAACTAGAGAGTCTTTCAGTCGGTGTACATATAATCCAACATGGAGGATAGAGTTTCCTATTATAAATTAATAATGAATGGATATTTACTTGGGGATAAAGTAACTCAAAATAGTACCAAGTTATACATATATCTTTTACAGGAAAATTCCTAAGAAAATATGGTGCAGTAAAATAAAGGGTTACTCTCATTCTAGGCTGTTATTATAGTATATATATTTTATACAGTACCTTTTTATGTATTTCACTCTTGACAGTATAAACACAGTATAGCAGGACCTCTGTGTGTGACATTAGCTACGCCTCCTCTTGTGACTGACTGCTGCATTGTGCTGAGTACTTACATCCAGAAGATACTCCTGCACTACCGCATGGAGGATGATGGCGATGAAGAAATAGAAGAGGATGGTGGCGGAGTCCTTCCATCCGTAATGGTACAACGTCACCTCGCCCTCTAAGCACACATAGGAGAGGTCAAACACAAACGCAGCACATGTTTGTTAAAACATCCTGGAGCAGTGTAAACCTATTCTGTGATCACTATTCAGTGCCGGTAATATGACGCAACATGAAGGAACAGCTGCAGCAGAAGTGAAACTGTGAACTGTACGAGTTAAAAATGTGTCGATAAGTCATAGACTGTGAAAATGAACATTAAATAAGAACTGCTCTGCATACCTGGTGACTGTGTGGTGACATTGTACTGAGGCTGAATGAACAGTATGGCCGTCTTGGCTGTCGCCTGGAAATTAGATGAGATAGTAATTAGCAACATATTTCAGTGAACCTCAAGAGGCCGGTCATCAAAGTATCATCGTAGTATAAGTGTGTGTTTGTAACAGGTGTCTGTGTGTGCTTGTGAGTGTGTGAGGCAGATAAGAGAGCCAGTGAGAGTCCTCGCTTTTCAGAATATATAATGTTGTTTATAACACTGTCAGTCAATCCTCCACTGTGGCATCATAATAACCTGCTGGGAGCTGAATTCCTTAAGTAGCACTGCTGAGAAATCTGTCTTGCATGACAAGGCTTGTATTGACTTGGGATGTGGAAGAGGCTACAGAGCTTCCCAAATTATTCAGTGACAGCATCCTCACAAAGAAACTCAATAAAACAATGTTTCCCAACCTTTCTGGCTTGAAACCACTTTTGATGCAGCTGCAGGCCCCTGTTACATGTGTCTGTGAACTGTGACTACGTTCAATGAACTGGTGATTTCAGCTTCAATTGTTTCATTTTCATTGTGATCTATGTCAATACAGAGCCTACGCCATACCCTACGCCGTAGCCTGACGTGCACCGCCCCAGAAGTGTAACTACATGTTGTGGCGACGCAGACCTCCTGTCTATTTTTATGAGCTGAAACCATTTCCCTCAGTGGAAACAAAGCTTTTATTTACTTTAATTTCACAGATAATAAACAATAAATTGTGTAAATAATAAAGCCTCGATAATAAACAATAAATTGTGTAAATAATAAAGCCTCCACAAAAATAGCATTTTAAGTCCTGTGTGAGATTTATGCTGGCTTCATATGAGCAGAGGAAATCTCCTCTCGTCGCTAGGCTAATTTATACAATGTAAAATGCCATAAGCTTGTGCTAATAACGTTAGCATGTTATATTTGTTTGGAAAACATGTTTAGTATAAGACAGTTGTTTTGTCTGTGAACCTTGTGAGCGGTAATGGAGCCGAATTTTGTAACGTTACCTTTGTTAAATGTTGCCGTTGTCCCTGGCTTCATATGAGTAGAGGAAAAGTCTGCTAGCCCCTAGGCTAATTTATACAATGTAAAACGCCATAGGCTTGTGCTAAAAACAATAGTATGTTGTATTTGTGGGGGAAATGTGTGTTTTGAATGAACTAAACTTTATGGCACTTCACAGAATCACCCCGCCGCCAACTAGTGTTTTGGAGGTGTAACTACAGAGTGACAGTGATGCTATAGCGTATCGAGTTGGCACACAAGTACAAATCCTGCTTTATTAGCCTAGGCTTCTGTCCAGGGGTCCGGGGGAATCCTCTCCTTGCGCTTGTGTTTTTTTTGGTTTTTTGTTTTTTAAATAAAGCTCTGTTTTGATGCTTTTTATGCACTCTGCCACTTCATCTAAATTCAAAGTACAAAATAAAATCCCAGTGTGAACCAATTAAGTCGGACTTAGACAATGATTGGCGGGCCACCCTGCACCCTATCGCAGGCCTGGTTTGGCCCATGGGCCACAGGTTGAGTATCACTGCTCTATAAAGAAATCATTTCCCAGAGTCCAAGGGGACATTTTGAGGTTGCTTGTTTTATCAGACCAACAGTCCAAAACCCACAGATGTTCAATATACAACACACAAAATGAGGAAAACAGCAAAGCCTCAAATGTGAGGAGCCAAGACTCTGAAAATAGCACGCATATTATGCTTGATAAATAGTTTAAGCAATACAAATTGTTGTCAGTTGACTCATTTGTTTTTCGACTAGTGAATTTAACATTATGAAAGATGATAGATATGCCATTTTGAGTCTCAGATATCTTTCCCACGCCATTCATCTGTTGTGGGCCCTCACATTTATCATCATCATTTATTTATATAAGTAGGACATAATTGGATTTTGATAACATTTTGTCTGAAGCATTGTAGTGATATGACTTGAAGAGTCACCCTGAAGGGACCCTGTTGGACCCCTGGCCCCAGCTTGGACACCACAGTGCAACAAGTCACCAGTCATTCCTTGCGCGCCGAGGCCACAGGTGACCTGTCAAAGTGTCAAATTCAAGAACAGCTTTAGCCCTGTTGTTCTCTTTTTTGCCGAAACTAGAAAATGAAGGAAATCCCCTACTTAGTTTTTACTCGGCCAGCTGTGTGACCTAAACCAGTGTTCCGGATTGAAACTTTGCTAAAACCTTGAGCAGCAGCCTGGTGAGTCTGTTTGAGGGCACACAGCAGAAGCTTTTAGCTAATAAATATTTCATTAATACAGTCACTGTCTGTTAATGTGAAATTCCTCCAGGTCAAAGCAGTCTTTAGAGAGACAGAGCCAACGGAGAGCCAGCAGCAGCGGTTCAAAGATTGAGACGTGGCAGTTAACTACCACTGTCGAGCTCGCGACGAAAACCATATCGCTTCCGTTTAAGATTTTCATAATATAACCCCTCACTGTCACACGTCCGCTGGAATCCCATGCTAAGCAACGGCGATGCTTTTAATTTGAAGGCCTCAAACGCTTCACTTCCTATTTCAACGGGTTCTCTTCGCTAACTGACAAATGTTGGAATCAAAATGTTGCAGCGGTTTGTCTTTGCTGGAAACTGGAACAAGACTTTGCCAAAAGGGTAAATTTAGGAAGGAAATACGTTACACTTTGTTGTTTTTAAGTAACAACTTATGTCTACGCCAGCAAATGTGTTCTCAACTGTATCCCGGTTTACGAAACTCCTTTTGAAATTAAAGTATCACGAGCAAGACAACGAAAACTTTAAACATAACGTTTTAAGCTAACGTTAACGTTGCAATAAACGGCTAAAGTCGAAGTTTATATCCTGCAGTTGTCAGTTTTAAGTTGTTGGCTCAGTTTAAAATGATACGTTGCTACTTTGTGAACAGAGCAACATTCATTGTTCACAAAACTTGTAAAAAACTGCAGCAAGTCAGCCACCATATCCGCGGAACTGATTCAACTGATAAAAGCTAAGATGCAGTAACGTAGAGCAAGCAAAACATTTTTTACAAAGCAGAAAGATGATTTCGTTACGTTTAGTACGCTTCCACTTCGCACCGAGTTACATCTTTGAATATGCAGCAGGCTTGCCATCTTAAAACAGCTGAGTGAGACGAGGGAAGAAAAGAGAATCTGAGTTCATCTCACCTCAAACATCAATCCAATCAAAATGAAAATCACGAAACTGAAGACGATGTCGGCATGGTTTTGAATTAGGAACTCCTGGCTGAAGAAAGGGTAACTCTTGTTCCTTCGGCGAAATGCCATGTCAACCCAATGGTGTTTTCCCTGCTATTTTATAAATCAGAATTTTTCTGACTACGAAGTTCAGGAGTTAACTTTCTCACTGGTATGCGCATGCGCGACTTCTTAAAGGGCGAGTGCCATAAATACCTTCTTTGAGGCCATTTCCACAATAAGTTCAGTCTGTGCTGACAAAAGACCATTTCAACCTGAGTGATCACAGCACTGCACGTTTTAAATGTTCCAAAACACTGAAAAACAATCCTTTGATGGCATAAATTTAAAAAACATTCATCAAAGTCTGAATAATTACACACACTTGTATTCCAGTCACCCCAATATGTAGGCTATTTATTGCTTATTTAAAGCCACCAGTGGCCTTGCACTTCACAGTTCAAAACTTCATGTAGGCAGTCACCTAGGTGCAAGAGCAACCCCAGCATCATTTCACGGCTTTGTTAGTGGATTTCATCCCCTTTACATAAAAGAAATGAGCAAAAATGCATTTGTGCCCCAGAAATAGCAATCAAGAGCACTACAAATGTCACTACAAGTACCTCATCAGCATTTTTTTTTTCATTTTGTTACATAATAGACAGTGGAAAGCTTTTTATAAAGAGATAGTTTGGATGGTTTGAAGTGGGGTTGTATGGGGCTCTATTCATAGTCGGTGTATTACATACAGTAGATGTCAGTTTGGAGAGGCAGGGTGGAGTCAGACATGGAAGCTAAACAATGTACTGCTGTGGAGGGGTCAGCAACAAAAAATCTTTTAGCCACCTCAAAAAAATCTGTTTCAGTTTAGGTGTATGCTTTAATGAGAGTGTTTTCACTGCTTAATCTTTCCATCAGACAGCCCATTTCGACAGGGAAGCCCTTGATGGCTTCTCCATCTATGCTCTCGTCAAAGCCACCAGACTCCATTGACAAAAACAGTAATTTTAGCTCGCTGAACACGGGAGCTGCTGGTCTACTGCTGCTTCTATCAATCAATTCATTTGTGTTATTGTGCGACCTTTGGTGAATTCAAACTAACTCTTTTTAATGCAAGAGTCACACAATAACACTAACAAACTAACTGCTCATGGTAGACCAGCAGTTCCTGTGTTCAGCAATGTTGAATCACTGTTTTGCTCAATGGAGTCTGGCTCTGAAGAGCGCAATAAAACAGCTTCATTTTCCTGTTGGAAATTTCTGTCTGACATCAAAGTAAAGCAGTGAGAATATTCTAAATATAGCATACACTTTAGCTGATACTGATTTTTTTTTTAGGTGGCGAAAATACATTTTGTTGCTGACCCCTCCACAGCAGTACACTGCTGAGCTTCCATGTAGGACTCCAGCCTGTTTCTCCAAACTATAGGGGCATGCTGACCACCATCTATTGTATGTAAGTACTGTCTATGGATAAGTGCTCCATGCAACACTACCTCAAAAAATCCAAACCATCTCTTTAAAGGGTAGCTTTGGTATTTTTCAAACTGGACCCTATTTTCCCACATTTTTGTGTCTAAGTGACTAATGACAAGTGGCTATTTTTTAATAGGTCCAGTTTTGGGAGAGAGTGCTCCAGCTGCAGCGGTGAAACGGGATGAAATGTACTCAATGCAATTGTGCACCGTCAGTTTATGTCAATTAAAAGTGCTTGTTTTTGCCACTGACAGGCTCAAATTTTTACAAGTGTTTGACAACATTACGGAAAGGACCCTGCAAAGAAATGAAAAGTTTTTTGTATCTTTCGTTGGTCTGTTTGTTATTGTGACCAAGTCTCGCTCAAGGAGAAGTCCTGTTCAGAAGTCTTGCGAGAGGTGATTTGTTGCGAGAGAGTGTGTCAGGGAAGAGTTTGTTGTGTTGCAGTACAGAAAGCATAGCTTAGTGTTATCTAAAAGATTTTCATTGCCATGCCTGAATATTGTGGTAATTTTAACAATGCGGAAAAGTCTGAACAAAACTTTGCCTTAAACGACACTTGGTTACAAACACTAACAAACAGAGCGGATCTGAGAAAGGTGAGGAAAAGCCTTTGTTTTCCCTGTAGGTTGACTTCCGTATTCCATTATCAAATACGTAGAATAACAATATGAGCCTGACAGTGGCAAAAAGAAGCCATTTTGAAGGATGTAAATTGATGGTGCACAACTACCCTTATCTATTACACTGCAGCCGGTTTCCCTCAATACTGGACCAATTTTTAAAAATGTTGTCACCATTAGTCACTTAGACACAAAAACATGGGAGAAAAGGGTCCAGGTTCAAAAATACCAAAGCCTCCCTTTACAGTAAGTGCCTGAGACATTTTTTCCCCAACATAATGTAAATTCAAGACATTTTAGCAATTACATGGTCAACATGTAAATCAAGATAAAACATCAAACACAGTTTTTGCCAGGTTGACACACTAGCCCTGCTCAAAGCAATGCCAGTTGACATGATTATACAAAAAATACAGAATGATATTCTCTGAGGGGATTGGGAATTTTTCTTCTTTTTAAGGGAATAACAAAAAAATCACAGCAATAGACATATAATACAGAAGATACTTGTGCTTTTAAGAAGCCAATGAAGCTCTGGCTTACACTGAGATGGTAAAGATTGAGAGGTCAGACACTCCTGTCCCCTTTAGATCTAGGAATAGCTTCTCTATTCTCATAACTGCTGGCATATATCAACATGAATAACAGCAGTGTCGGTATGTAATATAGAAGCCGTCAGTCTTCTGAGATCATTAAACAGCTGCATATTTCTACTGGTGTTTATTGATATAACTCAGAACCAGTGTTCTGTGTTGCACAGTATAGTTCTTGAGGCTTACGTTAATGCTGCAGAAACAACAGAAGAAACGTTAAGTTAGATAGAAGGCGTTTCTGAGCTCTGTGCACCACCTTTGTGGTCTTCAATATGTCTGATGGAAGAAAACACTGCTGAAGTTTTCACCTCTCTGTGTCCAGCATTTAGGCAAAGCAATGCTTTAAGAAAAAGCTAATGTTTATTTGAGAAGAATACTGGCTAGCTTAAGATTATCCCAAATTTGTTTTATAGACTATGCCCCACAGTGTTCTAAATATATAGACATATAGAGGTGAAAGTTCTGCCAGCTTTCTCATCCGGCAGCAGTGAGCAGATGGAAAAGCAGCCTTCTGAAAAGCTGGTGTACTCCTTTAACGTCAGATAAGTCACTGCTGCTCTTTCCCTGATTCTGTCTTAAGAAAGCTAGAAGTTATCGTCTTCGTCTCTTCGTGACATTATAAGCTGCCTCCTGGGACCTGTGAGATGAGGGACACTAGAAGGGGAGTCCATCACTCCAGAGTCCAATTTAGGAGTGGAAGTACAACGTGGCCCGACGCGGCCCATGAGCCCACGGATATCTCTGTGAAGGGCTGGATCGCTTGGGATTGAGTTGAGGCGCACCCCCTGTTCCAGAACCCCCATGTCCCGGTCCAAACGGGGGTTACTGGCACTGCTGGGAGACTGGGGATCAGCGCTGAAATATAACGTCGAACTTGACTCTGTGGGGCAGAAGTATGGCTCCGGACTGTCTCCAAACACGGACTTGCCCTCTGGTGAGCTACGTTTGAAGTCAGATGTGGGTGATTCCATCGGGCTCTCCATCTCCAGACTGTCATCCTCGTCTTCAGGTTGTTCAGTTGATGTGGGCTCGCTCACGCTCTGGAACTCGTCTTTGCAGTCCGACAGAGGTGCCAATCCCTTCCCCTGAGACTCAGAAGTGGAGACCCCCTCGCAGCTGCCTCCTCCTGTGATAGTCATACCCTCGTTACTCTTATACTCTTGGTTGTACTCCTCCATGTCCAGTATGGCTGCTGCTCCGCCGGCCCCGTACGCTCTGTTGATCTTCCCCAGGTCTCCTGTTTTCAGAGCCAGCCGGATTAGGAGCCAGTGGTGGTGGTAGCAAGGGCAGGAGCTGTTAGCCCGGCCCCCGCAGGTTCCTGGGTGCTCCAGCAGAGAACCAGCCACACCTGAGAGGGAGAAGCTGCCGTGGTTTTGAATGGAGGCAGCTGGCAGGCTTTTGTCCCCGAGAGAGAAGGAGGACTCCCCTCGTTCGATACACGTGCTGCCCATGTGGTTGTGGTGTGTGCCCTGGGAGATCTCTGTCGACTTGGGGTGGAGGAACCGGTAGTAAAGGACAAGAGAGGTAGCGCCTGGGAAGAAGGGAACAGAAAGTAGTTGACTTTAGTATACTCAATATGTTTCAATAAACTTGTACTGAGCATTAAACAGCTCACAGTCATTTGATTGCTCAGTGTAGTTTAACAGACTTTCGAAGACACTGTTTATTATTAGTTGCGACAATGTCACGACGGCTGGTAAGAGAACTGAAAGAGGGAGAAAGAGCACGCGCGAGACAAGGATGGAAAATGAGAGAAAGAGAAGGAGGAGGGGCTGCAAGGCGACTTGGTTGGCAGTGTTTCCTTCTGCCTCCCCAGCAGTGGGGGAGACGTGCATCATGCAGTGAAGAGCAGTTATCATCATCTGCATGCCGCATCGCCATTGACGGCCGTGTGCACTAGACTCACCAAGGGGTGCAGCCTGCTCTGCTGAACCTGTCGATCACGAAACTATTTGAAATACTTGAAATAAGGAAGAAAAAATTGGGGAAGTGGTGCGAGGAAACATGTTCAACATGGTACTCCAGCTTCCTCCCACAGTCCAAAGACATGCAGGTTAATTGGTGACTCTAAACTGTCCGTAGGTGTGAATGTGAGTGTGAATGGTTGTCTGTCTCTATGTGTCAGCCCTGTGATAGTCTGGTGACCTGTCCAGGGTGTATCCTGCCTCTCGCCCAATGTCAGCTGGGATATGCTCCAGCCCCCCGCGACCCCCAAGAGGATAAGCGGTTAGAAAATGGATGGATGGATGTTGTCCTTAGTGTATAATCACCTAAACTAAGAATTGCTGTGTTTGAGAATGAGCTGTTTATATCTACATACAGAGTGGGTTGTCTTTCACAGAGTATGCCATGTTGTTCTACAGTAACGCAGCACAGACAAGTCAAACTCTGGCTTTAGAGACAGCTACTCATATTTACGTGAAGGTAGGCAGTTCTCCTACACGCTGTGCACACAGGAGAAGTTTCAGTCCCTGCAACCTCACTTCTTGATGTCATTAAATCCTACACACCTTTAACAAGTTGCACTTAAAGGGCAAATATTGTTTCTAATGCCATAGCTGTGTCGTCCTACTTCATGTTACTTGTAACCTATTTGAATCACCACTGGGGCTGTATTACTCAGACGCTGCAGAAACTATTAGGTGTTTTGACACAAGTCTAATTATAAGCATTGGACGTCAAAACATCTGAGACAAATCTGTTCCAAAACAAAGCTAGCCCAGATCGAGAGGGTGACTCACCGAGGAGAAAGCTACACAGCACAGTGGTGGGAAGGGTCATGCTGTCCCATGATGCTTCGCTGAGGAAGTCGGAGGCGGCCAGAAGCAGAGTAGCGTTCTCCACGAGCATGAACTGAAGGGAGGAGAGAAGGTCACAACATCAGTCATCTGCAGGCAGCTTTACGTCACTGTAAGCTAAGCTCGCAGAGGTGAGGATGACAGTGCAAACTATCTGCCTGTGTGTGTATCTGTGTGTGTGTGTGCAGCTGCCCTGCTGTGTACAAGTCAGTGAGGCAGTGCTGCACGTGGAATGCAAAATATTGAAAACAATCACCAGAATGAAATGCACAGCAAACAAGAGTCACGTCTTACTGCATAAAAACTGGCCATGCGGAAGCGCGAGGGTCCGTCTTTGACGTTGAGGAAGAGGAAGACGTGTACGAGCCCCATAATGCCGTTAAAGGCACGCCAACACCAGGGGCCGGTGCAGATGTCTGGCTGCTGTGATACCAGCCAGAAGGAGGCCGTTAGCCAGTGGAAACCTGGAGGTCAATGTAAAAATAGATTAGGGGATACAAGCACGATAGGGAATCCATATGCAGTACATCAAGCTGATGCAGAGAAGCAAGTAAAAAACTGGATTAAGAGGACAAGCTGCATCACTCTGGGGATATTTATATCACTGAACTTGAGTATAAATGAATGAGAATCTCCACCTTGAGTTCTATTTGCATGTGTGTACTCTCTAACTACACAACTATACAACCCTTTCTGTTTCTTTCAGAAAGGTGCCAGACTTAGGTGTGAGCTACACAGACATGCCCACAGAGCTCTCTGCTCACCTGCTACTCCACAGACCCACCAGTTAAAGACCCTGGCAAAGAACATCAGGCAAGTCACCCTCGCACCCAGCATGCCTGCCCTCCACACCAGCTGGCACAGCAGGGCTGCCGGAGGCATCGCCAGGTGGCCCGGTCGTATCAGACAGCAGGCTCTGCTGTACAGCACCAGCGCCCAGGAAATGGATAGCACACAGAGACCACAGCAATAGGCCACTGAGGGTCAGAACAGAAGGAGGAAATATGAAACATAATATTGAGTAAAGACACATTATCTCCCACTCAACTGACATGCCACAAGCAAGATGTAAAGCCATGCTAAGATCACCTGGGGACATGATGCCCACATCAGTGGACACCACCACATACGCCTGCAGCAGGCTCTGAGGCAGCGTGAGGACGAGGGCCTCCAGCAGCCAAAGGGCAGCAACATCTGCCTGCTGCATGACGGCAGCTCCAAGCTCGGCCACTGAGCCCTGCATGCGCAGCACAGACCTCATGCAGTCCCATAACCTGCCAGGAGAGGGAGACAGATTCCAGAGAAGTGATGCACAGTAACCTCCTGGTACAGATTTCAATGACAGAATATTTCTTTAATGTACTTGATTGGTTAGTCTCCTACGAGGGCACCCTGACGTGAATCCGAACATCACATTCTATATGCAAATGATGCTATACTTTGTAATATATATAAAATATCTGGAGTTGCAAAGATCTTACCTTTTGAAGATGCCCAAGTGCAGTATGTGTATGACAGAGAGGTAGCACCGCCTGTCATCCCCGTCATCGTAGTACCATTTCATGCTCAGCAGCTGGACTGCTGTCCCCGGGAGAAAGAGGCCGAGAGTGAGGCCCGCCCACTGCGTCTCCTCATTCCAAAGGTAAAACCCTATACAATAGATCACTAACACGCACACAGACAACAAATACAGACATGCAAATGCAAAAAAGTGTAGGTATTCTGTGTTTCTGTGTCTAGAGAGACATGTTTGTTTTCAGTTAAGAGTTCACATCATGCAGTTTTTTTTAAGGGAAACGGATAAAACCCAGCTTGTGTGTGAGGATTTGTTGAGAGCTGCAGAAACCGGCAGAGTCCTTGAGAAACTGAAGAGCACATCCACCTTGCTCAAGCGTCCTTTAATTTAACAGGAGGCTGATTTAATGTGATGATATAAGCTCCACCAAGAAGGGACCAGGGTGTGACTCCTGGCTGTAACACACTCTGCAATCATTTGTCTTTCCTTACATAAGTTTTCTTGCACCGTGAAAATAATAAATTATTGATCTTTTTTTTTTCAGCGTGGAGACCAGTCCCAGCAGCAGCAGCACAGTATTTTTTATCCTGTGGGAATGGTATACCTGCTGGAGGCAAAGTCACACTCTGTACACAGTCACCTTGTCTGTCTTGTGTCCTGCCCTTGCCCCATTGATCTGCTTAGTCAGGGAGTTGTCACACCTGAGAGGGCTGCACTGTTCTCAATGCAGACTCCGGATGTGTATTAGCTGGAAAAACTCAAGCATTAACACTAATAATAATCGTAATATTATAATAATAATGCATGTTTTTGAAGGGTGGGTGCAGGACAGATCTAATAGGTGAGCATTATTCCTGTAAACGACAGCTGAATGACCCTTAGAGGTCCAGGGGCCCCAGCTTGGCTAACCAATGCCAGTGTTGCACAGCCATGCATTTACATCTAGCTAGGTTTGCCCATTCAATAGTAACGCCCGTGTAACAGCGTCACCATTTGAATAGTGTTTCCAACCTGAACTACGGCTGCTGCTGGAAAGCTCCAGCACGTCGCACCACGGCTGAGCACCAGCCCTTTTTCATTCATTCACAAACGAAAATGTCTCCACACAAATCCAGCACTACCCATCCATGTTTTCCAATAGGCTTTAGCCCGCAGCAGCACACTAGCAGCCCGCCAGCGCGGGGAATTTTATGCCCACTTACGCGCGGTCCGTTCGGCCACGATAACCAGCGCCGACGCGCCGAGCAGCGCCGCCTGGCACCACGCTATCCAGCAGCCGCTCTGCCGGGCCACCGACGGCATCCTGCGGACGACCGCCCCAGCAGCGTTTATCATGATAGGGCTAGGTGGGACAGCGAGTGCACCGGTGACATTATCCCGGGCATCCTTCACCCTGGGTACATCCGCTCCCTTCTTCTCCCGCTGCCTGCCTCCCGTCAAAAATATGTGACGTCACTGCGCGCTTTTAAAGGGGCATCAGTTTACCGAGCTGTAAGTGTTACTGTACAGGGCTCACCTTCCCTCCACCTTGGCTCCGAGCTCTGACACATAAATGCTTTAATGTTTTATTAGAGGGGTCATCTTACTTATTTCCTCATGATGGACTTAGTGTTTAGAGTCTAACTATCCTGCCATAAAGAGCAGGGTTTCTTTCTTTTCAGGAATTATTCAGCACCATGCATGGACGTATTATGTGACAATGGGCCCCCGGGCACAGATATACAAAAGGCCCCACCACCTCTCCTATATAGGAACAAGAGGCAGACTTTATGGTAGTTTTGCCCTTTTTGTTGTTGCTTTGTGTCTCTCTTGGGAGTTTGTGTTGTTGTGTGGCCATTTTGTGTCTCTGTGGTTGTTTTGCCCATTTTTTTAAGGTTATTTTGTGACTGTTTACAGTTGCTTTGCATCTCTTCATGGTCCTTTTGAGTCTCTTCCTTATTGATATTTGTTAATTTGAGTGGCAATTTGCAGGTGAAGGCCATGAGGGCCTGCAACACTTTGGGCTCGTTCAGTAATCCATTGTTTTATGTTGGAGATAAATAATATTATTTTACTGCTTCCTGTCAGGTCATTCCTCTGCCATGTCTTTTCTTGCGAGGAGGCAAAAGAGCTCCAGAGCAGCTGGCTTGCTGTGACCTGATCAGAAGTCTGGCACTGGCATTGAAGATCCATGTTCTCTAAGTTATAATTTCTCTCATCACTGGATGGCTGAATCTGAATATTACACCACCTGACACCTTTTTTTTAAGTTGCAGTGTGAGGATCACAGAACGCTACTACACTAAATGTCACAGAGCACATCAGGCCTTCTGCTACAGTGTGTTATATTTTTATGTGTCTGTGCAGCATTCATAAAGTAGTCTCAGACGGGGATGCTCAACTTGCCTTGCCCAACAGCCACTTTTGCAAAATGGCAGGAGGCCAGGGGCCAGCTAATAAACAAACATTAATATTTAATACATATATAATTAGCCTGGATCGTCGATGGATTACTGAAAGGGCCGACTGGGCACAGGCCCAGCGGCCCAAAGTGCTGGGGGCTCCCTGGCCTTCACCTGCCAAATGTCAACCAAAGAGACATGTTCCGAATAGGAAGAGACTCAGAAGTACTGCAAGGACACAAAACGAGCACAATGAGCCTCACAACTACTACAAAAAGGGGCAAAACAACCACAAAGAGACCCAAATTTACCATAAAGAGGTGAGTACCAACTATAGAGAGATGCAAAACAGCAACAAAAAGAGGCTAAACAGCGATGAAGTTTATGTGTCTTGCTCCCATGAAGGAGAGGTGGTGGGGCCGTCTGCATATCTGTGCCCAGGGGTCCATTGTCTCATAGTTTGCCCATGTCAGGAGGTCTTATAGATCCTCCACTGGTGCATTTCTTTGATAAACACGCTTTATTTTGATGCTCTTTATGCACCCTGACACCTTATTTACACATAAAAGATAATGCTTATTTTCATTGTGAAATAGAAAATGGGCTGCGGGCCTCCCACCATCCTGCTGCAGGCGGCATTTTGGCGAACTGTGGGTGTAGTATCACTCCTCTAAGATATAACCTCCGGTTGGTAAATGTCAGATTAATTCTTCTACAGTTAGACATTAAAGGTCTTCTCACAAATAATCAAACATTGGTGGAATATCTCTGAATAAACTGTTGAGTCATCCGTTGTGGCTCTATGTCTGTCAGCAGATTAATACTGAAACTATAATATGAAAGTACATGCAGCAAGCAAAATTAGCAGCAGCATCTTATTGATAGTGAAGATAATTCTGTCGTGTGTTGTTTTGAGTTTTTTTTTTTCCAGGTTGAAGGGATTGGCACTTACTGGTGGTGAGTGTCCCAAGACTCATAACAGGATGTTTGTCTACGTCACCGTATCAGCGCGTTACACACTCAAAGGCAAGTATATATGCCACATGCAAACAAGTGAGGTTTCGTCTGTGGTACTCACTTCATCATTTAGCTCACTTACACTGCATAGTCATGCCTGTACAGTAAATGTCACTTTAAATAGGAGACTTAAATATGTGCGCACATATATAAACAGAAACAGTTTCACACAGCAAAAACTGCAAACTTTGTTTATGCAAAATCACATTTAGTTGTTGTTCCATGAAGATGCTCCAGGGATACAAGAGCAGAAAATGTAACAAATTTCTGTTTTATACATTTAAGATTAATGTTAGCAACAGAATAAATTAACAAAGAAGTATACATTAAATCAAAGGAGTCACTGGTCCCAGGCCATGCTGGTAAAGTCTTGATTCTTCACACGCTACAGCCTGTGTAGAGTAGGCAATCCATGATTGAGATAAGGCTTTACTTCAAATAGGGTAGTAACAGACAGCTGCTGAGCTGACCTGTAAGGATTATATGGCTGGATTAGCAAGGCAGTCTTAGGGCTCTGATATGCAGCCTGACTCCAGCTTGATGCTGGTTGAATGCCGAGGTAGAGGGCTGCCGTGATGCAGCTTAACAGCAGAGCACTCCTTTGCTGAGTTGTAGATGCTCAGCTCAGTCTCCCCCTTTTTGCCATCGAGGTGGCCAGAGGTATGAGTCTCCATCTTCTTTATCAGGTCAACAACATTCCCCTTGTCCATCTCGGCCTCAGTGGCCATGGCCTCGAGCTGCTCCGCTGCCTCGCTCATGTCAAACCTCTCAATCTCTGTGTTAACTCGGTGTAGCTCCTCCGGCGAGTGTCTGTGGGAGGCCGAGGGGGAGAGGGGGCAGAAGCCTTGGAGGTGCACCTGGAGGCTGCAGTAGTGGAGATAGGCACAGGGGCAGCAGGGACACCTGTGAGGTCGTTCTCCAGTGTGGAGCCGTTTGTGGAGCTTGAGGTGGACGAATTGAGTGAAGCGGGCTGGACAGAGCTTGCACTGGTAAGGCCTCTCGCCGGAGTGTAGCCGCTGGTGGGTCTTTAGGTTACTAGTGCTACTGAATCGCTTATGGCACACCTGTGTCAAAAAAAGAGCCAAAGAGAATATGTTTTAGGATCTGTTCGACACAGTTACTGCCTTTAGTTTGATACTATGATGTAATGAAGATATTTGAGGATGATTTATGGGCATTAAAAGCAATAGTTATTCACGTGACATTGTTTGATCTATATGGGGGATTATGTTCGGGACTATTTCTTGGCCAGGAACAGAGACTTTTGAGAGGTCTTTTGGTTTTGGAGAGGAAGAGACTTCTGCAGATAATTTGTCTCCTGGTGAAAATCTGGATTTTAATTTATCAGAGAACTAAAGGTGAGTACACATTAACAGGTGCTGTGCTAGTGGCCTGTCTCCTGTGAGATGAAGAGACCTCTGTGGATAGTTTGGCTCCCAGTAAAAACCTGAGCAACTAACACTAAAGGAATCCTAACTAGGAGTTCACGCTTGGCACACGGGAGAAGTTTCAGATGGTTGCAATCTGCCGTCCTCACCACTAGATGCCACTAAACCCTACACACTGTTCCTTGTAGTTTTTGTATGGATTGAACAAACTAGATATAACTTGTTGGTTGGCAGGTTTTGTTACCTTAGGGTGGAGCCAGACCAGCTGTTTAGCCCTTTTCCAGTCTAAGGCTAAGCTAACTGAGTGTTACCTCAAAGCGCATATTTACTGTAAAGCCGTGAGAGTGGTATAAATCATCGCCATACCTTGCATTCATGAGGCTTCTCCCCAGTGTGAACCAGGTAGTGTTTCTGCAGGTGAGCCAGCTGAGTGAAGTTCTTATTGCAGGTCTGACACCTGAAGGGACGCTCTCCGCTGTGGACTCGCAGATGGACCTGTGGATGGCATGTCAGAGATGAGCGTTTACATTTATTTATTCTGTCAACCTCATGAAACCACAGTGTTTTGCAAGTCAGATTACAGCAGGAACTAACCTTTAGGTTGGACAGCTGCCCAAAGACCTTTCCACAGATGTTGCACTCATACCGGATCTTTCCATTCTGCCTGGTGAGGGGGTAAGACAGGGTCTTGTAGCCAATAATCTGTCCACCTCGCTTGGTCTTCCTGAGGTCCACTGCATCCTCAGTGTCACTCAGAGTGGCAGAGGTGGGTTTGGAGGGGAGGCAATCTGAAAAAGCAGCCATGCCCACGGGTGGTGAGCATCCTCCAGGTGCAAGAGAGGGCAGTGCTCTGCGGAGTGAGGTGACCATGGATGAAGCGCCGGATGTGGCAGGTAGAGTGAGGTCTGTGTGGACATTGCTGGGAGGAGAGTGTTTGAAATCTCTGAGGTCATCTGAGGGGATCTTGAGGTAGTTTTTCCTTTTAGATATGAGGTCCTTGTTGTCTCTGTGCTCAGGTGAAAGAATGAGGTCTTGTTTGGCGTTGGATAGTGCAAGTGTCAAGTCTTTGTGTCCGCTGGCTAGAGGGTGAAGGAAGTGCGCGTAGCCGTCAAAAGGCAGTAAGTGAGATGTTAAGTGAGGTTTCAGTCGATCACTGTAGAACGGGTATGAATGAGGTAGGATGCTGTTAAGGCCGAGTGAGTAGTGAGGCAGTAGATAGGACGTGTGTCTCAGAGCAGGATGAACTCGATCCAGCACAGAGGGCTCTTGGTAAGGTTTGGCTATAACAGGGCTTTGACTGTGCTGCAAGGGGAAGTGCAAACTGGAGGGGAGGGGGACGCTTAGAGCTGGCCTTTTTGCAGCTGGAGGGCTACATGATGGCAGAGGTGGTAGAGTTGCATATCTGTGGCCGTGGATAGATTCTGGGTGGGGCTGGATTGGGTAGACAACACGGGGACACAGGGGAAAAACTGTTGGGAGGTTGGTCTGAGACAAGGGACCGTCCAGGCGTCTGGCGCAGGCAGTGTGGGATTTGGTGGGCTCGTCTCGGAGGATTTCAGAGACGCTGTGTCCTCGTTTCGCTGTTGTCTTCTCCTGAGCTTGACTGTGCTCTGTGGGACAAATACATGACATCAGCAACAGGTGGTCATTTTTAGATATTCAGTAACAGCATCAGCAGGTTGAGTGACACATACACCCATGACATTAATGTGATCATGCACACGAGTTGTTGAAATCACTGTTTATTTTTACTTTTAGAGGTATGTGCTCTAGTCCAAAGCTTAGTACTGCGTGTGTCTTTCAGGGCTGTAGCTACTAAATATTTAAAAAAAAAATTATTACACTTTTTTCAATCGGGGCCCTTGGCCTGTTTCTGGTAGGCCAGTTCAGTAACCCATCCATGCTCAAACAGATTAATCGATTATCATATCGGCTGACAATTAATTTAGTAGTTGACATCTACTATTAATCATTGCCTTTCTAGTGTTTTTGTAAGGTGTATGCCTGTCTGCGCACCGTCTCCCAGACTTGCTCTGGCTCTCTATGAAAGTGGACACCACGTGAGAAACAATAGGTGTCTGATCAGGACAGAGATAGCATGGAGTAAGTGGGTACAGTATGTTATTTGCATTAGAGTGCTGTCCAGTATTTTCCACCACGACCACGACAGGATACACAGGATGAGGAACTGTTTTTTATTTGAAAGTGACCGATGAATCACAGATTTCGCCCGGACACAAATAATCCAAGATGCTTGATGGAGCGGAAAGTTTACAAGTCACAACACAGCTGACCTCTGAACAATATTTATTTTCCACTCAACTCTACACACAGGTCAACCTCATGAAATCTGGGTCTAAATCTGTGTTTTATCTGAGCAAATCCTTCCACTTTGTACCCAGGAAGTCATGTGAAGAAACTCTGCTTTACTGACTTGCTCCAGAATAGACAAAGGACACGAGCTGACAAACAGAGGAAGACAAAATATAGAAGTATGCATGCACATTTCACCTACTCCTGGACACAGTCAACATCAACCCACGCAAACACAGAGCAGCCCTTATCTACTGTGTGCTCCCCCGTGTTACCCTTCCCCCTCTCCTGAGAGGCCGGCTCTCAGCAAACAAACAGCCGAAAATCAGTGAGATATCAATCTGTCAGCGGGTCGCCTTGTCAGGAAGTTCAAGTAGTCACTGGAGCGGTTCCTACCTCTCTTCCTCCTTAAGAGCCAAATAAATAAGGGGAGTCGTGCCAGAATGCTGTCAGCACCTCAGGCAGCCTCTTGTGTGTGAGCGTGCGTGTAAATGAGTATTTTGGTGTGTGCATGCGGTCTCTCCGCTAGCATGTGCGCTCTTTGTGTTTGTGAATGAAAGCCAAATGCTTTGTGTGTGTCACAGAGCTGCCAGCTGTGTTTCTACGTGGAGTTAAAAAAGGGAAACTGAAACATTGCCTAAAGTCTTGAAATTGGTCTCAACTTACACAGGTACTGTGGCTATACCTGAAGACAGACCCTCTCTGCTTTCAGGACTCTACTCTCCTCCTTTGTGTCCTGCTATAACAAAAGGGCCATGGGTGTGACTGAGTAACTTCTTAAACATGCACACAAAGAGCGTGTCAGTCGGCCTGGCGCTTTGATTGGGAGCCTTACTACACAATAACAGATGTGTCTCAAAGCGTGGGCACAGGAATGGTTCCTGGTAACT
This sequence comes from Epinephelus moara, assembly GCF_006386435.1. Taxonomy (NCBI): domain Eukaryota; kingdom Metazoa; phylum Chordata; class Actinopteri; order Perciformes; family Serranidae; genus Epinephelus; species Epinephelus moara. Next base: position 23,738,302 of record NC_065517.1, on the reverse strand, counting down.
CAAAAGGACATACCTCCAACTCTTGGCAGCTCATATCGTAACAATCTAGAACGATAGATAGCACTACAGGTAACGTGGAAAAACATGTATTTTTGATTTTGGGGTCAACTGTACCTTTAAGGAGAAGAGGATATACTTTATTCTTTAATCCCAGAGGGGATACACAGGCCTGAAATACACACACATGAACAAACAAGACCTATACATGCATTAAATGGAGAGATGTCAGAGCAAGGGGGCTGCCTTGGACAGGAACTCCGAGCAGTTGGGGGTTCGGTGCCTTGCTTTACTTAGGAGGTGAACTGGCACCTCTCCAGCTACCAGTCCACGCTCCATACTTGGTCTGTACTACCCTCCAGTTCCCAAGTCCCTATGGACTGAGCTCCTGCTGCCCCCAAGGTGTCCAGAAACAAAGCACCATCCTAAATGAATCCTGCTTCAACTCACACACTTACCATTACTGTCGATTGCCAGTTGGCCCAGTGGAGGGTAATTACAGCGCTGGGCTAATTCGGGGCAGTACCACACCAGGAGCTCCTGCCCCGGCTGAAGAGGTTTGATGGTGTAGAAGTAGATATCCAAACCACTCTGGCACGCCACCAGGTTCTGCTCATCCACACTGCAAGCTGGGTTGACGTAACGCATCCAGTTGCTGCGCTCCTCGTTCAAACCATCCAGGATGTGGTGCAAACACCCCTCCGAGAAGACCTACAGTTTGAGAGATGACGAGATGGGCGATAATTCAGTTAATCATGACACAGTCTGAATCTGAAACCATGATGTCACAGGTTTCCTGATGCCTTTATGGTAAATACTGTATGTTCTTTCAGCTGAGATAGGTGCTGCCAGCATAAGACCGCATAAGAATTTCACGGTATGACTGGATTGTGGTATCGAGTGTACTACCTCGCCCACTAAGACTCTCACCTACCACCTTTGTGGTGAAGAAGTGCTGACCTTTTAAAAAGCTGTTTGAATTCAGCTCATCTAAAGGAGCAGTGTGTGAGGTTTTTTTGACTCACCTTTTTTCTACGATAACTTAAGATCCAGACATTCAGGAGGTCTTTACTAAGAGCTGAATTATCAGGTCATAATCTTTTTCTGATGCTCTTTGGCTCCTAGCGTGGGGGCTGCTAACGACGGTGGCTGATGCAAAATCACGAGCGGCCCTATCTAGAGCCAGCATTAGGTTTGTCCATTCTGGGCTGCTCTAGAAACATAGCGGTGCAATGTGGTGGCCTTCGTGGACGAGGACCCCCCTATGTAGATACAAACAGCTCATTCTAAGGTAGCCAAAACACAACTATTCTTACTGGACCTTTAAAGAGTAGTCTGTCCCTCTCTTTAGATCTGTTCTTCATACTATCTTCTCTTTGTAGCCATGCTGTCAGTTGAGTCATGGCAGTAATGTTAACACATTGTCTGTGTTATGGCTGCTGCAACTTTCGGTCAGGGGTTGCATGATTTCAAGGCTGCTGACTCTAAACTGTCGAATTACACAGGCACTTGTGTGTAATGGAAGATGTCCCGATGCTGCTGATTTGTAACATAACAGCTCTCAGGCTCAAAACCACTTCCTTGCTTAGTCAGTGTGAGAGTTTATGAGTCTGGAGGAGCGCGGACATGTGTATGGTGTATTTACTGGCAGCGACACCGCTGCCGAGGGAAGCGGAGAGAGAGGAGAACCGCTGCGTCACTGAAACCAAACAGCTGTGTGTGTGACCTCAGGCAGCCATGCAGAGAACTGGCAGACACACATTCACAGTGTATGCACATTTAAAACCATTTGATGTAGCAGCATTTAAAGGTACCCTAGCACCGGCACACCGAGTCATACTTTCACAGGATGTCAAGCGTTGACCACAACTGCTAACTCGTGCCAGACCACAGCCTCAGCAGCGTCTCCAGATGGAGATACAGGATGTGAACAGTTGTGTAAAAAAAACACATCAAGACGGATCTCACTTGCACACATTCAGCTCACTTACCCTCCAGAAGTACTTTCTGTCAGCGTCTTTCGGCAGCGTTTCGTCGGTGTAGCTTTCCCCCACCAGAGGGCCGAAACGTGTCCCCATAGGAATCAGCTCCTTACTGGTCACCCCGAGCACCTGTTCAACAAGGAGGACATGAAACCATCAAACGACAGAGTGGCTCACAAATTGGAGGTCTGAGCGAGCAGCCGGATGCACTCAGAGCTGAGAAACGTAATTAGAGGGATGAGATTCTTGGGAATACAGTCCTTATCTCTGGCTCTCCACCCCGTGCTCGTTTCTTGGTGATTAAGAAAAAGGATCAGGTCAATTCACTGGAAAATCTCCCGCAAAAGGAAATAAGCAATTAGTTGTTATTGTTATATATTGGACGTCGTGACAGATCTTCCCCTGAGAAAATGAGAATTTTGCCAGGCTGTGACAGAACGTGTCCGTTCCTTCACACGCTGAATATTTCATAAGCTGATTGCACCACGTTATCTTTAGTTTCTCTACCATATTAAAATTTCACCACCACTCTTGTTCTGCTACCTCCAGGTGTGAAACTCACCCCTCCGTCTCAAGCCTCCAGGGTGTGGAAGGGAGGATAAGGTGTCATGGGCACACCCCTACCAGTCAACTGCACTTTGAGCTCCGTGTCCAAATCCCCTAAAGCAATGGTAATGCAGTCTCTCTTTCATCTCGGAGCAATACCGACGTGGTGCATGTAGCTGGGATCAACCACTACATGCTTCACCATAGAGTTTTATCCAGCTAGTTTTATCCCCTTTGTCAGACGGCTCCATTTGAGTTGCCCCTGTGTCACAGATTACTGTAACGTAACCTGCTCTTTGGTGTCATCCAGACTCCAGACAGACCTTATTAGAAGGTCAAAGCGGTGGTACAGGTATTTTGCTGCAGACGGCGAGGCTACTTCCTCTCATCTCACCTGACAACCATCTTTCATCTACAGGGGCTCAACCCTAATCTTGCATAAGGAAACCTAATGTATCCTTTTCATTGATAGCCCACTGAGTTAATCTTTTATCTGCAATTTCCTAGTCCATCCAGCTGAACATAAATTATCCTCTTCTTTAAGTCACTGGAACTGCTAAACACTTAATCCAGATGATGTTTATGGTCTTATACTTAAGGTGCTGGTGCTCTACTTTACGGTGTAATTGTGTGCTGGGACAAAGGGTTGGGAATCTGAGGTAGCTGCTAATCACAGAGACCTCAGGCTGTGCGCCGAGGGGCTCGCCTTTCTCCGTCTTTGCCTCAACACATACACAGCAGAGAGGAAAGGCTGAAATTAGACAACAACATGTCAAGTACTTCCCGCCCCGAGGATGGATGAGTGGATGGAAGGATGTTGGAGTGACGCAAGGACTCGTCAGTTACACAAAACATAAACAATGGCAGTACATGCTTACATACCTCATAGATATATTGATTTGATTATTTTTCGGCGTCTTTTTTACGCTTTGGTTTTAAAAAATGGATGCTAACAACTCTTAAAGCTTAGACAAGTTGAATGCGTACCTCTGTGGAGTCATGGCAGCGTTTCAGGGCAAGGTTTCTGGGTAAGGATCTCTCAGCTCGTGTCTTGCCACTGTTTTCGGACTCTTCCTCCAGAAGTTGGTCCTTCACGATGTAAGTGCACCTCTCCTCAAAGTTTGCCTCGCTCCATGATGTCATGTCTGCGTCATGCGTCTCTGGCATCGCTGCTGCGACGAGTCCTGTGCTTTGCGGTGAACTTTCTGAGGTTAACATGGCTGTGGTGCACGGAGAGGAGGAGGCCTACAAAGAAGATAGAGACATAAAGTGTCTGAAAAAACAGACGATTCTGGCAATGGGAGTGACATCTAATTGTTGACCATTTTCCTTTGACCTTTTCCTTTTTATGTCACAACATAACAGGGAAAGCACAGACAATACAAACAAAAGCTGGAGTACCAAGGGAAGTCAAGTTTTGAATGGAGCTAAAATTAGATTCCAGAGTGCAAGGTGTGACACAGAGGAGGCAGAGGGCAAGTCGGGGATGTTAAGAGGAGGAGAAGTGGTGGAGAGAATCTAACTTTCCCATCAACAGGACACTACACTACTACTACCGGACAAACAAACTTCAAAGTGGAACCTTCGTGCGCACTGCCCCATTGCCCCCACTGTCCCATACATCCTGTGACTCTCCACATCACAACCCCTGGGCTATAAGGGAGGTTCCTGTGCACGTCAGCCCCCGGAGCAGGACCACTTTCACAAGGAAATCAGCGCTCCCAGTGAATCGAGCAGACTTCCTCTGAGCTGACTGAGACTTGGCTCTCAGCCAGGTCTAAAGTCTCTTTCTCTTTCTGTCTGTCTGTTCCTCACTGTCTATACCTTCCTTTTCAGGAAGATTGGTGTCAGGCACCTCAACAAAAAGTTCCCCAAACTGATGGGATGAAACGGTGAAATAGTGAAAGAGAGGAAGATAGAGGACTTGTGATTGAAAGACAATGCTCAGATGTGACTTCTTAGAACTTCCTTTTTTTAGGCTCATCAGTTTGCGTCTGAGATAGTGATAGATAAGGTCTGTGGTGGGTAATATTTGGTAAGCACTCACGTGGTCACGTGAGTAAGACTTAAAGTCAAGTGAAAACTGAGGGGAAGCTTTTTAAACCTGTATGAACAAATATTTCATCAGCGTGCCTCAACAGAAAGACTGTCATTCCCCTTTTTGAAAGTTGTGTTCATAAAAAATCGTCAAGACACACACAGTAATCTGACATCTGTATCTAAAAATGGAACATATGCTGCAATACCAAATTATGTCATCTTATTCTCAGGCAGAGATAAAAAGGGAATTCAGATGAAAGCGCAGAGAGATGAGATTTATGGACAACGTATCATGCTATTTTTTTCTCTGAAGTTTGGTCACCACAGCTGACGCGGAATGACTGTCACAAGTGTGACAGCTCACTCCGAAACCGTCGAAGCCAGTGACACAGCAGAAAATATATTGTGAAAATCATGGCATGAGTCAAAGGCACACAGCTGTGTGGTTCACAGGGCAACATGTAACAGGTTGACGCTAGAAAGCGCTTTTCACCTTACTTTGACATTAATGTTCTGCGGGACAGTGTTGCAATGCAAAAAATAAATTAAAGAATCAGTAAAAAAAAAGCATAACTCCAGCTAATACTTATAAATAAATTAGAAAAATCACATCTGTTATACATCGTAATTAATAAGATGATTTAAAAAGGATGCACACTTACTGTGAAGCCTTGAGAGGAGCCACACATAAGGCAGGCTGTCAGTGCCCTCCTTGAAAGCTTGAGTGTCTCTGAGCAACCAGTGGCTGTCCTCCGTCTCTTATCTTCTCTTTCTCTCGTATAGTTTCTCACCAAACCTCAGTATCCTGTCTACCTGTGCGTGAATGGCCGCGCAACTGAGCACTCGAGTGTGTGACTCTTCCTCTTGCTTCTTACACGGGAGGAGGGAAGGTGTGTGTTTGAGACAGAGAGAGAAATACACTCCCTTTTCCTCTCGTGCTCCCTCCCCCTCCTCCCCTTTGCCCCATGACTCCTCCTTGGAGAGTGTTTGTGTGTGTCACTCTCTTGCCCCGGGGCGTGAGGCTTTCTCTGAGTTGGGGGGGTCACTGGCTGTCACACAGCTATGTCCGGATCAGACAAATACATCTTCATTTTCTGACAGACACTCTCCCACTCCATCTTTGGGTGAGGGGAAGGCATACCTGTGTTGTGTTTGGAAGTCAAGGACTAAACACAGAGGATATGAGGTCATTTTGATGCTTGTGTCATGTGAAGCTAGTTTTGGGAAGTTCTTTTAAAGATGTTAATACATATCAATTCACTTTAAGCTTTTAATTTGTCATAGGAGAGCTTGTTTGCATGCAGGAGTAAATGCAGCACAGCATATCGTCACATTCCTGAAATAACAACTCTTGATCATGACACTCACTCCTCCATCACAGTGCTTGAAAAAAGTCACATTTAAGGCAACAAATGTCTCCTCCTCTGTAATTCTTTTGCGTGTTCTGCAGCTTAATTAGATGGTCAATTTAAAACGACTAAAATACAGTTTGTAAAGTGACACTCGTTGAATATGAAGAAATTTAATATCCAACTCTTCATCACAGCAACAGCTGCAGACTGAAATATTTCCACTCTATGTATCAGTGTTGCCTCTTTACTCACTGATACAGATTGCCGCTAATGTTGAGCTCCAGAGAGAAGTGAAACAAAATATTGTAAAACTAATTTTCAGAAGATGTAATCTGCAACAAAAATGAGGCAATCAGGTCTCCTTTAAATCAATAAATGACAATGACTTTGGGTTAAAATTGGATAGCTAATATCAATTACTTTTGTCATTGATTAGTCTGCCGATTATTTTCTCACAATATCTTAGAGCAGTGGTTTTCAACTAGCGGTCCCCTGAGGGAGTTTCAGGGGGTCCCCAGAATAAAAAGGGAAATAGTTTATTTTCACTATTTAATTTACAGTAAAAGTGAGTCCAGTGTGAGCAGAGTCATAAGAGTGATTGTCCTGATCAAAGGTTTCACTTCCTCCACAGTTATCCCCTCAACTGTAGTTGACAACTACAGAATTCTGGTCTTGATCAAATCTAACAACAAAAATATTTTCAGGTGGAAGTCCCTGAAGTAAAATCACCTATTGTATATCAACATAGGGGTCCTTGACAAAAAGGACCACTAGAGCACAAAGTAATAAAGTAAAGTAAGACCAAGAAAAGCAGCAAATTTTTTTCACATATCACAACCTGAAACTAACAAGTGGTTGGCCCTTTTTTGCCTGACATTGACATAAACGATAAACCGAATATCATAATAGTTGCTGATTAAATTTATTTCCATTGACTTGTTGAAATTGCTAATAATAAAGGCCCAAACATACTTGGGCGGAACATACGCAGAGCGGACTCTGCGGAGGTTCACCCGGTCTAAAAGTGGACGTCCGCAAGCCCTGTGCGCTCAAAGCTCAGATTTTACGGCCGTGCAGACTCCGCTCCGCGCACCAGTGTCACACAAAAGACTGCTTGGCATGTAGTTTTCACATCGCAGGGATTTTTCACGGACATTTTTACAGGAAACTACAACGTGGAAGTGCGCTCGACTATGGAAGCCCGAATGACTGCGGACATTCCTCGCGGAGTCCACTCCGCTTACAGTATGCCCGAGTCTGTGAGCACCTTAAGAATATACTTTTGCTTAAACACCAAGCGACAACCCCCCTGGGGCTGAAAAAGCTGCAGTTCATCAAATGGCCACTTGAGGTTGGCTCTAGAAGCGAGTCAATCTCCATAGACCACCGTGTTAAAATTCCCAACTTTACAGCAGAAATGTAAACATGTTTACAGCCTGGTATAAAAACAGTTTTGGTCTTTAGCTCATTTCCTCCTTCATGCCAACTGTATGGGGGGTGCATTTTTATGTTACTCACTCCTTGGCATTTTATTAAGGCTTAATGTTAATGTACATAATTGAAGGCGTAGCCACTTTGAGTAACAGACTGTCAGATAGTGTCCTCGAGCTCTCAGTCAGATCCATAGTGCCAGCCCCTCACCCAGGTGTACTCATTTCTGGCTCCACAAAACCAAGATGGCGATGACCAAAATGCCGAACTCAAGGCTTCAAAACCAGAGTCCACAAACAAATGGGTGACGTCACAGTAGCTATGTCCATTATTTTATACAGTCTATGTTAAACATTCAAGAGAAAGATAGGGGCACTATGAGAGTAGACACTTTGTATTACTGCCAAGAAAAAAAGGAAACTAGTGATACTCAACCTTAGGCCCATGGGCTGAATCTGGCCCTCGGTAGGGTGCTTGTTGGCCCCCAACCATTTTCTAAGTCACAGTGAAAATAAATTGATTCATACCGGGAATTTTTTGTTTGTTTGTACTTTTTTTAACAAAAGACGTGCCAGATGGGACCCCCCCAAAAGAGGCCTGGGCTAATTGCGGAATGTCCTCAAGTCCCAGAAAAACTCCAATGTACACCTGACCTGTGTGAGGCTGCTGCATCTGGACCCTGGCCTCCTGTCATTTTGCAAAAGTGGCTAAGCTAAGCTAATTGAGTGTCTCTGATGTCGACTATCGGACATAGATAAAAGAACGTACATCTCCTGGTATTTTCTTCTGATTCTCTGCTCTTTTTTTGTCGTCCTTACAGAGGTGTTTGACTGATATAAGTCATGCTGCGGCTAAAGCTCCGCTAGCCGCCCCCAACTAGCCCAGGTTTGTTATTCAGGTTAAAGGGGGAAGAAGCAGCGGATCTCTCGGGCAGCTGAGTGAAGTGAAGCCTGAGGAGGAAGCATCTGTTAGCCCCGGTTTCACTACAGGCAGATTCAGTCGCTACAGGTGCGAGGAAATAAAACCTGAACAGCCAATCAGAGTGATCTCTCTCACCGACAAGCTCCGCCGCCGATTCAACATGCTCAATCAGCCGAAAAGCCACCGACGCCAAAGTGCCGACGGTGCGGGACACACCGCAAAAACTAGGCCCGACTGCCCGACTTTGGTCGGCTTGGTGTGTCAGGCCCTATAGAGACAGACAACCATTCACACTCACATTCACACCTACAGGCAATTTAAAGTCACCAGTTAACCTGCATGTCTTTGGACTGTGGGAAGAAGCTGGAGTACCCGGACAAAACACCATCTTCAAAAAACATTCTACACCAAAATGCTCAGTTAGGGGTGTGTTTTCTGGTGCATGCAGGAACATTTTTTTACTCTGTGTTTTCCCTTTCAGGAGACTTGTGTCCAGCTGTCCTTCTGTACTGCTCAGTGGGGGTGAGAGCCAGAATGTGTTGATACTTGTGTCATGCTGTAAGTTTATCTGTAGCCCGCCTTTCACCCCGCTCCGCTCCCACCCCTTGTTCTTTTCTCCAAAAGCAACATTTAACTTGGCAGCCCGCCAGCCAGCTTAAGAATTGTCTGAATTTCCAGTCTTGTCATCCATGCGCTTGACACGCGACATACTGCGAACAACGGCACGCGCGTGTCTCTGTGAGCATACCTCCATTCATAGCCGTGAATTCGCCATGCACACTGTTCTCATTCACTTTCTCCACTTCAGGGAAGTTCATATTGCATCGCCATGTGTCATGTGGACTCTGTTTGCTCAGACACTCCTCGGTTTCTTCGCTGTGTCGTCCTTCCTTTCAAGCTTCCTGTCCCACTCATCACACCTGACCAAGCTGCTAATTACGGCTGCTGACATGAGCCACCATGTAATTTAAAATCCACTTCTCTCTCACTGTTTCGCTCTTTCTCTTTGCCTTCAGTCATCTCATTCATCACCTTCTATTCAGCTCTCCTCCACCTCCTCCTTTTCCTCTGTAATACCTCCCCATCTGAACCTGCTCCTTACTACATCTATTACTCATACGCGATGCATGAGTAAGTCACATAATGACAACTTGAACTTTTCTTATGAGCCGAGATTGCACTCAGAACTTTGGTTTTGTGTGGGTGGATGCCTTTGAGCGTGGGCACATAGTTATTAGTTGGTAGCTGGGTTGGACTACCAGATATTTCATGACATTCTTAGAATGACAGGATGACGAGAGTACGGAGATATGGAAATGACTGACCAAGAAGAAGTGACACAATTTAATTTACTATGTAGCCCAAAAAAGGACAAGCTCACTGACTGACAATGGCAGAGATGGTGATAGATTAACTCATGTTTTTAGGTTGCATTGTAAAAACTGACAGAAAAGAAGCAAGGCAACACCTAGAAAACGGCCACATGTGGAAATTGCAGTATCACATTAACTGTTACAGGCGTTAGCTGTCTGTCCGTGTTCAGCTTAACCTCTGACTGAACTCAGAACTCACCAGAAACTCTGCCTTTTTTTGTTTTACCTTGATCTGTCTCCTTTTCCCTCTTATCGCTGCACGTTTATGACGCAGATTCATACTAATATATGGAAGAATATGTGGCTAATTTTCCGCTAAAGCAGACATGTCTTTGTCACTTCCCCGCATCTTGGGCAAATATGTGTCTAATTGCGTTCTTAACATTGATTTTGTTTTCAGTCTTTCCACTGACCAAAATTCTGACTTGTCCAGGTTTCAAGTTAACGAAACTAGATTTATTGTAATTATTATTTTCATAAAGATTATGTCCATTGCAACTAAGAATGACCCACACATCATCTCCAACAGGTTTCATTGGAACCAATCTCGTAACCCATCGACAACAATAAAGCCTCTGGCAGGCTGATCTGATGTAGTCAGTGGATACCCAAACCAAAACTTCCTCTTCAAGGTGCCGGTCATTTTGACTATTCTCAATAAGCAGATTTCATTTCATTAATTTATTTTTATCTATGAGAACAACACACATTAATCAGCATTTCTGTAAATGTGCTAGTGTTAGCCAGCTGGCTAATTTTCAGCTGCAGTCCTTTGGCAAGATGTTTTGAAACCAATAAAGGATAACATTCAAAGGATCACATTCAAAGGACAAAGACAGCATAAAGACATATAGACACAGACAACAGAAATATCTATGAATGCAGATAAACTTAAAAAAGATAATTAAAGCTAAACTGGCCTCAGATGGTAGCAGATGGGCTCCGCGTCTACATTTCAGCCAACGCGTCTACTTCTCCACATGGACTGTGTACCTGCCATTTAAACGTGGTTGGTTAATACTCCTTTGACTAAAAACGTAGTACTAGGATTGGAAACTAAAACACTTCCGACACCAAAATCTTGTCCTGTCGCCTGTAGATCCTGAAAACATACTATGTAGAGTCTGTTTATCAAGATTGGAACAGTGGAACTACTTTCTACCCTCGAAATAGTCCCTCAGAAAACTACAAACCACAGTGTGCCATTTGGATTAGCCAGGGTAGTGACGTCATTTTTCCAAAGGACAATTTTGGTATTAGAAACTTTCGAGTTTCAGTTTTTTGTCCAAGTTGACCAATAAGGTTTGAGTGGCAGGTAAACTGTGTGGAGAATAAAAGGAGGTGGAACGCATTGGCCGAAATGAAGTCTTGCATCGGCTATTGTATTGACAATTAAGCTTTCTATTAATTTCTTTTTAATTTACCCTAATTCATGTACAGACATCTGATTAGGTGAAATGACTGGCACTTGGAAGAGGAAGTTTTGGGCCACATATCTGCAAGCTACACTGGAACCCCCACAATACTGGCCATTGCCACCAGAGGCTTCTCATTGAAGCAAATGAGTTCTGAGATTGTCGTAAACAAAATTCCACACACCTCCGTTATTCTGGGGTAAAGGAAATCTTATAGAGGGATATCTTAAGAACTGGGCAAATCAAACTAAAGCAATTTGTATGGCTGAACTTCCCAAGAAGAAAGTGAGAAGGTGGTTTTTTGTATGTCAGGTGTTGCTCAAACAACAACAAGACAACAAAAATTTGCATTTTCCAGTTGGCAGAAGATACAGTTAGTCAACAGTAAACGTCAGTAAACTAGAATACAGAGAGCTGCTTGTGCACAGGCTATGGGTGCCTTTGGGGCCTCTGTAAATGGCGTCGCTATCTGAAGCCCTGTAATTTCCATGCTTGAGTCTGTACCTGCCTAGGGTCATTTCTCGCAGTGGGTCTATAGGCGACCGCTCCTTGCCTGTCACCTCCCCCGAGGATGAGGACAATGATCTTTGGCAGAGATGGCTGAGGCTGAGCCCATTTTATAACCCATTACAGCTGATATGTTTGACGCAGCCTCCACCTCTGCCTTTCTCAAAGTTTTATGGCCGACTCAAGGAGAAATATTTCGCATTCTATCACAACTATCTTGTTGTCAGAGCCCCATACTCTCACCCATGTCACCCTCACTTTTATCCCTGCCATGCTGTGCTGTTACAAGCCTGTCTGCCCTGCCGTCAGCCTCCCCGTCCATTTCCTGTTACTTTAAGTGATTTCTTTTACCCTGCACTCTATTCAGCTTGTGGTGGAGAAATCACTCACACACAAATGCGCTTTTTTTCCCCTTTCTTTGACAGTTTGATTGAGGTCAGATTTGCTTTTATTAACCTGACAGGAGCAATATGAACTTAATGAATGTGATGCGAACAGAAAAACAGTGACGGAACTTGTCACTCTCCATCTTTTTATCCCTCCTGTTTTCCACTTTAGGTGTGAACGTGAATAAATGTCAGCACTGCATCGCAGCCACCACCCACCTAGTCTACCAATAGTCTCCCTTCAACCGGTGGATGATCCCCTGTTGACAGGCCAAGGGTTATTATCGTGGTTTCAGGGCTAAGAGGAATGCTACCGCGTTTCAGAACAGATGTCTTTTTAAATCCTGACAAAACCACCCACAGAGATGAGGAGAAAACGCCATCACTGTATTCAGCTGACCCACAGTGACGTCTGTAACCTGTGAATGATAGATAATGTCCAACACTGACGACAAAACAGGGATGCATGCGTGCTTGCATGCACATACAGTACGCACTTACAAAGACAGCACCTGCACAGACAGTATTTCCAGGGGGGCCAAGAAAGGATTGGACTTCCAAGAGAAAATTTGCATTTAAATGCCCAACCTGTATGATACTAATCTAATGGCAGCCATTAGATTAGTTACACTTTGGCTTTAATTTGAGACCTGCACCACTTCAAAATCAGACCAAAAGCAACCCTCTAGTATCATGACACTAGGATTTCTAACTTTGATACAATACCTTGAAAAATATTAATATTCGATACCATATATGATTCACGGGGGGCTGGAGCCTATCCCAGCTGACATTGGGCTAGAGGCAGGGTACAGGTCACCAGACTATCACAGGGCTGACACATAAAGACAGACAACCATTCACACTCACATTCACACCTACGGACAATTTAGAGTCACCAATTAACCTGCATGTCTTTGGACTGTGGGAGGAAGCTGGAGTACCCCGAAAACAACCTACCCTGAAACGGGAGAACATGCAAACTCTGCACAGAAGGGGCTCCCCCACCATCTTGCTGTGAGGCGACAATACTAACCACTGCTCCACTGTGCCGCCCACCATATTTAATACCTCTGCATGGTAACAATGACTGCAACTTTATAATATACAGTAAGGTATTTTTATGTGGTAGTGCATGTGTTCAAAAGCCTCTGAGATTGTCACACGTTCCAAAGGTGATAAAGTGCATGAAAAAAATCAAAAACTGTGCCGTAAAAATCTTTATGCAACCAGAGCGGATGAGATGAGTGACAAGAAGACAGCATTGTGAGTGAGTGAGAGGAGGTGGGGCTATGGGGGTACTGCAGCAGTGTGTGTGTCAACTCGCTGTTGGAGAAAAGAGAAAGCAAGACAGTAGTATTGATAGTATCAAAACTGTGGATAATGACTAATGAAACTATTTCAGATATTCAGAATCAATATGTATCGATACATTTATATTTTAACAACACTATTACCCCCTTTGATTGCTGATTAATATATGTAGAGTGTACTATCATCTTCAGGTGACAGAGATGAGTTGTGTGCACAGAATCTGAAAGCAGCAGGAAAGAAGTGTGCTTTGCATACAGCTCATGGTGCTGTCTGGGTGTCAGGTTGACGAGCCTGCAGTGTAATTGAAACACGTTCCAGTCTGGAACATTTGTCATTTGTCATTTCTGTCTCTTCACAAACTTCACTGTGGATCAGCTGGACGAGCAGCTGCTTATAAACTCTGCTCTAGTAATCAGTTATAATGGCCATAAATGGGAACAAAAAAAGTTAGAGCTTTGGTAAAATTATTTCCGTGTCATAATAACCACATGCATGGTAAGTTGAGGGTTTGTTTCGCGGTTGTTCATTCTCATTATTGTTACGTAAGAAGTTCTGCTTTATATGAATGTGACAACCTTGTAAATCCACCTTTCAGACAGTCTCTTTCTTGCGATGAAGTTTTTCTGGTTCTGATCCCGAAAGCGTAAAAGTTTATTTGTGGCCTTCGAAACGGCTACTTTCACAAACAAATTTCTTTTACAGCTCTTCCTCAGTGGTAGGAGTTTTCTCGGTTGTCATGGAGATACAAAATTTTGCATAACATGACTTAAATATAGAACTTTAGGTACAACAAAGCTTGTCATCAAAGTCTTTCGTTGTTTTTCAGCCATCCATTGACCCCTGTATGATGATTTCTTTGGTCTAGTGTTCTGATGTCGTCTCTTGTCCAGGGTCCTTGATTTTTCAAATAAGGTGTTGAGACCATCAGGCTTCTAGTGCCTTGTAATCCATCGTAATAATACAAGGTTATTTGTGTCAGTGTTGTAGTACTTTAAATTGGTTTGGGTCTTGAGACCAGTCTCCAAACCACTTTTTGAAGGTCTTGGTCTTGTCTGTGACTCCATCAAATTTTTACTTGGTCTTTTCTCAGTTCCAGACAAAGAGGACTGGATTTCATTTCAAGAACAGTCAAGACCACAACTGCAGCGATGTCACTCAAGTGCCTGTGCAAAAAAGGAGTGTTGACTAAAAGTGGTGAAGTTGATTTCAGCTCCTTAGGGTGCTTTCAGACATAGAGTTCAATTTCTTTGGTCCGAATCAGGAACTGATTTTGTCGGATTTGCCGAGAGTTGGTTTCGTGTTCTCATGGGAGCATTCACAATCAGACCAGATCAAATGCCTTGCGCAAGAAAGCTGCTCTTGATTGGTCAGAATTTCCATGCACGAAAAATCCCATTTGTAACCGGACCGAGACCACCTCTTCAAGAAGGTCTCAGTCTGGTAGTTTTGGTGCGCACCCGAGTGCGAATGCTGTGTTCACACCTGCCCAAACGAACCGCACTCAGGGGGCAACTTGAGTTCGATTGAACCGAACCAAACAGAGCAGATGTGAAAGCACCTTTAGTGTTTGTCTGCAGTCTTGCGGTACGCTTACACATACACATACACATACACATACACACATAGTAACCATATTTGACAATAAAAAAGGTGAATGAAGAGGAATCTTCATTTCTTTCCTGTAGGTGTTTTATGCAAATATGGATCTTCCAGAATGATTTCAGGAGTGCCTATGGTCTGCACATTCTGCAACTGATCATAAGTGTTTCCTATAATGTGGGACACGTGTTGATCTCGTCTTCGCTTTGACTCAGTCTCATGCTCTCAAAGTCTTGAAAAGTCTTGTCTCGTTCTCGATAAACTCTGGTCTTGGTCATGACTTGGTTTCGGTTTCAGTGGTCTTGACTGCAACACTGATCTGTAGATTATCCCAGAATGAACACACGTTTGGCAACAACTTGATTTTACCGAGTTAAATTCTGTTTGTTTTCTCCCTAATTTTGAGGAATATACAAAATGTATCTTCATACAGCTACATTTATATTTGTTATGTGCAATATGAGAATATTAAAGTTTATTTCAATAAATAATGTATGCAAATACACCAAAAACACATATTTATGTTTAAAACACATGCACAAAAACACACAACTTGGATTGGTTGCTGATTGGAGCCACCATCCTGCCCTGAGAACTAAACCCACTGAGGTTGACCTTTGATTTCATCACACTTCAAAAACAAACCAACATCCTTTCTGGGTATTTGGTCTTGAGTGAAGTGTTTCCTTTTTTCCCACACTCGCTTTCAGTTCTTCGAGCCACCCTGTTCATCAGCCATTCTCAACGGATTACTAACGTTAGCTTGCTGGTATCCCTCCTGACCTTTAGTTACAATCAAAGCAGAGGGTCTTGAAGCATTTTTAAACTGTCCAACCAAAGAAGCAATATAATTATTTCTCTAAAAACACATGCAGTATTTGGCTTTCTGCTTTTTATCAGCTCAACTTTTCTCACATTGCAGCACCACAGTCACCTTCATGTTCTCAGATATAAGGTTTCCTACTGAACCCCAGATTGACTGACTTCTGAAGGAGGAAGTGTCCGACCCCCAGGAGCCACACCTGACTGTATTAAAAGGCTTCTCGCATTGTTTTGTCTTCCTCTTGATTACTAAGGCAGACTGTAATAATGACCAACAGTGAGACGCACCATCCGGGAAGGATGCACACACTTGCACACACTCACACTAACACACGCACTCTCTCTGACATGCTCTGCAGAGCTTAAGATGTTTTACCAAACTGGAGAAAACACTGGTACTATTAAGTGTGATCACATTACAAGACATGGTAACACACACTGTAGAATTCAATGCATTTTGTCCTTTGAGAATGTGGTGAAGTATGTGTCTGACTGTCTTTCAGGAGCAGTTCGCCGATTGAGCTCAGTCAGCCTTGGGTAGCTCGCTGTTCTCAGATTCCTGCCATATTTCTGGACGGCCACTGAACAAACAGAGGTGAACCTGATCCATGCTGTCACACTGTGGCACGGGGTAGAGTTTCCCCTAACTCTCTCCCTCTCTCTCTCGCACACACACGTACACACACACAACTTCCTCCATGATATCCCAAATGAAGACACAGAAAAAAACGTCTGTGTGCCCTGTACGAGCTGATGCAATGTGCTCGCGTCTACATGTAATAATGCATGCACATTCCTAACTGTGCGCCTCATTATCTTGTATGAATATCGCTGATCCCTGACGCTGTTGTAATTGTTACCATCATGAATCACCTGGATTGTTGTTTCCTTGTGTTCTTTAAATAGATCTTTTCAACGATAAGTGAAATCTGTTCAGAGAAGCGGTATCGCCACATCAATCATGACAGTAAAAGATACTCACCGACACGAATTCTATCAGCACCAGGTGACGTCATGTGTGTTAGACAGAGAGTACACTTCACTCTGTGTGTACTTCAGATGCTTGAAGGGATAATTTGACATTTGGAGAAAACACCTTGCTGAGTTTTCTGAGGGGGTACAGCCAGCAGACTGTTAGCGTAGCATAAAGACTAGAAACTGGTGAAACAGCTAACTGGCTCTGTCCAATGGTGCAAAACATCCACGTAGTAAAACCTCAAAAATCGAAACCAAATTAACGTGATATTATATCTTTAAAGCAATTTTGGGAAATGTACTTCTTATTGCTTTCATACCATTAAACTGTCGTGTTGTAGTTTTAGATTCTAGTGTATCAAAAACTTGCCACACTATGAACATTGGTTATATGAGCATCATAAACAGCTCACCCCTGAGCAAGAGTGACAGTTCTCTATTGACCATTTAATGGACTGCAGTGTTTCCAGCTCCACATTTTAGTACTATGCTAGGTATCCTAAACAGAGGGGTGACGAAAAATGGGGATGGTTCTATTGGTGCCATTCAAAAATAACCATTATACAACAGTTAGTTCCGGCCCTGCAATCTCATTGGTCGAGAGACAGTAAAACCGTGACGATATTGGAGTACAACATCACGGTTATTTCACTGTGTATGTATCACTCCGCCTCACAGCTGATTGCAATCAACAATCAAATCAAAACTGACGGTTAGTGTCAGTTAGGTCAGCAGTTGCGTTGTAGGCTAATTAATTCATCCACTGTCAAACAGCCC